>NC_048555.1:7157051-7468344 GCF_902806685.2 Maniola hyperantus
AACTGTTAACGGGTAATTTGCGTTTATAGTAATAAACCATTTTTAGTAAACCATTTTGTAAAATAACAGGTGACAGACCCAGACCACAGAAAATTTAGAATTTATAAAATTCCAAATTACTTCTGTCGAGAATCGAACCCAGACCTCCTACTAATAGTAATAAGACCACTGCTTCAGGGAGGTCGTCTAAGGTGCGTGACTTACAGAACGTAGTTACTTGTACCTAACATAATATTATTGGAATCAAATTGGCACTTCGTTCGGTGAAACGACTAAAAAGTAAAAACTATACAAAAATACCCAAATTTATTTTGTAGTAAGTTAGGTTGAGATTTCTCCATAATGTGTGTGTGAAGTCTGCCAAATCGGAATTGGCCAGCGTGGTGGACTTCTCATACTGAGACGAGACCCGTGCTCTGTAGTGAGCCGGCTATGGGTTGATCATGATGACGAGTAGGTAGGTATCTGTGGTGGTATCATACGTAATCTCTCCTTATTTAATTAAAAAGTAGAATGTGGCTAATTCTCTTGTACACAATCTCTAAACTAAGCTAAAGTGGCACGTCTAAATCTATTGCTATCCCTTTCATAATGTTGCTTGCAGAAAAGAATAGCACTAGATTTAGACCTGTTAATTTGGTTTAGTTTGGAGATTGTGTACAAGAGAATTGGCCCCAATGGGGCCAATTCTCTTGTACTCATTGCAGGTTTAAAATTTTATTTCTAGATTCCATATTCAAAGATCTGATTTGCTAAGCTCCAGGCGTGACTGGTTGTCTAGTTCCCGACGTGCAGCCCCGCGTGGCCTAAAGCCATGATTTATCGTGCAGCCAGACCACACAATCGCTAATATGATAACTTGAAATATACGTTGCCTTCAATCTGTTATTTAATATTCTATTGAAGAAAATTTTATTCAAGTAATATTAATTTATGACAACCTTTGCTTACGAACTTCGAAGCGCAGGTACTTACCTATTATACATGTGAACGAGTTTTTAATGCTAAGAAAATTGTGAAGAATGTTTGCGCTTCATCGTCGCGTTCGTTCGAGACATTTCACTTTTGTGACTTTCAAACGTGCGATAAGAAGCTTCGTTCAATTTGGAAATATCGCGTTCGCGAAATACCTCAAGGAAATCTAAAGCTAGATGTAGCAGAAGTTGCGGATAGCAGCTAGTCTTAAGTAGTATATAAAAGGAAAATGTGACTGACTGACAGTGTACTGAACTGATTTATCAACGCACAGCTCAAACTACGAGCCGGATCGGGCTGAATTTTGGCATGCAGATCATCGACTTATTATACTGAGATAACCACATCACTGATGCAAATAATTATTATGAAGTAGACATCCGCTAAGAAAGGATTTTGACAATTCAACCCCTGATAGGGATCACACACTCATCCGATCCGAATCCGTGAAAATACTGATATTAAAAATATCTATACGTCATATTATGTCATAAACTAACCATACAAATAGTTCTAGGACAACTTCGGAACGTATTTTCACGGGTAAAATAGGGGTTTGAAGTTTGTGTAGTCCACGCGGACGAAGTCGCGGGCATAAGCTAGTTTTACCATAAAATATTATTTAGCCGGCACTGGCTCCAGGCCTTAACTGTACAATAGATCAGTTGGCAGTATTTGACAGTAATTGTTGTGGATTGCCGCAGATCGCCACGGATTTCACACGGCCATTCAACGTAGACCTCCTATTCTTCATACTTTGCTAATAAATTTTAAAACTACCAGGGATCTGAGCGGTTGGTGCTTCAACTATCACAGTTTATTTTAAACAACTCCTCCTCCATTATTTTGTATGTGTGTGGTTATTTATTGCCGTGTAATATTGTCACTTGTTCCACGAAATAAATTGTTAGAACTTATTCTAAGTATAGGAGATTAGAAATTCTGCTTTTGTAATGCAGGAATTGTTGAATAAAATGGAAACTAGTATGAATAAGACTCCTCCTTATTAATTAATTAGTTTGATCACATTACAACAGGAAGAATCTATTTCATAAAATCTTTGGTGTCCATATTATCATTAGGTAATTAAACCGCAAGACATACGTTAATTCTTAAGTACATGAATAGGTATGTCATCAATACTTGCTTCTTCCTTAATTTTTTTTTGTATTTGTGTTTCTGCGATACCTGTTATCAAGGCACCGTACTTGGCAGATGCATATTTAACCATGAGGGTTCCGTACTACAATCGTATTTTATCGACATTTTGCACGATAAATCAAAATTCAAAAACTATGCCGAAAAATGTATAAAAATCTGTTTTATAATGTACAGGTAAAGCCCTTTCATAGATACTCCACTTGGTATAGCAATCTTACTCTGAAAGTCGAAAATAGCAATATTTGTTCATGAACACTTTTTCTTTCTTGTGATGTAACCACAATTTCATGGTTTTCAGATTTTTCCCCTAATGTCTGCTATAAGACCTACCTTCCTGCCAAATTTCATGATTCTAGGTCAACGGGAAGTACCCTGTAGGTATTTTGACAGACAGACAACAAAGTGATCCTATAAGGGTTCCGTTTCTCCTTTTGAGGTACGGAACCCTAAAAATGGCTGGATACGTCTTATATTATTATAACTCCCAAAGGTAAGGAATGCGTAAAGCAGATGATAGGAGTTTCACACAAACAGTCCTTGTGCGGTAACGGGCCGCAGATGTATGCTATCGTTACGCGCTTCACTCGCTAGCCCTAGATACTGAAATCGCTCCTATGATAGCTGTGTATCTCGCTAATCTCTTCAAATCATTGAACTAAATTACTTTTTACATATAGAAAAGCTATCCATAGTTCTAACTTCTATACTATAATTACGAGAGTTATCCCGGGGACGGACATAGGCTACTTTCGGAAAGAGTTCCCACAGGTTTTCTAAAAACCTAAATCCAGGCAGACAAAGTCGTTGGCATCATCTAGTCTTCATAAAATCGTGATATATGAAACTGTCAAAATTAGTATGACACTGGGCATCAAGTTACAGTACATGGCAGAAAATAATGTACATCGACCTTTAGAAGGAGATAGCGGATTTGTAGTCTCTATCGTTGAGACCGAGAAAACGTCATATAGGTATGAGTGACAGACAGCGCTCTACAAGCTTTGGGCTTCGCCGCAGTCGGTTAAAAACGGGTTAAAGCCAAAATCTGTGTATCGGTCCTTGATTCGCTAATCAGCAGAAGCCAGAAAGTAACCTGTCGAATCTCCCAAATTAGCCAAATCGTTTATATAGTACTTACCTAGTATAATTTTTGGTCTTAGGTATAACTATTTATTATTATATGAAGCTATACTCATAAAATATAAACTTTGTTAAGTATTTCTTATTGAAATATTTTAAACCTGAGGATTGCCAACTTAATTTTTTTTTATTAAAAGTTTGCGCTTGATAGCGATCTCATGTTATGATGGCTGATGGCTGATGGTTGATGGTTTGGCAAAAAAACTGTTTTGTGTACATGACAGTTGTAAAGAATAAATCCATATCAATAATATAGGCACCTAATTGGGAGCTTGAGATAAGTGGGACGATTTTGTTATAAGTTTACCGCTTCACTAAGCTGACTCGTGGGGCAGGGTGCGAGTGGCACTTAGATTAAAGGTTCGTACGCATCTGAGCGGCGCGGCGCGGCGCTTCAGTGAGCTTCACGTCGCGGCACAGAGCTTCAAAATATCATTTCTATCATTTTGTATGGCGCATATCGCACTAGAGCGGCGCGGCGCGGCGCTTCACCGCGCGTTGCCGCGCGGCACGGCTGGAGAGAATATTTTGAAGCGCACCGAAGCGACGCGCAGTGCAGTGACGCTAGTGCGACATACCCAGCGGCGCGGCGCGGCGCTTCAGTATGCGTACGTCGCTCGAATAAGATACACGCGCATCTTGTTAGGTATTTAAAGTACAGGCAAGAATCGGCAAGATAGACCTCAAAATAAATAACGTAGGTTTAATTTTTGACACATGACGTGTTCCTCATGCTCTTAGAAGTATATCCTCAAAGGTCCCAACCCCTAGGATGTCGGCTTCCCCCCTTCCCAGTGTCTAAATGTATAAATGTCTCTCCGAGCGTTATGAGAAAACATCAATGGTAAAAATAATCCTGATTAAATAACTATAATATATTATGTACATATTATACCTACCTACTTCATCTAGGTAGAATTAATAGTTTCGGAAATATGCCTACCTATTGTTGTACTTGTGTTTATATTATACTAGCTTATGCCCGCGACGTCGTCCGCGTGGACTACACAAATCTCTAACCCCTATTTTACCCCCTTAGGGGTTGAATTTTCATAAATCCCTTTTTAGCGGTTGTCTACGTCATATTAGCTAGTTAGCTAGCCAGCATGCCAAATTTCAGCCCGATCCGTCAAGTAGTTTGAGCTGTGCGTTGATAGATCAGTCAGTCAGTCACCTTTTTCTTTTATATAGGTATTTAGATATAATATGTACCTGTGTTTACCTGCCTATTTTATATATTCTATTGCACATAAAACAAAGACATTTTGCGAAAATGCTTTTTCTAATGTAATTTCCACAGAACCTAAGGGACTAGCTGATGCCCGCAACTTCGTTCGCGTAGATATAGGTTTTTTAAAAATCCCGTGGAACCTTTTTGATTTTCGGGATAAAACTAGCCTATGTGTAGGCACACATAGGCTACTTTTATCCTACAGGGTATAATCTATCTCAGGTATATAGGTACGAGTAGGTAATTCCCGGAAATGTGCTCACCTATAGAAAAATCTAAATCCACGCGGACGAAGTCGCAGGCATCATCTAGTTGCATTTTTTTTTAGATTTTTAATCCCGTGTGAACTCTTTGATTTTCCGGGATAAAAAGTTGCCTACCTCTGTCAATTCCCGGAATGCAAGCTACCTCTGGTCCAAACTTCATATAAATGGGCCTTTAACAATCCCGTGGAAATTCTTTCATTTTCCAGGATAAAAAGTAGCCTGTCCTTCCCCGGGATGTAATTCAACTTTGTACCAAATTTCATCAAATTCGGTTAAGCTGTTGAGCCGTGAAAAGCTAGTAGATAGACAGACAAATACACTTTTGCGTTGATAATAATATAAGTATGGATATGCATAAATATTTTTTTATAATTTCCATAAAAACTATCATCATCATCATCATCATCAACCGATAGATATGTCCACTGCTGGACATAGGTTTCTTGTAGGATTATATTACCGACCTGTGTGGTATACCTATTGTTTCTAATGTAATTTCCACAAAAACTATTAGGCAATCGCATAAAGAATTTTGTCTTCGACATTCTGAAGTAAATGTGAAATGGTACAGAGTCATTAAGAAGGCGAGGAAACAAAATGTGATATCCTTCTTGATAGCGTGACTTTGGTATGTCAGCAATCCATTTCTTCTTCTTTTTTAGGGTTCCGTACCTCAAAAGGAAAAACGGAACTCTTATAGGATCACTTTGTTGTCTGTCTGTCTGTCTGTCTGTCTGTCTGTCTGTCTGTCTGTCTGTCTGTCTGTCTGTCTGTCTGTCCGTCTGTCTGTCAAGAAACCTACAGGGTAGGTACTTCCCGTTGACCTAGAATCATGAAATTTGGCAGGTAGGTAGATCTTATAGCTGACATTTGGGGAAAAATCTGAAAACCGTGAATTTAGGGTTAGATCACACAAAAAAAATTAAATTGTGGTCATGAACTAATATTTTAGATTAGTATTTTCAACTTTCGAAGTGAGTGACTATACCAAGTGGGGTATCATATGAAAGGTCTTCACCTGTACATTCTAAAACAGATTTTTATTTATTTTTATGCATCATAGTTTTTGAATTATCGAAATCATACGACTGTAGTACGGAACCCTCATTGCGCGAGCCTGACTCGCACTTGGCCGGTTTTTTCTCTTCGATAATTCGTTCTTCTTCTGCACAACAAAGAAATAATAATCAAATCCTCTTCACTGTCGCTCATCTTGCGACGTTGTTGCTCGTACGCGAACGGGTGTAGAAGTGACGCGCAAGTGACGCGAGCTGCCGCGTACTGCAGTTGTAGTGCGGTAGGCACCGTCGAGCGGCCTGAGGTGAAGCGTTCTGCAGTCGGACTGAAGCGCCGCGCCGCGCCGCTCAGGTGCGTACGAACCTTAAGAGCTAGGTATAAGTTGCAGAAGGGTGATAGCGATGTTGAAGTCCTTGATTTTAAGGTCAACTGTGCCCCCCCCCCCCCGCAGCCTACGCCCTACCTCTCAGCCGCCTCAGTGAAACCTATTATAGTTCCCGGCAGTTAAATAGTTGCGTCTACGGTGCAAGTGCGAGCTCGCACAGGTATTGTTCCACGCGCTCGTGTACTGTGTACGAATGTAGCACTCACACTAATGCAAATGGCAAACGCGGGGTGTGGTGCGGCTGGTGTGTTCTGCTCCCTCGCGTCGCGCACTCCACTGACGCCAAAAAAATGCTATTCCGACGCGATTCAACTTCAAGAACGACTATTTAATTAGCGCCGCCTATACCTTAACTATTACTACGTAAAGAAGCGACACTCAAACCCCCCCCCCCCCCCCCGCACCCACAAATTAATAATTAATCAATCTATCCGCAATGTCGATACGTTACTTAGCGACTCTGTTAACTGTCAAAAAAGACCATACAATTTTGGACAAATAGCAACGTTGCCTATCGACAGTTTACAGATAGGATTGATTAATTTCGGCCCTAAGAGCGACAAACAGATGCACTAAGTATTTAAACAAGTAGGTAGGTATTACAACTTCATTGGCAACCAATAAAATTGTACGTTGTTTTAAAACATGGAAACGATTTGTTTTCCAGTTGCGCCCACGCACCAATTAGTAACTGATTAACATCGTTGTTAGCCTTAAGTTATGAGATATTAGAAACGGTGTATTAGGTAAATTACTTATTAATATAGACCTCTACGCGGCAACCGATAGCTGAGTGTAAAATTAATGGTTATTTATCGAGCATTATATTATTAATAAGTATTAAGTAGATACCTTTATCTCGTAAAGCGTTAAGTATAATATTATGGAGAATAATGAAATCCTTACACTTAGATTAGTTATATTATATAATTAACCTAATATACAACCTAGAAAAGAATTTAGGTATCTCAGAAATGCAGGAATAACTATGTAAAATGCAAGTAAGTACCAACTGGCAAACTACTTGAAGACTCTCTTAATTGGTACGCAGTTTTGCAACTTTTTTACATAATATTATAGATACCCTGCTGTGCGGTTTTTACCTAAGTATCACATATAATGAAATATTTGTTTTTTCCTAACATCCCACTTCACTTTTTAAAGACATACCTATCGTACATCGCTATCTAGATCTGATACATGTCGTGGATACAAAATACATTTTAACAATAACAAAACAGGCTCAACCAGTTAATCATTAAGGCTGTAGTTCACTCGATACTTTAGCATCAGCGATTGGTGATTTATACTCGTAATATTAATCACTTTTTGTTTTAATTAGTTCTTAGCTTCGATCCGCATACATTCAAAAGCCGGTCACAGCGGTTTAGCGGTGCAAAGAAAAAAACGATAATACCTACTTAGTACCTGCCATGAAAATTGAAAAACTCTCAAAATAGGTGAAAGAAGCATACTTATATTTTTTACTTGTTAATTGTAGAGTAAACAATATAAAATAATATAAGTACGAGAATCAGTAGGTAGGTACCCTTATTAAAGGACAAACCAACAAACAAACACACTTTCGCATTTATAATAAAGACCTGGGAGAGTGATATAGGCTACTTTTTATCCCGGGAAATCAAAGAGTTCCCACGGGATTTTTAAGCCATCTAATTCCACGCGGACAAGTCGCGGGCATCAGCTAGTAATATAACAATGAGAACATTGACGTAGTCATGAAAACGCAACATTTTTACACCGCGATCAAGTTATCAAGTTGTTGAAGCGCATAGGTACATTATGGATGAGAGTTAAAAATGGCTAATCACTGATGATAAAAGCATCGAGTGCGCTAAAGCCCTTATAACTATTTTTAAGAATGTTTATAGAATGCCGTAAATAAATCGAATTCGCGTCCCAATTAACAGCAACATGTGTGCAACAATGCGAAACAGGCTGTCGTTCTCAAATAACGATACAAAAAGCTGGGATTTTTTTCCCATCCAGCCAATCCAGCTATACAGCCAATCAAAGGATGTTCTCATTACTGGATAATACATAGCAATGAATTTGAAATTGAAATGTATTGAATCGTGTTCAGGGTAACTATTACTTTCGAAATAAAAAAGAGGACACATTTTAAATGACGATTCAGGTAGACTGATATTGATTTTTAAATAAATCTTCTTTCGTAAATGAAAATAAATTTAAAATGTTCTAAAAATACCAAATACCAATACTTCTGATACAGGAGTAGTTCTCCTACTCCTAAGAAAGCTCTTACAAAAAAAACGTTCTGTAAATCTGATGCTCAAGACCAGGCTTTATTCCGAAAAATGAAAGAGTTCCCACGGGATTTCAAAAACCTAAATACACGCAAACGAAGTCGCGGGCACCAGCTAGTTAAATAGACATATTATGATTAAATCTTGTAAACACAAATTATTTTTATAAGAAAGTCGGAGATGCGTGACAGTAGCGTCTGATAATATCAGTCAAATTAATAGAGAAAATACTCTTTCTAAACCTCAAGTTATCGTTAATTCACTACTTGTGAAGGTCAGCTATTGGCAATTGCTCCGTATTAAAACTTATAACCTGTCAATAAAAGTGTAGGACAGTACGCGGCAAAAATTATTTTCATCGACCTTTACAATGAGATTTCGGCTTTGTAGAGCGTTGTATCTGTCACTCACACCTATGTGATGTTTTGTCGATCTCAACGACAGAGACAATGCTCTACAAAACCGCTATCTCTTTCTAAAGGTCGATGTACATTATTTTCTGTCGCGTACCTACTGTAAAAACTCTGGGTTAAAACCGGGTACATGCCAGGACGTTGATATAATTTTTGATACCATGGACACCCTACCCGCAACGCATAATGAAAGAGCAGCTGTGTGCCGGCGGCGGGCGACAAATTAATTGTAGCTAATGACAAGTCGGCGCTCTTGATCCGCAGTGTGCTTGTTAGTTCCTTCCATCGCCTGCTTATTAGCCTACCTAGTGCTCTCCAGTTCTCTCCAGTTGTGCAGTGTACAATTTGAATAGGAACGCGTCCTTCTATGAGTTCTATGAGTACGCTAGTCAAGTATAGGCATTGTACCTTTCACGGCTTTGGTAGCTCGTCTGCGTACTATGAATCTTGCGGTCGTATGTGATCTCCAATACCAAGGATGGATGAAGCTTCAAAAGCTCACCTATTTACTACAAATTCGTAAAAAATCATCGACTAGTAGCTTGTGAGTTTGCTCAATTAGCTTAGGCCTTAGATGATAGCTTACTGTGGTACAAGCTGCCTCATAGCGATTAGCGAATGAGACAGAAGGCTATTTTCGTTGCGACGAGCCCAATGGATGGATATATGGATGTGTTCATGACAGATCTCGAAGCCTCCCAATAAGCGCTGAGGGTGGCCACCGAGGGGGTTTTAATGGGTAGAAATTGGGTATCTTTAGATTTCCCCCCGTTAACAAAAAAAATGGTACAATATGTTAATTCCGTCAATAATGATAGTGAGTTCGTAGGTAATTTATAGAACTAAGGAATTATGAATTTATGGATGTTAGGTATAAGTTCTCCATTCGTCAAATGAGTCCACCATTTTTGATGAAATATTGATGGAGTAGAGAATTTTCTAGATATTTGTTAAGCAAAAATTAGTTATCGCATTAGAAGGTAGGTAGGTTATCCTTCAGTCATAGCAGTGACTGTGACAAAACTGACAGTACGACTAAGGTTAGATTATCGTATAATGGACGCCATATGATGCCCATGGAACTACCATCCATCACACCGGTACTGCGACATAGAACGTCAACATTTATCTATGTAAAATTATAAGTGTCAGGTGAACTGTAATTGCAGACCGACCGAGTAACGGTCTCCTCATTGGGAGCCTATCTAGTAGCATTTTACATCTTCATTATAAATGTTAACCGTTACCGAGACCCTAACATTGATCCAGTGATCCATAACGAGGTACCGTGAACTAATAGTGATACGGACTTATTGCCTTGAGCTTGCAACTTTGTTTGCTTCAAGGAAGATGTCACAATACCTACTGGATACATTTTCAATTAGTATGAATTCAAAATTATACTCATCTTATTAACAGACTTGTGTATTCATACTGTAAAAATAAATATATTCTGTAAGTACTAGCTGATGCCCGCGACAACGTCCGCGTGGATTTAGTTTTTTAAATCCCGTGGGAACTCTTTGATTTTTCGGGATAAAAGTAGTCTATGTCCTTCCCCGGAATGTAAGCTACTTCTATACCAATTTCATCAAAATCGGTTAAACTGTGGGGCCGTGGACAGACAGACAGACACACTTTCGCATTTATAATATTAGTATGGATTAAGTATGGATAAGATGTTGCCAAATCTAAACTTTTACATTTATAATATTATAATAGCTTATTCCCGCAACTTCGTCCGCGTGGACTACACAAATTCCAAACCCCTATTTTACCCCCTGAATTTTCAAAAATCTTTTCTAAGGGGATGCCTACGTACGTTATAATAGCTATCTGCATGACAAACATTCCGATCCGTCCAGTAGTTTGAGATGTGCGTTGCTAGATCAGTCAGTCAGTCAGATTACGTAACAGAGAGAACGCTATACCTACTAACTTTTTTCCGTGGATAGAGTATAGACGCATGTACTCGTTGTATCAATTAGGTCAACATTATACATAGGTTATCGTACAGGTACTTATTTTTAACATCATCTTAAAAGGCTCGGGCCCAGAACGTGAGTGCTCGATCAGAATGGCTAAATGGTAAATTACATCGACAATTTCGCGTCATGCTGATCTTTGACTCGCCAGTCGCCACGTGCGCTGGCAGCACAATTAAAACAGGAGATAAATCCTAATCTATTCTTATCCAAGGATTAAGCTTTTTGTTAGTCATCCATTGGGATATCGTGTGGATTTGTGTACAGTTAATTAGTTAAAATGCAGGCAATTTAGCTTACATTTTAATTTTAGGCCTACTATCATTACCCATTTCATTCAAAAATATTTAAATCCAAAAATAAGTTAGTACTGAAGTAAAGGAATGTACTAAGTCTACTAAGTTATTTTTATTTATATTTTTGCGTTTCACTTTATTCCGATACTAGCTGATGCCCGCGACTTCGTCCACGTGGATATAGGTTTTTAAAAATCCCGTGGGAACTCTTTTATATTCCGGTATAAAAAGTACTATGTTACTCTCCGTCCTTTCAACTATCTCTATGACGAAAATCAAGTCGATTGGTTGCTTAGTTAGGGCGTGAAGGAAGGACAAACAAACAAACACACTTTGGCATTTATAATATTAGCATAGATCTTGTTCATAGAGGCCTAACCTCTAGGATGGCAGTAGGTTCCTGTGGTAATACCTAGACCATACGTGATATTATAGGTTTCCTACCTAGGTTACTTCCTGTGTGCGTAATTTTTTCATCGTACCTTCTATGGAATAAAGAAAAAAGTATTTAGGATAGATCTATAATCTATATCCTAAATTCCTAAAGGATCTATCGTAACTATTTATAATTATTTTTTGCCCTCTTCTTTGCAAGAACTAAAATTCTATTTTAAGTATTTCTCAGTAATCGTCTCCATTACGTATGAGAATCTTACACTCATACTTTATACACTTTATTGCAAAACTGTTAAGATAAAATAATGTTATTATATAAATACAGACGATAAAAGTTAATTGGATTTTCTAAGGGGGCATAATACTCTTATAGTTATTGATATTTTGATTCAATAACCATAGCGAGACTAGAAATGTTAGTAAGTAAAACATTTATTACTTGCTAACGATCGTTAAAGTCTCGCTTTATTGTAGAGTTTACAAATTTACTGTTTTCTTGGGGCATACCAATCCTATAGCTAAACTACAAGATATTATTATATGTAAACTAGCGACCCGCCCCGGCTTCGCATGGGTGCAATGTAAATACCAATCTGGTGTCCGTGAGGTCAGTTGAGTAGTCTTTGAGTTTATCCTACTTTTTTCTTATAATATTTGTTAATTATCGATGGAAGCTTGATTTCTTCCGTCATTTTGTTCAATTATCGTCATATTTCAACAAATCAACACAAACCAAAATTAAACTATATCTATAAACCTTCCTCTTGAATCACTCAATCTATTGGTGAAAACTGCATTAAAATCCGTTGCGTAGTTTAAAAGATCTACGTGTTCATACATACATACAGACAGCGGGAGGCAACTTTATTTTATACTATGTAGAGATTATTCTATTAATTGTTATATTAAGATTAAATCCAGGATCCTGTAACCGATCCATGATCGATTTAAAACCGTTCAGTAGCTATATGAAATTTTTTTCAGATGCTTAGCGACTCGCCCCAAATTTGCACGGGTAGCTTGACCTCTCAAGCTATAACCACTATACCACCATTGTTTTTGGTACCTACTTTAAAGTAATTATTATTTATGCACGTACGCCACGGAATCTTTAAATGGGACGATTTTACCGTCTTAACGCTCTTTACTACTTATTTACAATCGCGCACTGGTTTGAGAAGAAGCCCACAACAAACTCAGGCGAAGGTAAAACACTATAAGTATTATAAAAATTATAAATAGCTTACATTTAGTTTTTTGCTATCCTGTAACATTTTATTTCATGCAGTTACCTAGACGGTTTTGTTCGCTAGCTCCTCATATTATGTAGTGATAAAAATAAAATAAAATAAAAATAGTGATAAGTTTTATCCAACACTTTACGATATACTATCGAAAATTGATGCAAGCCGGTAACCGTCGTCAAATTAAAGGGAGTAATAATATTACGAGCTTAATGAAGGCGAAAGTGCTACAACAAAGTTACTTATAAAGACAGAGCCAGTGCGTGCCAAACCTACGTTATTTTATAAAAGCTGAAAGTTTCTCTCTCTGTGTATTGTCCCCAACACAGGGAAGGACAATCAGCGACTATGAAGTTTGGATCATGGCTGCTTTGGGAGATAACAGATAATAAAGCTGTACGAAATCTTACGTCAAAGTATACAGCCAAATTTTTTAATATTTTCTTCGAAATAGTATTAGAAATCACGTGATGCATTGCCAGACACTTACGGCGATTACGCACTGCACTTCCGTCATCCGTGAGAATACCAGCGATTATCTACGACATATTATGTCATAAGCTCCCATACAAAAAAAAAGGAACGTATTTTCATGGACTCGGATCGGATGTGTGCGTAACTGCCGTTAGTGTCATGGCAACCACCTGCCAGAAGCCCTTATTTAAAAGTTTACGGGTAATACTTTGACGTAAGAATTTTTACACCTTTATTACCTGTTATCTCCCAAATCCACCAAAATCCAAACTCGCTGATCGTTCCTCCTTGTATCGGGGACAATACGCAGAGAAACTTTCAGCTTTTATAAAATAACGAAGGTCTGGCACGCGCTTGATCTTAGTCCATAAAGAGTGGTTTAAAAAATAACATAAATTTTATACCGTTTTAACCGAGAGTTAAATTATTATCGTTAAAGTAGACAGATATTATGCCTTTTTAATAAGAAGGATAATAGTAGGTATCATAATATACTACGACCCTACTTGATGAAAAAAAAATAAAAACCGACTTCGTTACATAAACACTAAAAATTGAAAAATAATTTAATTTATTACCGAATATATTATGTATACAAGAGTTATTATAGTTCCATAATAATACTTTTTGGTGCCGGTGCCAATTAGCTTTAGCTGCGCGAATCGTCTAGACTTCATATTTTTATGAGACTCCACAATGGCACCTCATTAGCACCGACCCCAAAAAATATTATTATGGAACTATATTAACTCTTGTATACATAATATATGCGGTAATAAATTAAATTATTTTTAAATTTTTAGTGTTTATGTAACGAAGTCGGTTTTTATTTTTTTTGTAAAAAATTTTTATTTCACAATTTTTAGTGGCCCCATGGAATTATGCTATGACTGGTTAAAAGTCTACTGTTTACTAAGCTATTACACTGATCGCGAGCAATTTACTCTTATCCGTTGAGGAGTTCCAGTATCTATCTTCGAAGATGTTCATCAGATCTTCACCAAATTGAAATGGGACCAACTTTGAAGTATACCCTTTCAAACAAAAAAAGAATTTTCAAAATCGGTCCAGGCGTTTTTGAGTAATCGGGGAACATACATAAAAAAAAAAAAAAGATTCCGACGAATTGAGAACCTCCTCCTTTTTTTGAAGTCGGTTAAAAAGAAGTTAATAGTTACGTAATACGTGGTAATACTGAATTCTTATTTTATGGAAATCGAACAAATTAATAGATGTAGGGATGATTTATGCCAAAACGTGGTGGGCACGAGGCGTGCCACGTACGAGGCGCGTACGAGGCACGGATTCAAAACATAAAGATCATTTAATATGAAGCAGTTTAGGCTTCACCGTGCCGTGCCGTGTCCGAGATGCGTGCGTCTCTCAGACTTGCACTTATCTTTCACGAAAGATATCTTTCACGAAATGTGTGCATAAATCCATGATTTCTGTTTGTTTTGGTACATTTGTTTTCTTTACAGTGTTTGACAAAAAAACTGGCCAAGTGCGAGTCGGATTCGCTCACGAAGGGATCCGTACCATAGTACAAGAAATAACACTTTTTAATTTAATTTTCATGGCGGACATTTAGAAATCTTTAGTATTCTTTAGAAATACACATTTTGTGAAAATTTCATGTCTCTACCTATTACGGTTCACGAGATACAGCACACTGACAGACACGGATGGACGGATGGACAGCGGAGTCTTAGTAATCCGGTCTCGGTGACACGTACGGAACCCTAAAAAGTACAAACCGGGGCATAAATAAACACTAATAATTATAAACGAATTTCTGAAAATATCTGACACACCGAACCGATATTTTACGAAAACTCCGCCTTCAGTTCTTTGTGTTATTTACGAACAACAAACAAAAACAAACAAAAACGTGTTTGTTTGTGGGTCATTGACTTCATTAGATTGACGCGCTGCCTGTAAACTCTCAAATAAATTGTAATCGCTAAATTAATCTAAATGAATCCAATTATTGCATTGTCCGAAAGAATTTAAATGCATAGGTACAGCAATCAACAAAAATATTGGTCAATACATTAAATCTAATCTACTGGTATCTATAGTTAGACGGTTAGAGTTCCGTACCTCAAAAGGAAAACGGAACCCTTATAGGATCACTTTGTTGTCTGTCTGTCTGTCGGTCTGTCAAGAAACCTATAGAGTACATCCCGTTGACCTAAAATCATGAAACTTGGAAGGTAGGTAGGTCTTATATTTTTTTAAAATTATAGCCAGATAATTATATTATAGGCTGGCTCATGATGCAGCCTAAGGTGGAACGCGCCTGCCTATAGTACGCGACAGGTTGAGATAGCAATCGGGGAGGTAACGCCCCGCACAGCCTCCGCGCGTGCGGGTGAGCACGGGTGACGTGCGAGTGTGCGGGTAGTCTCCCCGTCTCACACCCCGATTGCCATCTCAAGCTGTCGCGGACTTGCTAGTCACCATCATCAGTAACCTAAAGTTGGCCCACTGCTGAACACAGGTCTACTCTCAGAATGAGACGGGTTTAGACCGGGTCCACCACGCTGGCCAAGTGCGGATTGGCAGACTTCACACACCTTTGAGAATTTTGTGAATAACTCTCTGGCATGCAAATTTCCTCACGATGCAGATGAAGGATCTTTAAAAATTGCTCAAAATGCACGTAACTTCGAAAAGTTAGAGGTGCGTGTCCACGATCGTACCCCGGACCCCTCGAATAGCACTGACGTCCTAACCACTAGGCGATCACCGCTTCATCTAGTAAGAGCCTAAAACAGTCATATTGCTGAGTTTGAGGTATGGTAACTTAACAAAATTTCATCACTGAAAATTAATTGCATCACTGATCTCAATCAATCCACGTTATTTCTATTTAAATCTATCTATCTATTTATTAGACTCTATAATTCACTTAAGTACTGATTGACTATCAAATTATTGACTAGATGTTGTATGGCAAATATCTGGAGATAAGGAAACCTTATCATTACAGTCGCTCAGATTACCGGCTAGTTAAATCAACAGTCAGATACTATTTTGATTACCTCAATATAATTAACTTTGAATTTGTAACTCGTTCGAGGAAGCAAAATCGAGATTCGTGCAACCAATCAGGCAAAAATACAGGCTAGATTATGTTGTACCTACTCCCTATTATTATTGTAATTTTATATTACTGTTTATTAATAAATACTTCACGGATCCAATTTCACTAGCAGAAACTTGATCTTTTAATTGATTCTTTTGAACCTATGTCTAGTCTATAAAAGAATGTTCTACCAATTAAATTGCTCCTTTAGTTTACTCAGGCCTCTTTGCATGATATTTTTATTTTACAGTTCAAAAAAGTAAGAGTTAGCGCGCACCACGGTAACTTTCCGTACGTTTTCCCCCCAAAATCTGTGAACTGTAGAACTGCATTGAAGTGCGCGCACTGCAGAATTATATCCGCACCGGATTTTGATAGATTAAAATTAAAATTTGCGGATTTTTAAACGCACCGCAATTCTAGTGGTGCGCGCTAGCTCTCAGGGAATTATGTTATATATAGTTAACTAGCTTCTAAAACACGTATTTCTTCATTTGTAACCGAAAACCCAAATACCAATTTTCATGCAAATAACTTGAAAAATGACCGACTTTCATATAAACTTCCATCCCCCATTTAACCCACTTAGGGGTGGAATTTCGAAAAATCCTTTCTTAGTGGATACCTACTCTTCACATGGACCATCCAAATTTCATGTCTTTAGGACCAGCGGTTTAGGCTGTGCGTTGATATCTATGTCAGTCAGTCAGTCAGTCAGGACTTTGAATTTTATATATATAGATTATTTATAGTTTTTCTAAACCCCCCCTCCCCATTTGTCGTTTGTTCGGCCCGGATTTTATATGAAGCTATTCACACTTATCGGAAACAGTTGTTAAAAACATTGCACTTCCTTGAGCAGAAATTCATGAAAATGAGTCGACTTTTAATTAATAATTTCAACCAGGCGAACGAAATTGAAAATACCACCGAAGTGCCGCGCCGTGTAACCGATCAAAATGTTTACCTACCGACATTCTTGTGTCACAGAAATGTGTCAGTTTTACATACAGACAATCCAACTATCGCGAGATAAGATAGCTCCGACAAATAATACGCCAATTAAATGTTTTCCACGGTGTCTATGAGGTGCTGTATACTAGAGGTGATGTCATTTAAAACTGCCTTAACTTATGGTAAACATTCGTGTTGTTTTTATTATAAATTGGCACTGAACATGCTTTTATTCTGTCTTTTAATAATATTACTAAACCGTATATTCTTAGGGTATTGTAATTTGTAACAAATAGGTAATAGTAAAAGATAAAGACACTTTCGTTGGCACGACACATTAATTTAGACTTTTGAGTTACACTAGCTTATGCTCGCGACTTCGTCCGCGTGGACTACTCAAATTGTAAACTTTCACTTTATCTCCTTAGGGGTTGAATTTACAAATATCCTTTCTTAGCGGTTTTCCTTCCTTGTACAGTAATAGTATAAGCATTTCATTCATTATTTTATACGTCTTTGTGCATGGTCATTTGGTTGTGGCCCTTTTTTGGCGTCTAATGAAAATAGAAATATTTTTCATTTAAATAAACTTTTGCACGTTCATAATTTTTGATTTTTGAATCATCAAATGCAGTTAACGAGGTCTCCATCTCTATGGCCCTTAGCTCGATGGTTTTCCACGATGTCTGTGACACACAATTTGAGGCTTTAGAAAAATTAATTTTTTAGGTCAATATCGCGGTAAACTTGTTTGGTTCATATTTCATAAGCAAGGGAAATTTGATATGAGTACTTGCTTGCGTGAAGTTAAATGTATTTTGTAATAGTTATATAGGCATATCATCTTACATTTTAATAACAACAGATTTAAATGTGACATGTTAAATTAATAAAAATTTCGAATATAATATTATATTGATAATAATTTTAAGTATTTAAAATAAAGATAACGTACTCATACGTAACAATAATTCAACATCGATACATGAGTATCTACTATCTACAATCAATAAAATTATTCAAATCATTCAATAGTATTCAGAGTTGATAAGTAGGTAAGTGGCCCCGAGATGCAA
The DNA here is from genome assembly GCF_902806685.2 of Maniola hyperantus. Classification (NCBI taxonomy): domain Eukaryota; kingdom Metazoa; phylum Arthropoda; class Insecta; order Lepidoptera; family Nymphalidae; genus Maniola; species Maniola hyperantus. The sequence goes on from NC_048555.1 coordinate 7,175,444, forward strand.
GCTATCTCTATAATCTATACCAAATTTCATCAAAATCGGTTAAATGAATGGGCCCCTGAAAAGCTAGCAGAAGACAGACAGATAGATACACTTTCACATATTTATAATAGGTTAAAGTGTTAGGTAGGGATATGGATTCATCATGATCAACCCATCGCCGGCTCACTACAGAGCACGGGTCTCCTTTCAGAGTGAGAAGGGTTTTGGCCATAGTCTACCACGCTGGCCAAGTGCAGATTGGCAGACTTCACACACCTTTGAGAACATTATGTAGAACTCTCAGGCATGCAGGTTTCCTCACGATGTTTTCCTTCACCGTTAAAGCAAGTGATATTTTAATTACTTAAAAACGCACATAACTCCGAAAAGTTAGAGGTGCGTGCCCGGGATCGAACCCCCGACCTCCGATTGGAAGGCGGACGTCCTATCCACTAGGCTACCACAGCTTTAGGGATATGGATTATTTAATAGATACTTGCCTATTGAGTATAAGCCCCTATAATAACCGAAACCAATTTCTAATACGCTTAATACGGCATGGAAGATTAGTAAGTAATCATGTTTAATAGGATTAGTTTCATATATCCAGCAGTGACAGTGACACTTCATAGGGAAGGAAAGGCACTGTCTATTGAGCAAAGTATAAGAGCACCCGCCGAGTTTCTTGCTAGTTCTTCTCGGCAGGAACGGCAAACCGAACCAGTAGTAAATTATTTTGACGATTCAAAAGCACTTGTTAAAGTTTACTTGAATAAAAATATAATACGTAGATACTATTCTCTATTCTATTCTATAGATTTTTGAGTGTAGATTGGCGAGTGCCTTGACAGTTGGACACACTATATAAACAAAGCTTATCTCAAACTTATTTTTACTTTCAAATAAAAGAGTTGGATATTTCACTTCAACAAAAAACCAACAGATATTCTCAAAATTAGCATTTAAAAGTATTACCTAGCGTAGATTATGTTTGAACTTTGCTTACCTACCTCCTTTATTTTTTTTTATTCAGATACAAGGTATCCTTTGACTGCAATCTCAACTGGTGGTAAGTGATGATGCAGTCTAAGATGGAAGTGGGCTAACCTGGAAGAGGTATGGCAGTTTTTAATGAACCCACACCCCTTTGACACGGCATTGTACCTGTACGCTAAATCACTTGGCGGCACGGCTTTAAGACCACAGTACCACTGCGCCAGGGAGGTCGTGTTTACCAAATATTATGCATGAATTGTCAATGGCACGCGCACGCATTCCATAGACAATCCGTCATCTGTTCTACCGTACCACAAACAAAACGGCTCATTTAGAACTAGATCATTACGGCTCATTCTCCTTACGATGATGACTATGATTAGTCATCATCATCAACCGATAGACGTCCACAGCTGGACATAGGTCTCTTGTAGGGAGTTCCACACGCCACGGTTGCGCCGCCTGAGCCCAGCGGCTCCTTGCGACTCGTCTGATGTCGTCCGTCCACCTAGTGGGGGGGTCGTCCAACACTGCGTCTTCCGGTGCGAGGTCGCCATTCTAGCACCTGGGGACCCCAACGTCTAACGGTTGTACGAACTATGTGCCCTGCCCATTGCCATTCCAGCTTCGCAACCCGTTGAGCTATGTCGGTTACTCTAGTTCTACGGATCTCCTCATTTCATCATAGTATCCAGTCATATGGCTCTAACTTTTCACTTTATTTTTAATATCATCGTGTTCGGGTGAAATCTCTGAAAAATTCTTCTTATGTGTCGATTAGACTATATGGTAAAAAGGACATTAATCTGGGACCCTAGTCCCATAGAAACGGCGTTCTGCAACTGAATAGTAGATCTTGCAACTTGATCTAGTAAAGAGTTGCAGTTATATTGCAGTGCTGTGATAACGTAACTTTAAAAACAAAATCATCATCATTGAAAATAAAATTTTGTGAGGTACGTGCTCGGAATCGAACCCCAAACCTCCCGGATAGGAGGCTGAAGAGTCGGCCCGGAGGTGCTATCACCGCTAAAAGCACCATGAAACATCATTAGCACGCATGAAAACCTCATTAAAGTCCTAGACAAAACCAGATAGTCAAACAAACGGTGCATTTAAAACGTTGGCATAGATCAACGATGATCCCATACATCGGCGCCAACCGCCTAACGCCAGGTCACAGAGTAAATATTGCATACAGAGGTTCGACGAAGCCGTCTACACAGAGCAATCGTGCAGTAATAAGTGTGGAACAAAGGAGCGACCCGAATTGACCTACGTGAGACTTTAAGACTCGTCGTGATCTTTTTTATTATTATTCAGATACAAGTTAGCCCCTGACTGTAATCTCACCTGGTGATAAGTGATGGAAGCGGGCTAACCTGGAAGGGGTATGGCAGTATTTATTAAACCTATACCCCTTTAGTTTCTTTTCTACACGGCATCGTACTAGAACGCTAAATCGCTTGACGGCACGGCTTTTCCGGTAGGGTGGTAACTAGCCACTGCTGAAGTCTCTTAACAGACCAGACGTCCTGTGAAAATTTCGAAATTATAAAATTCCAAATTTCCCCCGCCGGGAATCAAATTGCATCAAATCAAATCAAATCACTAATAAATTCACAGCGCTCACCGCTGCGCCAGGGAGGTCGTCATTTACCACGATATCAAAGGCGTAGGACTACTGTGTTTCTCCGTATACTGTGGTCAAGTGTTAACGCATTGACCGAATCATCTGAATCATGCAAACATGCGGCGTTACTTAACATTCCTATCCGATTCACATAATAATTACTCAAATAAATCATTTGGTGTGCGCGCTATTATTAAATATTCTCTAGGATTAAACGGTGCATGAGCGTCGATGCTATAAATAGCTTTATAATAACCACGTAGATGATAGAATCAATGCTAATAATAACTGGATGTGTATTCTATTGTACGTTTATCGTTTGTATTTTGAACATTAAATGTTTAATGTAGCGTACTTACTGGTACAACTTACTGGTACCATCAAGGTTAGCAATTAAAAAGCATTGACAGAAAGTTAATAATAATAAAATCAAAATACTCATGAATCGTGATATCTAAATATATACAACGAAAAGGTGACTGACTGATGTATCAACGCACAGCTCAAACTAGTGGACGGCTGAAATTTAGCATGCAGACAGCTTTTTTGACTTAAACATCCGCTAAGAAAGAATTTATGAAATTTCAACCCCTGAAGGGGTGCAAGACATATGGCATTTATGCTGAGTAGTGACCTTTTTTTTCGGGTTGTGCCACACATGACATACTTTATTCCGGCGCTTCTTCTACTTGAGGTCTTTTGACTTTACTAGGTACTCAAGTATTAGAGGCGCCGGGATAACCTAACCAGGTCTAGCTGGTAATGTGTGGTACAGCCTTAAAAAATAAACGTTTTTTCTTTCTTTCTTTCTTTCAAATAGGGGTTTGAAATTTGTGAAGTCCACGCGGACGAAGTCGCGAACATAAGCTAGTTTATTATAAAATATGAGAAAGTGTATGTGTTACCTTTTCACTACCCAGTTGACGAAAGGTACAAAGATAGCTTGCGTTCCGAGGACGGATAAAGGCTGCTTTTTAGCCCGGAAAATCAAAGAGTTTTCACAGGAATTTTAAATTGTACTACGTTGTAAGTGTTCTACTTGGTACAGAGATAGCTTGCATCCTAGAGACGGGCCGACTACTTCTTATTCCAGAATATCAAATATTTCCCAGGGGATTTAAAAAAAGTAAATCCATGGGGACAAAGTCGCTAATTGTGCTATAAAGTTATTGTAAATCATCTTCGAGCATTGCATAATTTCTGTAAACATCGCCTAGGAATGTGCCTGTTAATAAATAGTAGAATTATAGGTCTGTATAGGTATTAAATATTATATCCATAACTCTAAATACTCTTAATCTAAATACATAAATCAACTCTAAATACATAACTCTAAACGCATTTGGGTGGCGAACATTTGTGCATAAAATGCGACATTGTGTTTCGGGCGGTAGATCGAGATAAGATCAAAACAGTTTTGTTAGGCGCCAGTAAATTTGGTAAATTCGTTAACTATTTTCGACCAAGGTCGCGAGTTCATCGCGCCGAATAGGGCAACATCTTTAAATGGAGAGGTACTCATTCAGAGGCCGCGAGAATTTTACAGCGTGTAAAGTGAAAAACATTCTTTTCATAATATGTATTTCCTAGTATATTCATATTCTTGTACGTTTACAGTATTATTTCTGTTTGTACCTAGATAAAAACTTGTACGGCGTACCTAATGCAGACTCTTTTATCTACTACTTCTTGAACTCCTTTGGCTGATTTTGATGAAATGCGTGGAATTAGGAATCACCTAGTAAATGATACGTTCATTATTGGGTATCAAAGTGTAAAAAAATTTGCAATTACTTTTGCTTGAGACCAATCCGACAGTATCGAACATTAGAACGAGCGAAGCGAACGATGTCCAATTTTATGCCGATTTTTGGGTTCTATTTTCGCTTACTTTTGTCAAACCTACTATTATTATCCTTCATGTGCGATAGGCGTAGTTCTTACTTGAGTGGTTTAGATTGGCTATTAATAAGTGATTAAGGGCATGCCACGCTGTTTATCTAAGATACCTAATCATCTAAAAAAACAAATAGCACTTCCATAGGTTTCATGCTGTCGCTATTGCCATTGACATCTACTAATACAAGCACGCTGGACTTGGACGGCCTGTTTTTGAAGCAACTTCATTATCTATCGCCATTTTGGCGCTGATAACAGTGAGCGTCATGTGAGCGTACTCGGAACTTAATATTAGTGATGAAACATCTGTCAGCATAGTGTCAACAAGAAGACCATTTGACACAAAGTGTCAATTTTAATTCCCGGTTCGCTCGGTGGGGCGCTTTGAAACGACACTAAAAATAACAGTCTTTTGTATGGCATACCATATCTAGCGTAGTACTTGTCCATATCTGTGGTAACTGCCATGAAAATGGTCGAATTACGTTACCTACGTGACATGATTTATGAGGCGGCGAACTGTCATTCTGTTGATCTTTTTAAGGGAAATCTTTACTTTGTGATACCGCGACACAACAACTTTACGCAAGACTTTGGCTTCAATAAACATTGATGAAACGTCTACATAGTTACCCATATGGGCCTCTGTATCATTTATTTTTGTCAGACGTCAATTTTTTAGTTCTTATTAATATTCAGGTATGGAAACGCAGCCGTCACTATTAACTGTAAATTAAACTTTTTTGTGAGTGTGAGGAGTGATAAAAATTAAAATTCACTGAAGTTGAAAATCAGATATAGTCCGTACAAAATGAGAACTCGCTCGCCATTTTAACTCTGTGTCAACACTCATGTCAGTACAGTTCACCCTTTCACAGACAGACGGAGAGACAAGTAATTTTGGGTATGGAACCCTAACAAAAATTCGCGAATGTTTGGCGCATATTAATATGCAATTCGACGGTAAGCTGATAAAACTGTTTACACACTACATACCGAGATAATTAACGTCACTAGCTTATTATAAATTGTGTACCTACCAGTCCTCTCCTACGGTACAGTCTTTGTAAAAAATATTTACACAAATGTGAAATATCTGTGGGTACACAAGAGTCTTGTTTGTACATTAAATAACGAATAGATTAAAGAAACAGCTCCCAATTTCGATGCACTCAGCTTTTCTGTAAATATTGGTCAAGGTTAAGTCTGGTTTTGCTCGTTATTGTTTAGCTTTTGTTTGTCTACGGCGACGTAGTTTGAGCGGTTTGGATGAAATTGCTTTAAAAAACCGGCCAAGTGCGAGTCAGACTCGTGCACCGAGGGTTCCGTAGTACAGTCGTATTTTTTGACATTTTGCATGATAAATCAAAACTATTATGCATAAAAATAAATAAAAATCTGTTTTAGAATGTAGGTACAGGAAAAGCCTTTCATAATATGATACCCCATTTAGTATAGTTATCTTACCTACTTTGAAAATTGAAAACACTAATTATTTGTTCAAGAACACATTTAATTTTTTTTTGTGATGTCAACTTCACACATTCCACAAATTCACGGTTTACGGATTTATTTCTTCACCTGTGCTGTAAGTCCTACCTACCTATCATTTTTAGAATAGAAATCCATTTATTGGTTGACCCAACACACGATAAACACAAACACAAATATTTACAAAAAAACATTCCTTAAAATCTAATTCAACAAATAGGTAGGTACCTAGTGTCTACAATGTGTCGTGCCAACGAAAAGGCCCGAACTCATGATTTATGATTCTAGGTCAACGGGAAGTACCCTATAGATCTTCTGACAGACACGACGGACAGACAGACAGACAACAAAGTTATCCAGATAATGATTCCTTTTTTCCTTTTGAGGTACAGAACATTAAAAATTACGTAATATTTAGTGCCTGCCTATTTAAAATGAAATAGAAAATATATAAAAAATATTTTTGCTCAAGCTGAGCGTTGGTCTTTAAATTTAGTATGAAAGGTCAAGGCTTGTTGACCTCTCATCTTTGAGTATTATACATCTTACTACGTAGGAATAGTTAATAAACTCACATCTAAACAAATCCTTCAGAAATAAAATGAAAACCTAATTTATCCTACGCACATTGATAAAGAACACGAAAAAAATTGCCCTCGATTACGCCCAGAGTATCCCGTTTACACACACAATACATTCGCGATGCGGGACGATAAATTCATCGATTATCGTCGGTACTAATGCACAGCTGGCCAATATTCCGCCGTTCCGCAATCGAGAATAAGCATTAACATATCAATGGTAATCTCGAAGGGCATCGTTGTTTACTTGTGCCGTCAACTTTGTCTACCCTTGCTCTCTTATTTTCCACTTTTCCTTTATACAGGTTGTAATCAGAACGCTAGCAAAAACTTAAGTGTCTGCCTCATTTTATAGTTTTAGTGATTTAGTATTTTTCAAGCCCGCAATGTATAGTGTGCAAAACGGAGGTCTTTTCCCGGGATGCAAGCCTATTTTTTACCAAATTTCGTCAAAATCGGTCAAACACATTTGTCGCGGCGAAACGGCTAGTAAACAGGCGGAAACACTTTCGCATAATTTATAATATTATTATTAAGTATGCATAATAATTTCTCTGATTCCAAAAATTTTAAGGAAAGGACAATAATGTTAAATCAATAATAAGAAGGACCTTTTAATATTTACTGACTGAATAAGTGGTTAAAGATTCTAAGAGGATCATGATTCGTAGCATTGACCACTAGAAGCTGTCACTTATATCTACCCTGCACCAATTGGCGCCAATCGATGCTTCCAAGGGTTTGGTTGTCGTGATATGATATTATTATCAATACACATAATAATATGTGTTATGAATGCGAAAGTGTATTTTGTTTGTTGCTTTTTTGGTTGGTCTTTCAATCACGCCACAACGGAGCAATGGTTTTTTTGCATAGATATAGTTAAAGACTGGGAGAGTGACATAGGCTACTTTTTATCCCGGAAAACTAAAGAGTTCCCACGGGATTCTTACATATCCATCCGTTTAACAGGTTCATATGAAATTTTGTACAGTGGTAGGTAGCATCCCGGCAATTGACATGGCAACTTTTTATCCGGAAAAGGAAAGAGTTTCCACGGGATTTTTAGAACACCTAAATCTACGCGGGTGAAGTCTACTTCTAGCCTAGTCTAGTTAAACATAATTTCATTGATAAGTCTAAGATGCATTCATAAACATTTTCTCGTCTTACGTTATTCATCTTAATCAATTATAGAATAGCCCGCATTATCGTCATCCATCCATTTGCTGGTCGTGAGTGCAGTAGCTAACTACACCTGTCCGTCAAATCGCAGCTATCTGGAAGGCTTTATCGTGCATTAACCTGCCGTGTTAAGGCTCACCTGCTTCTGCAAATATTGTGACATTTCTCTTGATTGATTTGGTATATTAACCCTATCCGCGGAAAGAATTTAGTACAGCGCTTTCTCTGTTACGTAATATACTTAATCCCATACAAATGATACAGGCAAAAATCTCATTGGGCGCTAACCATTTTGAGTCAATCACAAACGAAACAATGTTTTCTAATTGAATTTCGAATAGGAAGCCAACGGTATACAAAGATTTTTTTTATATCTAAATTAAAAGTTTAAAAAAAACATAAAATTAAAACTAAAATAAATTAAATTAAATCTAAAACCTCATCGAGGCCACAGCAATGAGGCATTTACACAAGATGCTGGCAGCATTGCCCCTTTGAATGGCCAAACTAATTCTTTGACCAAGGTAGCTTTCGAATGTTTTTTGAAAACATTTTCGAATTGATTTTCGATGTTTTGATTGGTTGGTGTTTCAAAATGGTTAACGCCCACTGAGATTCTTAGCTCTATCATTTGTATTGCATTACGTTACAGAGAGACTACATAGTATAGACTAACTTCTTTCCATGGATAGGGATAAATAGCACATGCATTATGCGTATGATTAAACTTGCCGTCCGTCACAAATCAAAGGCACAAATATGATTTGTTACTAGCGACCAACCCCGGCTTCGCACGGTTAGCACTTACCTACTTACACATCGCACGCCACTAAAGCTCTCAGATGGGACGATTCAAGGTATGATTCACAACAGTGCTATCACCAGCTGTCACAGTCCTGTGGCAGCAATGTCGCGGCAGCAATGTAGCGGGACATTGCTGCCTAGCTCGGAATGTAATGTCATACAAGCTTATAGAGATTGTATGGGGACCAGTAGTGCCGCGACAGGACTGTGACAGCTGGTGACAGCACTGTTGCGGTAGCACTGCTGCGTGCAGCGTGGTTCGGAATCATACCTTTAGTCAGACTTAATTCACAAAAAATTATCATCATATCGGTCGCTTAATTTTGGCCAAATGATCATGAAATAAAGCCTGCAACCTTTTTACCTACTTAGAAACACTTTTTTTTGTTAGTAAAAACCGTATGAAATACGTAGGTACCTACAACAGTAGTTTATGAGATTAGCCTGAACAAACACGAACTCAGCGCGGCGGGGGACTTTAATTTATAATATGTAGTGATTCGTCATAAATAGTAGGTACCTACGAGTACTTCTGCATGTTTTACTATGATCTATTCTGCCCTATATTTGCTAGGATAAATAATACAAAGTGTTTTTGTCCTTATAATGGGTAATATGACGTGTCTCTAAATATACCTAAAACAAAATTTCCTCCATCAATGGATTTATTTACAAAAGGATGTGTAACCTAATTTAACTACAAATGATTCATTTAATTATCTAATTAGTATTATACTTATAGCTAACATCAATACTTAAAAAAATTAAGTTAAGTAAATAAAGGCTTATTTATTTTATTTATTTATATAATATGTTTAAATCTTCTGTTGATTACAGTATCACTTCGTACTTTTTAGTACCTTCAGTAGGTAACTAAATTTCATTTTCAATATGTATTAGAATGCGTTGTTATATTGATGACTACTTAGCTCGCAACTTCGTCCGCGTGGACTACATAAATTTCATATCCTTATTTTACCCCCTTAGGCATTGAATTTTCATGAATCCTTTGTTAGAGGATATGTATTGTGTACGTCGTCGTATTAACTATCTGTGTGCCAAATTTCAGCCCGATTCGTGTAGTGGTTTGAGCTGTGCGTTGATAGATCAATCCTACAAAATAGACTACAAATAATAATTTAGGATTCTATAGTCAACATCTTAATCGATATGGTGTTATTATGTGGTGAAATATCTCAAAATATCTAAATAGGGATCAAGTTTATGGACCTATAATGGAGGCCGAAGTAGAACATTGTCATTAAGTCAAATGCATATCATTTTGTAAAGTACTCTATAGTAACACTCAGCTTGGTTGATCTAAAATTAATTGGGAAGTAATTGTATCTAATAGGTAATTATTACAACATAAAGGAATTTCGAAAATTTGTCTAAGTGAAATCTAAATAGGTAAGAAAAATGTTGAATATCTTTTAAACGATGAGCTTCACAGATAGTGCTATTATCATCTCTCTCTCTCTGTCTCTCTCTCTGTAAGTAGTATTTCTCATTGTTAAGGGACTTGACTCCTTCTAGTAATTATGATTATCAACCGATAGACGCCCACAGCTGGACATAGATCTCTTGGAGGGACTTCCACATGCAACGGTCTTTGCGACCCTGAATTCAGCGGCTCCCTGCGATTCGTTTACTGTCGTCTTGAGATCGCTATTCTAGCGACTTGGGACTCCAACGTTTATCGTTTTTTCAAACGGTGTCCTGCCCATTGTCACTTCAGTTTCACCACCCGTTTTAGCTATGTCAGTTACTGTGGTTATCCTCATTTCTGATTTGATCACGCAGATAAACTCCTAATATAGGTCTCAGCATCACCCGCTGTGTGACTGAGCTTTCTTACGATGCTCACAAGTAAGCAACCATATCTCGGATCCACACATACCTATACGTCATTATTGGCAACACGCACTATTCGAAAACATGCACTAAGGAATTTTGGGCGATATTTTTTTAAATATCAATAATTCTGCCTAAGTATAAAATTTTTGTTCAAATATTTATATTCACGTGTGTCGATTAATACTCATTCTGGCCCGGAAATACCTGGCATATTTTCAGTGCATTACGTAAATGAGTAGGTTGGCAAAAACTGAACTATAAAAACGCTTTTAGATTTTTTTACGTCAGCTTCTTTAACCATTCGATACCTTTACTGAGGCCATTACGAACGTGCGAACTGTGTCATAAATCATTTTATCAGACTTCTCACTCACACTTAGAGCCCTCGCCCATGGCGACTTTTTGTAGCGATGCTGTCGCGCGTTTACTAAACACACGCCAGCATCACTACTAACGCGTGTTAGTCGGATTAGCAACGCGCTACTGCATCGCGACTGTATCGATGCAAACGCGCGACCGTGTTGGACGACATCTGGGAAAGAACGGAGGGAGGGTGGCGCATGAATGGAGAACCAAGAAAATCAGTGCAACATTTTTTTCTCGTTTGCATCGAGACAGAAGCGCGACAGTATCGCGTTTGCATCGCGACTGAATCTAAGACCGTGGGCGAGGGCACACAGCTAGCGACCGCTTCGCGACTGTATCGATGCGGAAGCGCGACAGCATCGCTACTGTATCGCTACAAAAAGTCGCCGTGGGCGAGGGCTCTTACAGGTCTTATGAAACTGGAACCGGATGTTCTGGTCTAACTAAACTATTTCCACTAAAATAACTTTTTTAATTTTAAATTTAAAACCCCGAGAAACATTCATCTTCATGATCATCATCATCATCATCATCAACCAATCGCTTACCCCTTAGTATGGGTCTCCTCTTAGAATGAGAAGAGTTTAGGCCTTAGGCAACGGTCCACCACGCTGGCTTAGTGTGGATCGGCAGACTTCACACTCCTTTGATAACATTAGAGAACTCTCACACTGCAGGTTTCCTCACGATGTTTTCCTTTACCGTTAAAGCAAGTGATATTAAATTATTTAATTGTTACGCATCACTGCATAATAATCATTAGGAAGTCATTAAAATACGTTTTAAAAGAGTGTTTCGCCTTAAGGGGAAAGTCTTGCATGTAATTATGTAAGAGAAAATGGCTTCTCTGGGATATTGCCGCCACCTAGAAGGAAATTTCTATTTCTTAATTGTACTGCGGCCTTGTTTTTTAATCTATATCATTACTTATAAGTACTAAGTATTGACTACATAATAGTGGTTTAATGTATTTAAGTAAGCAAATGTCCTTATTATTCTACAAGGAGAGAAAGACCTTCTACTTCCTCGAATGTTGCTTAATGAACCTACATTTGCAAGCGATTTTTTTTTAAATGAATTGGAATGAAATGAAATTCTTTTATTTGCATAACTTGTGTTACAAAAGATGATGATGATTCTTACAAAAGTCCAAGACATTAGCCGCAGCGGCGTACAAATATTGTGGTAGGTAGGTAGGTATATACAATTTTAGGAATGAATTGTTTTTTTAAATTTTCTTATTTTTACTTATTTCATGTAAAGAAATCGTCATTTTATTATATGAATTAGACAGAACTAAACTATGTTTAGAAGAAAAGCTAATGGACGGTCAGTGTTTATAATGCAGTCACTTACCGGATCCGGGAACGCGCTCCGATGATGGGGGCCCCCAAGATGCGCTGGTAAGGTCCAGGATTGATGATCTGGTCGAAGGTTGATGAACTTCGCGTCTAAAGTTTGGCCTTTTTTGATGATAGCCGTCAGAGGCTTGTGTTTTGATGTGTGTCACGGTTCGCGCGGAGCGTTCGCGGTATGTGTCAACTTCGAGTTCGACTGACAGCTGTAGTGTTGCCGTTTTAGTAAGCGGCCACATAAGTAAAGTTAGATGAATAATAATGTATTTATTGATCAATGATGTTACCAATACTTTTTTCTACAGTCCTAGTCGTCGCAAAAAAAGACTTCTTTTGTAGGGAAGCAAAGAACAAAAGAAGTTCTGTTGCTCCGCGGGCAGCGAGTCATTGCTACAAGTATAAACATAAACATCATACTTCATACTAATATTATAAATGCGAAAGTTTGTAGGTATGTGTGTATGTTTGTTACTCCTTCACGCCACAATGACTGAACGGATTTGGCTGGGAATGGAAATAGCTTATTCCCTGATTTAACGCAATATAAGCTTCTTTTTATTCCGAAAAAGAGTTCTCGCATAGTCGCGGGCATCATCTAGTTTAAATATATAAAACGAAAAGGTGACTGACTGACTGATCTATCAACGCATAGCTCCAACTACTGGACGGATCGGTCTGAAATTAGGCATGCAGATAGCTATTATGACGTAGATATCCGCTAAGAAAGGATGCCTAAAAATTCAATTCCTAAAGGGGTAAAATAGGAGTTCGAAATTTGTGTAGTCCACGCGGACGAAGTCGCGGGCATAAGCTAGTAGGCTATAAAAGTAATCTCTAAAGAAATTTCATAAATAATAGTAAGGTATAAAGCCAATTCACGTATGTTTGTGAATTTTCTTAAAACTTCTAAAGTTCTTAGTGGATGTAAATGCGGTTTTCACCATTATTATAACATTTCATGTACAATGCAACGGTCTATGCGTAAGTAACTTTTCAATGTTCATAGAAAAGTTCATTAAAATCATAGAAGTAACTAGCTGATGCCCGCGACTTCGTCCGCGTGGAATTAGGTTTTTAAAAATCCCGCGGGAACTCTTTGATTTTCCGGGATAAAAAGTAGCCTATGTCACTCTCCAGGTCTTTATCTATACCCATGCAAAAAATCACGTCAATCCGTTGCACCGTTGCGACGTGATTGAAGGACAAACCAACAAACCAACAAACAAACACACTTTCGCATTTATAATAAGGGTACTGATATAATACAATTTAATATGTTCGTATTATTTAGTGTCAGAATAGGTAAGCCTGCAAGTACGAAATCATAGTGAGTAGGTAGGTAAAACCAATATTCAATGAAAAATATAATAGGTAAGTAATTTCAATGAAAATAAATAAAATCTGCCAGGCATGATGGGAGATGAAATTTATTAAACCACAATACGTACCTAGATACCTACTCACGTTTCCAGCCTGTCTACAACAGTAATAAGTCAATTGACCTACATCCGCACAAGTGAAATAGGTGCGGATTTCATTTCAATTAAACTTTTACAAAAAATATGATGAAATAGTTGACCCATTGCGGCTTTGTCTGGGTGGGCTTACCTATTCCATTATACCCACAAATGATTGATGACAATCATGCCTCATGGAAACTGAAAACTCTTCATTCGATATCAACTAAGTGTTTCTACTTTATTCAAATTGGTCTTCAAAAATAATATTTATTAGTCAAAGCAAAATCCGACGGATTTCCGTTGCTAAGGACTCTATGACTGGTTAGAAGTGTTTTCACGTGAATGAACTATGAATCCCACGTTTTTCTAATACGGCTAATGGATGATATTATCACGTGACCTATCCCGAGCCTTGCTATAATATTCATTTTTGCGTCACGCTCGTAAATTGTAAGGTAGTAAGATGGCATAGGCAGCCCGCCGCAGTTCACACTGAGAGCGCGTGTCTCGCACAACGTGTGACCACGACCGTACGCGGCGGGAAATTGGCGCGAAAATGCGGAACTGTCACTCGCGATTGACAGCTTAATTTTTTTCGGGCTGCGAACTCAATCGGTCAACGGACGTGAAGTGTTTTTTTAAAAATATTGTATGAAAATCTTCTGTGAAAAATTGCGTACTTTTACCGAATTTTTTTAACCTTCTTTTAAATTAAACATTTTAAATAGTGTCTTATAACTGCATATTAAAATGTCTTTTAGGCATTATGAAGATTCATAAATGTTTATGTTTTTATGTTAGTTTATATTAGTCTAGTCTGGACAAAATATCAAAAACACACTAAATAAAACTTAATATTTCATAAGTTTTTCAGCGATTGGACTTTGTTGAAAAGGCGCTGAAAAATAGAGCCGTACGTAATTGTTTGCTATAAAATTTAGCAAATTTAAAAATCTTTTAGCGAAATAAAACCGAAGGTGAATAAAGTTAGCCAATTAGAGCCCTGTCAAACATGGACTGTAAAGAAATATGTCATACAGTGTGTTGATTATTTATGTTTTGACACGGCAAAGCGCCGCGCCGGCTTAGATTTTATTATTTTCTTCTGTCAGCTAACCGTGATACAAACGTGATATTCTAAAGAAAAGGCGTAAACTTTTGTGACAAAGATAAAAGTGTTAGGACCTAATTTAAATATTCTCATTAATATTAGCCAAATATTACGACATCGGTGTGAATGATTCATTTAAATTAAAATGTTTGGACATTTCTTGTGTAAAACAATTTGTTAAACTTTATTACATTTGTAGTTTAATTTGGATATCTTTCGACTAATTATAAAGGCGAAAGTTTGTGTGTGTGTGTGTGTGTGTGTTTGTTACTCCTTCACGCAAAAACTACTGGACGGATTTGGCTGAAATTTGGAATGGAGATAGATATACCCTGGATTATAACATATAGGCTACTTTTTATCCCGGAAAATCAAAGAGTTCCTGCGGGATTTTTAAAAACCTAATTCCACGCGGACGAAGTCGCGGGTATCAGCTAGTTTTAGATAAAAACAGCACATTGGACGATTTTTCAATAGCCAAATAATCTTTCACCTGGAAATATTTTTGATATCTTGACAGTTTTAACTGGTTTTGGAAAATCACGATGATGCAATACCTAGGTATAAGATTGAAGCGTGCTTAAACGCTTATACAACTGTTTAAAAAAATGACAGTTGCCTAGTTACAATTAGTACAGTTAATGATTGAATAAACAACTGAGATTTTTACATACCTACTACTGCTATCATGTCAAATAGTATAAAGTCAGACCGCCTATTCTATACGTGTTATACTAAATGTTTAAATTAAAAAAATGCAGAACAGATCTCGTTAAAATTTTCAAGAATAGATAAAGTATCACTCGGAAATCCACCTATTTAAAATTAATAGATATTTAGGAACAACCGTGCAAATGAAAAAAGTAACTATCTTATACTTTATACATACCTACTATAAATATTTGATATCTAGAATGTAGAGATGTAGAGCATTACGTCTTAACTTTTAAAATGTAAGAAAAACTATACTTTTTAAATATATAGACCTACTCGTAGTAAAGGGGTAATATAAAACTTTATTACTTGTAAATCAACATTCTCACTAACAAGGCTGATAAGAGTAAATTATTGCGCGCACCAATTTCAAAACTAAACAAACTAGGTAGCGGCGCACATTGGAAAACTCAATGGAAAACATAAAAATTGTAATAAGTAAATAATTAGGATAGATTTAATAAGGTAATAAACTATCTAAAATATAGGTCTTAAAAATTGTAGAGCATTTTATAGTGTTTTTACCTTCAAGGAAATTTCTAAATAATTTTAAATACATTTAAAAAAATATATATATGTATTTCAAATTATTTGTAGAGCATTGTCTACAATAGCAAACCTATAGTTGTTAATTTCGGATTTTTTCTATTTTCAATAACTTTTACAATTAGTGTAGGTAAAATGTCTAAAATGGCATCCTCCACAGAGAGAGATTGCAGTCAAGGGCTAACTTGTAATGGAATAAAAAAAACCCCGGCCAAGTGGGAGTCAGACTCGCGCACTGATGGGTTTTGTATTTGCATTTTTTTTTCGACATTTTGCACGATAAATCAAAAACTATGATGCATAAAAATAAATAAAAATCTGGTTTAGAATGCACAGGTAAAGCCTTTTCTTATGATACCCCACTTAATTTAGTAAGCTTACTTTGAAAATTGAAAATACTAATTATTAGTTCATGAACACATTTTAATTTTTTTTTGTGATGTAACCACAAATTCGCGGTTTTCAGATTTTTCCCCTTATGTCTACTAAAAGACCTACCTACTTGCCAAATTTCATGATTCTTGGTATACGGGAAGTACCCTGTAGGTTTCTTGACAGACACGACAGACAGACAGACAATGAAGTAATCCTATAAGGGATCCCTTTTTCCTTTTGCGGTACGAAACCCTAAAAGTACATAATATCTCAAATAAATAAAACAACGCTTCAGAATATACTGGAAATGTACGTAACAAAAGATTGTGAAGTATTTTGAACCGTCGTAAAAAGCCCTTTATTAAACGAGAGTACTTGTGGCACTTCGGAAAGCCCGCAGTCAGCTGTTCGTGAAATTGTTTGCAGTGCCTGAACACTGGCTCAGATTGTCAACTCGTCGAAATTCCTTTTCTCTGAATAACTAAAAATTCAAATATCCACAAGAGCTGCACTGGTTAAATCTGTTTTATTTTGTTATTTATAGATTTTTTTAATTTTTTTAGTTATAAAGTACTCACAAAAGTACTTTACTACCATTACAATCTAGCCTGTGAGGGAGGCTAATAAGCAATATTATATTAACCTAAACTTATAAACGAACTTATACCTTAGTTATAGATGATGCCCGCAAATTCACCCTTGTGGATTTAGGTTTTTGAAAATCTTGTGGGAACTCTTTGATTTTGCGGGCTAAAAAGTAGCCTATGGCCTTTCCTTAGAACTCTGAACCAAAAAAAACCAATCTTTGGTCAAAATCGTTTAAACTGATGGGCCGTAAAGCTAGTAGACACTGATAGTTTTTCATAAATTCATTCCATAAAATATACGTAGGTTACAATAACTCGCATAGAGCTAAAAATTTGTATGAATGTTCGGAACACCATTATAAATAAAATGTGAAAAATCCCCATCGATCTGACATTTGCAAAACAAAATATTTAAAATCAAATGGGTTTTTTGCATTTTTCATCCAAACCATAAGTTTTATCATAAAAATAGGTTAAGCTTAATTGTAGATCATGCAATATTATCTATAAAAATTGTCTATACACTTTTTCTCCTAAGATTCACCGTTTCTGAGATATTACGATTCAAATAGTTCTTCATAAGCTAATAAACAAACTTCGTTTCCATTACACGCTTGTAGAAACAAATCCTAATTAGGTATAATTAAACACAATGCTCTTAAAATAAAATAAACCGTATGTGTCCCAAGGCCGGCGAGACCAATGTCATCGTAGGTAAGGTTGTTATCAGTTTATCTACCTAAATTTCTCTTATCAACGCCTAACTAGGTTACACGAGCCAGGAACTTAGTTTGGTTTGAAAAGGGCCTTTATTCGTGGCAGAGCTATCTCAGGTATGATAGAGATGGTTATAATTTTTTTCAAAATCGCCAACAAAGAACCTAAATCCTAAACCTAATAATGGGAAAAATAGAAAACTGGACAGATCCTGTTAGGTATGTAATCTAACAATTTATGTGGATCTATCGTAAGGTCCACCACCTATTATTTTTCGGAATTACACTTCTGATTTTTTTCGTACAAACTACCGCCCAGGAAGGAGGTCGTATCAAGAAATACAATTTTACAATAGTACAAAATTACAAATAATACAAAATTAATAACGTAACCAAAAAAACTGCCCTAAAACGAAAAAGGGAAATATTTTGAACATTACGTCAAGATCCCCTTTAAAACTGAAGCCAAATATAAGCCCAAATCGATAAAAACCTTGGCAGTCAAGTGTGATACATCCTAATATGTAAAGGGATTTTAGGACAGATTAAACCAATACACGTACGGAGCATGAACTTTGATTGAATGCTGTCATTTCGGTTTCCATAAAACGTATTGACAGGCTACTAGTTAGCTATCCGATAAGATCGCCCAGTCAAGATTAATATGATCAAGTGATCATTGATTAAATTCATTAGGGTTGTTGCTCCAGCAGTTAACTTTGCCGCTTTATTTGCGATAGTTCAGTGAAGTCATATATATTTTTTTTTACATAAAAATAGATTAATTTCTACGGAAAAATATTTTTTTATGTTGAAAATGAAAAATATTAGTGTTTTACGCCATGTGACGTCATTAATCACTTTCCGTACAGACTACAGCGTGACGATAATAATTAATTATTTTAAAAATGAATAAAAATCATGATTTTTTAATTATTCTTAATTAATATTTGATTAGGAATTCTAGCCCCATAAACTACCGCTATACAAAAAATCACGTCATTTTATTACTACAGTCCAAGACCTATTAGCTCGCGTTGTGCATCTTCCTCGCACAGCTACCTATAGCGCAAAGTGCATAGCTTCAGTTTCTTTATACTGTGATTTAGTTTCAGCTTAGGTTAACCTTGCTCACCACTTAGCTACATCGCATATCTCTGGTGGAACGCCAACCTTACTATCAAGTTTGCCATATATAACGCCATATCTCCAAATCGAAATTACAACATGGAAAAGATAGCGCGATAATATAGGGCAATTACAAAATATAATAAATATTGCGAACATGTGTGTGTGCGTAGCAACGTCCTCCACGCAGCGCCCTAGCAAAACAGTTTGCTTGCCCTGAATTTCTGAAAAGGGACCGAACTTTATCTCTTTATGTCAATTTGCGGCTCCTGCCTTCAGTATAATGAATGGCGTACATCCCCGTTTATTTTAAGCCTGGGACTGGTTCGCGGGAATGTCAGAACTATAAATCTTATTTGACCAACATTTACTTTTTTATCGAAATAAATTTTTACGCAACATTTTTTTAAATAAGAATTTTAAGGTTCCGTACGTTTGAATGGAAAACAGACCCCTTATAGGATCACTATCATTTTTGTTTGACATTCCGACCAAATCCTATAGGTTTGTTAGATTAATTATACTATTTATTATGGCTTAACTCATTTTATTTAAATAAACGTACTTACTGTACGTACAATGTTTTCGTCTTAGTTTGCTTTGGTGTGTTGATTTCTACTCAATAATTCATTCTATAAATGTAGGTAGGGGTAGGTAAAACAATTTTTAAAGACTAATAAAATCTTAACCGGTCGTGGTTTTAACACTTGTAAATTTACAACCGCATATATAAACATAATATTTACTTCAATACCTCTCGGTTAGAAAGGTTCAGTGCACCAGTGCTATTTTTTACAAGAAACAACAACACGTACCAAAAAACATTCGGAAATTTTTTGCTCACATGTGTAAACTCTAAGCTAAACAAACAAGATACGGACGGATTCCGCGTGAGGTGTTAACTCATTAATGAAGAATCCGTACAGTTTCCTTATCTGTGTAGTGCGTAGACGTCTGTTTTTTTTTAATTTTCCGTATTCAAATCTCATGTCCAGTAAAATAGTCTCAACTTGACTGGCGAATAAAAGGACATATTTCCTACACGGCAGAAAATAATGTAGGTACTTACATCGGCCTTTAGAATGAAATTTCGCCTTTGTAGAGCGTCGTCTATATCACTCATTCCTATGTGACATTTTGTCGGTCTCAGAGACAATGCTCTACAAATCCGCAATCTTTTTCTGAAGGTCGATGTACATTATTTTCTGCCGCGTACTGTACTATGTATTCAGCTACTTGTATCATTCAGTAAATTGATAGTTTCATGGAATTAGGAAGTATGCTATGGATAGTTATACTCTCCCTAGTATATAATATATGTATATTTATGATAATATAGTAGATAGATAGTAGATGATGCCTGCGATTTCGTCAGCGTGGATCTAGTATCGCAGAAACTCTTTCATTTTCTGGGATAAAAAGTAGCTTATGTCTGTCTTCGGAATAAAAACTATATGTGTACAAAGTTTTATCAAAATTGATTAAACAGATGGGCTATGAAAAGGTAGACAGACAGGCAGACATACTTTCGCAGTTATAATATTAGTAGATGAATTTTAAACACAAGTAAAAGAGATCAAAAAAGTTAAAAATAGTTACCTATTACTTTAAAGTATTTTTTGTGTACCTATAGTTAGGTCCCCGTTTTTTATGCCTGATTAAAATCTCCCCATCTGTGGTCTTCTCTGGTAAAAATGCGTTAACGTTTTATTTTCGGTAATCAAATCTCATAAAGTATTATTATTATAACTATAATTTAACCGAACTAAATTGGTCCGATGCGTATCAAATTTGAGCGGTTAAAATAACCATAAATTAAGTTATTACATATTTTACAGGCGATAATAGATTGTCATTTCAACACCAGCAAACTAATGATAAATCTAGCGGCAAATTGCCTATCGACAGCCAAATATTTTGGGAGCGTGGTCATTTATTTTATTTTCGAATAAATCTAGGCGTAATTGGTCAAAGACCACACCTTTCGAGATCTAAAGTGGAACTGTTATGATCCGACACCATAATATTCGATCACGGGCACCGTAATTAAGATGCCTAATCTCGCCCGATATGGGCTTGATAGTAAGAATTTTAAACAAAAAACTGTAGAGTTTTACATCCATGACTATGAATATGATACATTTGGTGAATGCTACCGTTTTGAGGAGGTAGTTAACGATGCATGGCAATACGTAAGTTTTTATTTTGATACTGAGATTTTTTAAAGAATTTTAGGGCACAAAAGTAATTATTAAAAGTAAAGTCTTCGCACATTACGCAGAGTCTAACGACCAACTTCACTCTCTCGACTGAAAGTAAAAGCGTGGACGTGACGTGAGCTCAATAGTATCGTATTCTCATTTCCATGCTTTACCGAGAGTTGAGTCGGAGTTTTAATAAATCTCGGCAATATTAAAAATATTTATGTAGGTACTTGTTACAATGGTAAAATTGTTTGCGAATAATAAAACTAAAAATAACTATGTGTCACACAAAAACACCAAGGCGTTCGTATAAACATAACTGTCCTAACTATAAAAGCTTATATCATTTAAGTGGAGAGAATAGGACCACTAAAATGATTTCGTTACATAATTTTATAGTCAGTACGCTTAGTATAAGATTTTACGTTGCCAGAAATCGAGAGTTGAAACACAATAACGTCAAAGTAAAATGGACCTAAAGAGCCTTGAATTGAATTCAAAAATTCAATGCCACTGATTTTAATTTCGAAACGTTTCCGCCTGGAGCGCTGGCTGTAGATGTGTAGACAATCTTGAGCTTGAAAACCAGGTAGTTAAAATCCAGTTTACTATAACACGGCAGTGTTTCGACACTCGAATACTATCAACCTTGGTGAGACAAATCTCGTACTAAGCGTACTGAAAAGATGTTTAAGAAAAAAGCCACATCAAAATTATGACTACAACATAAATCCTTACACATCAACAGGCTTACTGTTTGCTTATTTATTGGTTACCAAAAAATACAAATACAAAAGAGATTTGTTTCAAAACTCTGCGAGGAAAATAACAATTAGTTACATTGGATTTGCGCCAGAAGCATCCATTCAGCCACGTCATTCATTCAGTACAATGTAACATTTCTAACAATAAAAATATTCGTGTTATGCCTACTCATGAATTCATTGATGTTCGCATCTACAACTACTACAAACAACTTGTATTACTACAAAAAAGTATTGCTCATGTTAGGTATTTACCCACACGACTTTACAATACAAGATAAGTAACGCGACAGATCGAGATAGCAATCGGGGAGGGAACGCCCCGCACACCGCACGTCGCGCTAACCCGGTGCGGGCGAGTGCAGGTGACGTGCTGGATTGCGGGGCGTCCCCCCGCCTCATACCCCGATTGCTATCTCAACCTGTCGCGGACTATACCTACGCTTACCTACCGCAAATTAATTCAGTACTGCAGTATTATTTTATTCTGAGCGGCGATAGTCTAGTGGGTAAGACGTCGTTAAATGCCTCCTGTCAGATGGGTCGCGGGTTCGATCCCGGACACGCAACTAAATTTTCAGCATTATATGGGGTTTAAGCAATTCAATATCTATCGACATAATTCGCATTTATAATATTAGCCTGGATTCAATGCCGTGTCCATACTTTATTTCAAACTATGGGATATACATTTTATTATAGTCCGGACAATTATATTGGCGTTCTCTACATTCGTACTAACTTTTACTCGAATTTTTACCTTAAATAAAGAAACTTTTTTATTTTTTTTATTTTAATAAAAAAATGGTACGAATGTTGGAATCGCCAATATTGACCGGACTATGATATAATTTATATCCCGTAGTATGAAATAAACTTCGAGTCTGTCGTCTATATACAGAATCCTACTGCGCTGTCCTTGCACTTGTTTATCAAGAACCTATGACGCAGATTACTCTCCCCTAATAAATCAAAATCAATACATCCCGATGTATTTACAGATGATATAAAAAGCTATTTGTGTTTTACATAAATATAAAGTTGTTTACTTTATCCACGACTTGTCCTTGGTAAGGTTTTCTGGCTAATCTGACATACAGACTTTTATGTTGTAAATTATATTTATAGGTTTAAAAATAACGTTACAAAAATACTAGAGTTGATTTCTTGCTAGCAAAGCGCTCGTTTGATTGATCTCTAAAACAAATATTAATACACGTTACTGAGCTATATTTTACATCAAATGTAATCGAAACAGAGTAATGTAACTTTTTTAAATTACAGTCTGTAATTGACCATGATCTATACAGGGTGTAACCAGAACGCTAGCAAAAACCTATCGTTATTTTGTAGTTTTAGTGATTTAGTATTTTTCAAACCCGCAATGTTTAGCGTGTAAAACTCGGGTCAATGCCCCACCTACGACGCGGCATTGACTCTGAGTAGCCTACTTACGCAACGTTCGTTGTCCTGTAGCGTCAATCAGATGTTTAACTTGCAGTATAGGTACCTATCGTGAACTCTTACAAAATATAGGATTTTTTAAATATTATTTCGCGTTTTTAGGGTTCCGTATTTTTTGTGGTATCATATCAGTTAGTACTTATGAAAGTAGATACTTATCTATTCTGGTTACACCCTGTATAATCATCATCATGATCAACCCATCGTCGGCTTAGTATTATTTGTAAGATTGGCTTCATAGAGGGGGTCAAATAAAATAGATCCCATCTTAGGTGCACATTTAATTACTACTACATAATTTGATGCACACAGTATCTGAAACAATAGAAATTTATAGAAAGAAGCCATGTTCTTTATTATCGTGAGTAGGGCTTTCGAATACCGAATTTTTCCAATAGCGATATCCCGCGATCCCGGTATTTTGTGTCCCGGTTTGTGACTTTGTGCTCACTATACTCACTACAGAGCCCGGTCTCCTTTTCAGAGGGTTTGGATGTGGCAGATATATACGACGCATACCAAGTGCGGATTGGCATTTGGCAGACTTCACACACCTTTGAGAACATTTTGATTATCCGTGATAAAAATACGACTATACTGGTCTCCAGGATGCAAGCTATCTCTGTACCAAATAGAGATGCTTGCGACGAAATCCACATGGATTGATGTTTCTTAAGAGTTTCGTGGGAACGCTTTGATTTTCCGGGACAAAATGTACCCTATGTTCTTCGCTGGGATGCAAGCTATATCAGTTCCAGATTTTGTCAAAAACGGCTAGCAGACAGACATACAGACAGACAACACTTTGCTAGCATTCTTTCTAAACTTAAACTCACACTCGAACTCAAATCATTTATTCAGATTGGGTATTACTATAGCATACACTGTCTGATTGTCAATTGCTGAATTTGCAATACAATGATGTAGTGATGATAATTCATTAGAAAACAAATAAGTAAGTAAGAAAACAAAATATAGTCTCATATTATTAATTTTGTGCACAAACTTTTCCTGCACAAAAAGTTTCCACTCTGTTTCAGCTCACATTTCCAACTCAACTCATTTTTATTATGAAAATGTTAACAGCGCGCGGCAGTGCACGGAAAGACATGTTGTTTTTAATTAAGTAAAATATAGGTCGCTACCTTCTTCACCGTCAATGGAGAGTCGCCATTTTTTAAGAGCTTTTCAGATTTTGGTTTTGCCTTAATTTTATTCATAACGTGGTTTGAATACGCTCTTAAGATATTTTGAAATGTTGAACTAAAAATTATTTTATTTGATACAGCACTGGGGACTTTCATTCCAATTTTACAGATTTATAGAATAACGGAATCTGAATTTTTTATCATTTTAATTTTAAGAAATATTGATTTTAATTTAAAAAGTGTAACCTCCCGGAAAATTCGGGGTGATTGGCTAAAAGCTAACCATACCACGCGCCACTCTCGTGCAAGTTTGCTTATTACATCTTTAACTACTATCCATCCATCTGTATATACAGGGTGTAACCAGAACGCTAGCATAACTTAGCGTTATTGTTATACTACCTAAACACAAACCAATACCAATAACCATTTGCTTCGTTTTGTACTTTTAGTGATATAGAATTTTTCAAACCCGCAACGTATGGCGTGCAAAACTTAGGTCAATGCCCCACCTACGACGCGGCATTGACTTTGAGTGACCTACTTTTCCAACGTTCGTTCACCTCTAGCGTCAGTCAGATGTTTTATTTGCAATTTATCGTAAACTTTTACAAGGAATACATAGGATTTTTTAATAGTTTTTTCGCGTTTTTTTGTGGTATCATATCAGTAATCATCAGTACTAACACCTGTTTTTGTTTTTACCAGCGTTCTGGTTACAACCTGTATATAAAATTCAAAGTCCTGACTTATATATCAGCGCACAGCCTAAACTGCTGGTCCTAGAATCATGAAATTTGCAGGGTTTGTTCTTTGTAATCTAATGTTTTAAAAAAAGGTTAAATAACGGGAATACTAAAACTACATCGAATAATTATAATAACTATCTAACGATTAAAAAACGGTAAAATTACTAATTTCGCAGAAGATTGGTATAATTCATCTCGTTTATCCGTATTAAAGAGATAAGCACTGTATTAATAGAAATCGAACAGTTCTTTGCAGACAAATTATTAAAGTTTTTCCAGTCAAAGAAGTGTATAATTATTGTGAAGAGAGTGGTTGGCTACGAACATGGCTAATATACCAGCGATATTTGCTATATTCATCGTAATGGTAAGTTTTTTTTATTCAGTACTTATTATTTATTTATTAGATTGCTTTAGTATATTCCTTGAAACAGCACTCAAATCAATGTCTACTCGATATATTTTATCAATTCATTCATTACCAATTTGGGCAATTTTTATTTTAAAGTAAAATTTTTGAATTAAAATATTGAAACTTTTGATTTAGTTATTTAGAAAATTTATTTAGAAAATAACAAAAACTCTCTACTGGCTGATGCGTGTTTTTCTTATTGCTGTAAAATTTTCGATAAAATACAATAATTAGGACGGAAAATAAGTTTTTGTTCTTTTTTATATTATTTCGTAAAAATTAAATAAGTAAAACAAATGTTTTATCAAATAAAAAATATCAATGCCTATATTTTCAAGCAAGCATCAATTGTAATAGAGAGAGAACCAGCGCGTGCCATACCTTCTTTATTTTATAAAAGCTGAAAGCTTAGCTGCGTATTGTCCCCAACACTGGTAGGAACGTTTGTTTGGATGTTTATTTGCCAGACACCCTTAAACTTTTAAACTTTAAAGGTGTCTGGCAGATGCCATGATACTAAGTGTCTGACAACGCATGACGTGATTTCTAATACTATTCTGAAGAAAATATAAAAAAATTGATCCAAACACATCCAAACAAACGTTCCTCCCAGTGTTGGAGAAAATACGCATAGATTTTTTTAGTTTTAATAAAAAAAACGAATGTCTGGCACGCGCTGGCTTTTAGTTCATAATATTGTTAGTGACTATATCATCTATTAGGTTGTAGACTTTATCAGTAAGTGAACTGAAAGCTTATAACAGACATGATAATAAACGTATACGGTATAACAATAATGTTAATGCGCATGGTTAAGGCGAGTCACCGAGGCGGGCAGCGCGGCTTTGAGGTAAACCGCTTGGCAACGTTCAAATTCTGTGTTTCAAACGTTAAATTTGAATTTAATAAATTATAGAAGTCCTGTTGAAAACCAATGTTTAGCAGGTTCTCTGTAGTACTTAAAGACAAATATTTCCATATAGAAATAATTTGCCAAGTCAGAAATTTTAGTATTAAATAATTCGTTTTAGACTTTTATTTCGGCTTATTTCAAGATTTTATTTGATCGAGAAAAGTACTTCCTATTGTGTATCAAAGTAGCACATTCTTTAGACAATGTCTTTAAATAGTAAATACCTAAAACATTTGATCTAGCAACCCAGTTTTTTCCGCTAAGCCTCGGTGACTCGCCTTAAAGTCATTTAATCAATGAACGTATTTATTTATTTACAATTGCAGTTAATATCAAAGGAAACAATTTATATTTGCCGGGATTGGATCTGGATTGTAATTAACCCAGAGTTCTCTATTTAGTTTATATGTAAACCGAAGTGAATATCAAGTTTGCGTCCTAGAAGTATAGAATACTAGAAGTGACATCGGCGAAAGTAACATATTATAACGATGTAACAAATAGATTTTTTGGCAAAATTAGGTTAAAAAGTTTCATCTATTTTTGTGTTAAGATCACAGTAAGTAATTGCGGCAAATATTGGTTCCTACATACAATTTAATTTCATCTATCAAAATTGAAAAATAATTCCTAATTTTTAATAACATAGTGACAGTAAAGTACTTAACTTTAGTGCACGACAAGTCTATCAGGTATACTTATATTTTTAGTGTAGAGATGTACCGTACCTACTGCTGAATAAATTTTCGTAGTCTTTCTTTTTTTTAATAGATATAGCGAGCAAACGAGCAGGCGGGTCACCTGATGTTAAGTGATTACCATCGCCCATGAACATTTGCAGCACCAGAGGAACCGCCGATGCGTTGCCGGCCTTTCTGCGTTTATATATGTCCTTTCTAGAAGATAATAGTTCGTACATAATAGCTGAATGACTTGTTTGACCGTTATGTATACAATAATGTATCCACTAAAATACCTAACTTTTAACCTTGTTCCATTTTACTTTGATCTTTAGCGTGAAATAGAAACATATAACAGCCATCATTGATTATGTGTAAATCACTGCGAATTGCAATGATGTCTAGACGGTCAATTTTAAATCATTGTGGTCACCTAGTGTTGATTAGAAAATTTGTGAACGACATGACGTTCGTGTATTTTGTCAATTTGGGTCAACCGTCTCAATCTCAACGTATTGAATATATTTGAGGCCTTCTTTTACATTAGGCGTGATTAAAATAAACTACCCTTTATGTTTTTTTTATTGTACTGTTTGTTTAAATTGATACTTCAATACAATCGAACTATTATATAGTTTTGATTGAAAGTAATTCGCAAAAGGGTGATGCGATAGCGTTGTGATTCAAAGCTCTGTTTAATTTATTTGAAAACATTCACCTGAATGTGAATGCATTTGAAACCTGCAGCGATACTTTCAAATGCCTACATCGCGGTCTCTGTTTTTTCAATATATTTTAGGTTAATTAAAAACCTCTACACGTATGACTTATATCAGTCACAGAAAATAGGGAAAGTAAGTAAGTATAGAAGAGGTTAACGAGGGTAATTATTTATCGTTGTGCAGATGACTAGTGGAACATCAGTACGGATTATTGCAAAAATAGACGTATTTGCATAAATATATACTTAGTTCATTGTATTTTTTTTTTTCTAAAATTACATATTTAATACCTTTATATTTTGTTCAGCCTGGGGCAAATTTTGTCCATCTCGTTTATTTATTTTGCTTTGGAGGCTGCGTTTTATGATATTGTGATACTGATAGTGATATATTAGGTATAATTATTATTGTGCTTAAGAATAATTATTTCTGTACATTTGTGAATAGTTTGCAAAAAGCGACATACCTACTTGTAGATATAGGTACCATTTCTTATTTACTATCCTTTATTATTCCTATAATAATGTCGCATCGTACAGTCTCCGTAAGATTTATGTTCCCGAGAACAATGCTTAACAATACTTTACTTTCTTCTCATCGATGTTTCTTCTACTATTGCCGTTCCCCTAACTAATGCCAAATCATCAGGTTAGTTTGGCATTCAAACGCAAATCGATATAACAAAAGTGTAATAAAAAAAGTCATTTTTCCTTACCAGGCGCCCATTAACAGAATTTTATTTTCTTTTTATTGCTATATATTAAAAAAATATAGTGTCTGTGGTTGCGATACAAATGATTGAAAACTACGTAGGTACCTACCTACATGAATTAGATAGAGGAGAATCTTGAAATTCTTGTGCCCGAATTAAAAACAAATGTTGCCTCATTTGCCGGTCGTAAAGTTTGACATTGAAATTGTTTGCTCATTTTAGTACCCGGAAATCAACATTATCATGCCGCTGTGGTTATTAAGCGTTTAACCAGTATTGTTTCATGAGGCACAATATGTACAATAGATATACTTAATTTTTTCAATATGTACATAGATATGTATAAGTTTTTTTTTTAATTAATTTAGTACTTTGTCTACCTCGACACAAATCAAAATTTATTTCATGTAGGACAGCTATTATTATCATGCTACGTCAGTCACTCTACCACTATTCTTTTTTACGCTCAACTTCGAACTACTGTACCGCACGTTAGAGGTGCGTGCCCGGGATCGAACCCCCGACCTCTGACTAGGAGCTGGATGTCCTAACCACTAGCACTAGGCTAGCACTATAATAATAAATTGGCCAACCAAAAAATAAAAGGATTAAAAAATGCCTAAAATTTTTCTGCAATTTTTTTACAAAATAAAAAAATGTTTGCGCACACACCACAGCCATACTATTTACAAAAGATTATATCGCAGTGTAGAAGGAATGTTGGCGCCACCTCGATGGTGAGTTTTGTTTGCTCATGGCGCTTACAAGAATGGACACACGTCGTTCGAGCAAATTTTCAATTGATTACTCACGAATTTTCATTTGCTCAACTAGTGTTAATTGCAAAAACTGATACGCTCGTGTTACTATAGAGACGTGTTGAAGAGTTATTTTTAACTTACATTTTACGTTTTTTAGAATAGAATAAGTATAATATTTTTATTCAAGTAAACTTTTACAAGTGTTTTTGGTCCGGTGCGAGGCTATGGCCGTGGGTAGTTACCACCCTACTGCAAGAACAGATCTATCGTAAAATATCTCTTAGGAATTTATTCATTTTACCTTTCGAAGCCATTACCAACGTTATATAACAGTTTAACAATAGAAACGATTAATATAAGCTCGACCATGCACCTATTACATAATAATCATTCGCGTATTGTAATACTTTACATATTTACACAGTTCCAATGAGTAATATCGTGTTGCATGACAAACACAGTGCGACCCAGATGCCGCACTGCACACAGTTTGCATAGTCGCTTTGTCGCCTATGGGTACTTTTGTATTATTTTCCGACCGTTTCTAATTGGCAAATTAAATAATATATCTTACTAGCTTATGCCCGCGACTTCGTCCGCGTGGACTACACAAATTTTGAACCCCTATTTTACCCCTTCAAGAATCATTTCTTAACGGATGTCTAAATACACACTCTGCGAAAATTTCAACTGTCTACCTTTTACGGTTCATGAGATACAGCCCGCTGGTAAACGGACGGACAGAAGGGCGGACGACGGAAGGACGCACAGCGGAGCCTTAGTAATAGGGTCCCGTTGGCACCCTTCGGGTACGGGACCCTAGAAACAAAGTAAAAACATACAATTAAGAAATGTTATCATTTCTTAATCTAAATATATAAAACAAAAGGTTACTGACTGACTGACTGACTGATCTATCAACGCAATCGGACTGAAATTTGGGATGCAGATAGCTATTATGACGTAGACATCCATTAAGAAAGGATTTTAAGGGGGTAAAATAGGGGTTGTGTAGTCCACGCGGATGAAGTCACGGAGATAAGTCTAAAGTAAAGGCGAAAGTAGGGGCTAGTCTATAAGTGCCGCAAATTGCTATTGCGCTGGAACCATGTCTCATTAACATCTAAATGACGTCATTTTGACGCCAGCTGAAATTAAAATATACCATCAGCTCAAAACTTCAGTCTAGTGCTGACGCCACTAAAATGGCGGCCTTATACCTATAGGATCATACATGAGATGGTTATGAGAAGGTTATAATTGTTTATTTATTTTCTATATCATAGCCGGGCCCTTTGCATTCATTGGCTTCCCGTCAAACACAAAATTATGTTGCAGGTGGAAATTGTTTCATGTAAAAGCCTGTCAAATCAATAGAACAAATAGCAACAGGTTATAAATACAGGGAACGTTAGGTCGAGGGGAGAGGGGATACGTCAAATTGTTCAAGAGTAGCTGCGTGGCCGGTTGGTTCTTGTTCATCTAATTACATAGGACACTTCTGGAACATATCTCGCCTGATAGCTTTATGTATTTGTTTTGCGAATCGACTTTGACATACTTAAATGAATAATTTATGTTGTGACATGGATTTAGGTTTTTTTGACTTTGCAGAAATCCATGATGTACAAGGAAGCAAAAGCTTCATTTGCTATAATCCGCTGAAACAGACATGTTTGTATGGTGCAACATACAGCATACGATGGGTACCTATGCACCGCCCACTCTCCCACTGCTAAACATGCAGGATAGGCTAGCTTTTCCTGCATGTTTAGCTGTGAGAGTGGGCGGCGCATATCACAAATAGTAATTTAAAAAATTACAAACATGACTGCCCTGTCAAAAAAACGAACTAAAAAAATTACATCGAGGAATTCAGAAGTTATCCTAATTCCTAATAATATTATAAATGTGAAAGTGCGGATATTTGGATGTTTGAATGTTTGGATGTTTCGATTTTTGTTACTCAATCACGCAAAACAAGTTGCGGGCATCAGCTAGTAGTGGAATAAAGAAACTCACGTGGGTACGGGACAGGTCGAGATGGCAATCGTTGATGGAACGCCTCGCACACGACGTGCGGGTGTGCGGGGCGTCCTCCCGCCTCACACCTCGATTGCCATCTCAAACTGTTGCGGACTATGGCTACATACATACATCAGAAGTGTAATGTTTGCAAGGTTCATGTACCTACATAATTACCATTCCACTCATTTTTTTGCATAGTTGTGCATAAAGTATCTGCTTTTAAGGTAAATCACTAATTTTGGTATAGAAACTAACCCAAACCTACGTCTCCTGCTTGCCTGAACATTTTGGAGTGCCAATGAATATTTCAAAACTGCATTGTCGTCAGTAAAGGCGGCTCGAAATTACATCCGAGCCGGGGGAGTCAACGAAGGTAATAAATTTATAATTCAAACGGAGCAAGCCTCATCGTGTATGATAATGGAAAGTCAACGACTGGTCTAGTTACGCTAATAATTGAAACCTCGCCGTGTTTATATTAGCTACTCCATTATTTTAATTATGCGCTGCTGTCGTGTACTTTGATTTTATAAATCCTGTGCAAATTATAGCAGAATTTCCCTGTGAAAATTTAAAGAAAAATTCTTTGCTTAAAGCCTTGGAAACTCAATGAGTGACGGTCGCTAACTATGGGCCTCATAAGAAAGCTCAGAGTCACTCAGCGGGCGATGGAAAGAATTATGCTTGGCGATTCTCTACGTGATTAAATCAGAAGTTAGGAGATCTGTAGGAGAACTAGAGTAACTTAACTGACATAGCTCTGCGAGTTGCGAAGCTGAAGTGGCAATGGGGGCGCCACATAGTTCAAAAAACTGATAGACGTTGGGGTCGCAAGCAGTGGCGTGCACAGGGTTTGAAGCCAGGGTAGGCATTAGTTAGGTAGGAACCTGTTTACTGGCAGGTCATAATGAAAAATATGGTCATAATGATAAATAGCTTACAACTGGGGTAGGCAGTGCATTTATGCCTCTATGACCTGCACGCTACTGGTCGCAAGGTGCTGGAATGGTGAACTTGCACCGGAAAGCGCATTGCTGAGTGAATCCGGTGGACGGATGAGAGAAAGAGAAATATTTAAATGAATATAATATCTATATTGAAACTTTTTCTAGACTCTAGTGTCTCCTATACGCTCCTTTACGTATCCATTATATTTCGTACCCTAACTGACACAAGTTTTCGCTAATATTATAATGAATGTGACTTCCATATTCGAGAGTCTAGTGTCAACACTGGTGTTACATTAAGGCTATTTTTGGTCTGATCTTACACATTGTCTCCTCATATGCATTAAATTGCACACCCTAAATGTATCGGCCTTGCCCCTCGTCTCGGCGTGTGCCATATACGACAAACAATTGAAAGTAATAAAGTCACGTACGTAGGCTCATCGCCCGGTTTACATGATTCGAGTAAGTTCTCATTGAAATTGGCAACGTCTACAATCCTGTGACCTGTCCTTACAAGCCATAGTTAATTGTATTAGATGAAAAGTGAGCTGTCTATTTGATTATTAGATCTTTTAAGCACCGCGTGCTATATAAGTCCCGCAAATTGCTAATGCGCTACATAATGTTTACCTACTTATATTATGTTGACGACCTCCCTGGCGCAGTGGTAAGCGTTGTGGTCAATTGCCATCTCGACCTGTCGCGTACTATACCTATGACACTGCTACCAATCAAAGTCTTAATGTAAATCCCCCTTTCTAGTAATAATACAGCTCTGGATATAATTTTACTGGAATAATGTGAACAAGCTTGTAGGTAAGTCAACTGTTTTCGGACGAAAAAAGTTGTTAAAGTTTTGCGCCTATACCTACCTAAACAATATGGAAAACGATGAATCAGCAAAAAGAGTTGTTGGTTCTGTTTTAGCGACATTGTGGTCAAATGACTACTACTAACTACTTATAGAGTTTACAACATAGATAATATATTTTATGTTATATATTCCCTAAATTCGTCACAATGTTACAAATAATATTATTAACTAATTAACTTTATGTCATTCATAATGATTGAATTAATTATAAGAATCCTAAAATAGACATTGAATATTGTTGCTGGGTAATTATCATTTTAATAGTAATTTACATTGTTAATCCCTCCGTGTGGTAAGTATATTTATTTTTACGAAAGCCTGAATAATATATTTTTTTCGGACAAAAATTAGTTAAGTATGTCCACTTCTAAAATTCAAGTTCTGTGCAAAGTATCATAAAGATTGAGATCAAAAAGTACCTATCTACTGTAAAATAAAATCTATAAGATCGGCTCTGCGATATAAGCGTGAAAAGGTAGACAGAAAAATAGTCATACTAGGATTTCAAATTGATGTGTGCAGTGAACTTACCTATTTTTGCTATAACTACCATAATACGACTCTACTAACTAATAAGACAGTTAACCATAAAAAATAATCATATTTTTAGGTTAGCATTACAAAAATGTTATCCCTAATCGTCTTTTTACCCAAAAAAATTTTCAATTAAATCCACGCGAACAAAGTTGACGGCAAAACTTTTCATGTATGATGTATGTAGGAGCTCTATTAAAAAGCGTAGAATAATAATTATACTTAATACCTTTTTATAATATCATGGTCTCTATAGAGTCTCTATTAAAAATATCTAGTAGCTTCACAAATTAACTTCACATATTCACAAATTAAAAAGCACCTATCGGAATATACAAGCATCATTACATAATTCACGGCTAAATTAAGAAAACTCATAAAATCCATAACGGTCAATAAAATGATGTTAAATTGAGGTGACGAGGAATTTAAGTAATTCTATTAAATATAATCCACTCAACCCCGCGCCGGGTCTTTCAAAGGATTTTTTAAAAACAAACTGACAATCTCATCTTTCAAACGTTTAATGGCTAGACTGAACTCGACCGATTTATAAAAAACCGACCAAGTGCGATTCAGACTCGCGCACCGAAGGTTCCGTAGGTATAGGTTACTCGGGTATTTTTTCGACATTTTGCACGATAAATCAAAACTATTTTGGATAAAAATAAATAGAAATCTGTTTTAGAATATACAGGTAAAGCCCTTTCATATGATATCCCAATTGATAGGTATAGTTATCTTACTCTGAAAATTGAAAATACTAATTATTTGCTCACGAGCACATTTTTTTGTGATGCAACCACAAATTCACGGTTTTCGGTTCCCTTTTTCCTTTAGAGGTACGGAACCCTAAAAATGAGTGGGGTTTTATGGGGGCGTAATGCCGGGCGTCACATAAATGCTTTCTTTTCATTAAGAACTGGTTATTTAAGAAACACTTAATATTGACCTTCCTAAATTAATTGATGTCAATCTGAAATGTCAAAATTTTATTTGATGAAAAGTGAACTGTCTATGATTAGATCTTTTAAGCACCGCATGCTATACCAAACTGTATTTCACATATTATGTAAGGTAGAACGAAAGGTAGGTAGTGTGGGACAACTCTTGGAACAACTGATATTTAAAAAAAATACATCTATTCGTAGTTATGTGCGTTGCTTCCGAAAGCAACGCACATAACTCCGAAAAGTTAAAGAGGTGCGGGCCTGCGATTAAATACCGTACCCACCGAATTGGACGCTGACCTCTTGAACCTAGTGGTTTATGATGTAGTACCTAGTAGTACAATAGAATCTAGTAGATGATAGCCTAGTGGCTATCGTCGTTTTTCTAGCAGTGAAAAATAATATCCCACGCTATTTTCTACCATCAATCATTTAAATTATCTATTCATAATAATAATATTATAAGTATGTAACATGGTTTTAAGATCCTGTTCTGTGGGCGAAAACCTTAATAACTCCAGTGTCGGTCAATATGAAATTTAGAGGCGTTATCTTGTATTAGAGACTCATAAAACTGACATTATTATCAACTAATGTTCTACACGCATTAGTGTCACAGCGAATGTTTCGACATGATGTAAGCATAGCCATATGCATCTTGGTATTGACTTACAATTTCGAGAATTTTGTCACACGCTTTTTAAATGCAATCCCTATATGTATTAGACTAGCATATGCCCGCGACTTCATCCGCGTGGACTACACTTTCAAACCCGTATTTTACCCCCTTAGGAGTTGAAGTTTGAAGAGTCCTAGCGGATGTCTACGTCATAACAGCTAATAGCTGTTATGCATGACAAATTTCAGCCTGATCCGTCCAGTAGTTTGAGCTGTGCATCGATAGATCAGTCAGCTTTTCCTTTTGTATATCTATAGGTTTAAGTCGAAGTCTTTGACTGTAAATCTGGAATCTAAGACAACTTTCAAAAACCTTAGCGATATGTGAGAAAACGTAGCGTTCCCAGATGATATTATGATACTTGTAGTCAACGTGGACGAAATCCTGGGTATAAGCTAGTTATAAGTAAGATAATATGACATTTCTGTTAAAAAACCGGCCAAGTGCAAGTCAGGCTCGCTCACCGAAACTTCTGTACTACAGTCCTATTTTTTCGTCATTTTGCACGATAAATCAAAACTATTATGCATAAAAATAAATGAAAATCTGTTTTAGAATGTACAGGTAAAGCTTTTTCATATGCTGCCATTATAATGACATCTTACTTTTAAAGTTAAAAATAGTAATTATTTGTTCGCGAACACATTTTAATAATTTTTTGTGAGCTAACCACAAATTCACGGTTTTCAGATTTTTCCCCTTACGTATGCTATCAGACCTGCCAAATTTCATAATTCTAGGTCAACGGGAAGTACCCTATAGGTTTCTTGACGGACACGACAGACAGACAACGAAGTGATCCTTTAAGGGTTCCTTTTTCTTTTTGAGGTACGGCACCCTAAAAGTATGATTTTCCATATTTTGTTCTTTAGGCAACACGATTCTGTAATTCCTAGATACATATAGTATACCTTTATTGGCGAACCTAATGTTCTAAGCATCATTATTCTAAATTACAGAGGGCTTAGGAATAGTCCTGAGGTATGGTTTAAATTGTAGACATTTCGCTTCGCCTGTCAATATTACGTTTCAATCATTGCACCGAACGTCGGAATAACGAATAATAATGCATCCTGTAATTTGGATAAGAGATCTGCCTACATAATATAATACTTACTATTAATACTTATAATAGGTTGAGACTGGTAGTATTTTTAAAATTACATGTATATTTTTTTAAAGATAGTTTACTAATTTGTATAATTAATGTGACCACGAAAAAACTTAATAACTTGAAATTGAGACAACCACTTTTGCCTACTGCACTTTCACCTATCTTCGAAACCAAATCTGGACAAAACATATTATGTACTTAACAGAATGCTTGACTTAAATATTTACGGTTAAATCTGGCCATATATTTTGTTGAAAAGAGTTTCTATACATCGTAAAAAGGAAAAAGAAAAAGACCAGTAATTTGTTAAGTACATATGGCTAAGTATAATAATAATTATTAGGTACTAGATGATGCCCGTGACTTCGTCCGTGTGGATTTAGGTTTTTAAAAATCCCGTGGGAACTCTTTGATTTTCCGGGATAAAAAGTAGCCTATGTCCTTCCCCGGAATGCAAGCTATATCCGTACCAAATTTCGTCAAAATCGGTTGAACGGATGGGCCGTGAAAGGCTAGCAGACAGACAGACAGACAGACACACTTTCGCATTTCTAATATTAGTACGGATGGATTATGAAAAATTTACTACTAATAAAACTGGATACTAGAAAAAATATTTAAATCCCATTCTTTTTGGTGTCATTCATTGATTTTGATATCTATTTAAGATGATCAGCAGTTTCATTCCTGAACTCCTAAACCCATGTTCTCAGTTCCCACATGCATCTTGTATAGCGTCATAACTAACGATATAGCAAGCCAGTTATTCACGTATTAAATCCTACAATTACGGTTCGCCGGGCCCTCCACGACGCGTGTAATATGCTGACGTGTTAATCCTCCCCTGCCCGTGTAGACGTGGATCATCCGACTTGTATGAGTTGTATGACCGTAGCTAATTTAATATTGCGTAAAATACGAGTAAAAGCTTGTTTTATACTTGCTCTATTTTGTTCTTGAATTTATCTTTGAACATCCAGTAAGTCTAGAGTAATCAAGTCAGCAGTTTTAATGGAGTGTTAGTAATCTCGTACATTGCAAATCAGTTATGGCTCTTCAATGTTACACAAACTTCTATTTTATAACAGCTGGTAGATTTTTAGAAGGATTAACGAATCAGAAATTTTGACGACTTTTCTGGTGCAGTGATGAGTGCTGTGGCCTTATTAGTGGGAGGTCCAGGGGTCGATTCCCGGCAAGGGAAATTTTAAATTTAATAATTTCTAAATTTTCTCTGGTCTAGTCTGTTGGGAGGCTTCAGCCGTGGCTAGTTACCACCCTACCGGCAAAGCCGTGCCGCCAATTGATACAGCAGGCGTTCCGGTACGATGCTGTGTAGAAACCAAAGGTGCGTGTAGGTATGGGTTTAATAAAAACTGCCCTACCCCTTCCAGGTTAGCAGGAAGATATGAATGTGAATTTCTGCCCATAAATTCAATTGAAAAATAGAACTCAAAAATATATTATGTAACTAGCTTATGCTCGCGACTTCGTCCGCATTGACTACACAAATTTCGACCCCCTATTTCACCCCGTTAGGGGTTGAATTTCCAAAAATTCTTTCTTAGCGGACGCTTACGTCATAATAGATATCTGCATGCCGAATTTCAGCCCGATACGTCCAGTAGTTTGAGCTGTGCGTTGATAGATCAGTCAGTCAGTCAGTCAGTCACCTTTTCCTTTTATATGTTTAGATTTAAGTGTGTAATTCTGTGGGCGGTTCTGTACCAAATAAAATAAAAAAGGTGAAATTGTAGTCAAATGATCCTATAGGGGTTCTGTACCTTTTGAGGTACGGAACCCTAAAAATAAAAACAGAGGAATAAACGGAGATCTCAATTATTTATTTTTGTTCGCAGGTAGTGGGTCGTGAAGATGTGTTAGCATCGACAGCGACGCGCGACGTGCGCTGCGGACGGCGTCTGGTGTCCGGGCTGTTCTCACGTCCACGCCTGCCGCTGGGCTACTCCTACGTGACGACTGTCCCGCGAGGCGCTTGCCGACTCAACGTCTCTGAAATCGTCTCCAGCGAGAATTATATCGGTAACACTTAATTTGAGATTATGCATTTCAACCTAATCCATTATTCAGGCACTGGCGTGCAGCTCATAGAGTCATAAAGGCACTGCTTACTCAAGAAATAGTTACCCTAGTTGAAATAGCTTAAAGCTCAATGTAAGTAGGTACCTTCCTAACTACTGCTTACCCTGGCTTTGAAGCCTGTGCATGCCACTGAATTCATTCTGCGTCGTATATTTAGAGCTTTTAAAAAAAATTATATAGACGACAATCATGCGTGATAAAAAGCAATGATGAGGTCTAGGTTGGAGCGCGTTTACCTAAAAGATGCCTATTTACTCTTGCCTTGAAGGTATATAGGTAAGTTATACTTGGCAGGCATACTAGAAAATTCCTGAAATACGTTTTTCTTTATTTTTAACCGAAAGTCCAAATACCAGTTTTCACATACATATATGAATTGAAAATGACGGACTTTTATAAAAAAAACTTTCATTCCTTGTGTAATTAGGGTGGAATTTCCAAAAATCCTTTATCAGTGAGTACCTACGTAGGTACCTACATTATAAAACTAATAATAAAATTTCTAATTTGTATACCCAGTGGCTCATGCTGTGCGCTGATAGATCAGTCAGTCAATCAGGACAAATTTTTTTTATATACCTACCTATAGATAGAATATATGATAGATGGGTCACGATACATTAACGAACGAAGAAAATCGTTACAAATTAGGTCAACATTAAAGAAATAATTATATACGGTCAAGAAAGGTTTGATTGAACCCGGTCATACGAGTTCAATTGTAGATATACTTTGTAGTAAATTAGCAATGAACAGATGTTGCCTCCAAGGCCGTTTAATAAAGCTTTTGGGTCCACAGTGCCAATAGTATCAATTTCAATACCTATCAATATTTTATTGACATGACTTTCTGTTCCAATACTAGGTCAATGGAACTTCAACAAAGAAAAGGGCACAAGAGCAAAGATTTATTAATAGGAATACGTACAAGGCAATTTTAATGAACATCATTATTTTATTGAACATAATTGGTGTTCTTCAAACCACCGCTGGCCCATTATGAATACGAGTCTCCTCTCGAAATGAGAAGGTTTTAGGCCATAGTTGGCCACATTGGCCTTGTGCGGATTGGCATACATACCTTTGAGGACTGTATGGAGAACTCTCAGGCATGCAGGTTTCCTCACGATGTTTAATTACTTAAAACTCAACTCCGAAAATTTAAGAGTGCGTAACCGGGATTGAACCCCTTCACCTCCCGAATATAAGCTGACGTCTTAACTGTTAGGTTATCTGCACGGCTCTACACGGCTATCTTTTTCAATGGTAAAATAACTGAATATCTAGGTGTAGACTGTAGATCTGGCAAGAATGAATTGGCATCTCCTAGGCAAGTGCGCTCCGACCCATTCGGCATACCTCGTCATTATTCTGTTTCTCAGGCATAATTGTCGTCAATAGGAAGCCTTATCTCACAAAAATAAACTATAGAAGCATAGCAATAGTTCCAGTAAACAGAAACAAATCTTTATTGAAATGGGTTTTGATTGCTAGGCCGCTGGTGGTTTAATAGAGAGATGAAGAGCATGTTAGTGCAAAGATCGATGTCGAATCGATTAATAGGAATTGCAGGCGCACATTTACGGCGCATCTCTTCAATAGAGGCGCCTACGCCGCAAATTGTGAGATAAATGGAGATAGCCGCCGTTACAATTGACGGTTAATTATTTGCATGACGCACTGCAACGCTCCGGAATACCAATTTGCTGATTGTTCCGTAAACATTAAGATCAATGCAGATTATTTGCTTGTGTATTTTGAGTTTCGGAATTGGTACATTTCTGAACCTATCGTTCTACTTAGTTCCGATATAGGTCGCTACGATTTTTTTTTAATCTTGTCTGCCTGTGTCCACCCTTAGACGTTTCTGACTGCTATTCTTATCTGTATTGCTCCATCTTTCGTTTACTCCTGAATCCCAGGCTACCACATTTCATATTTGCAAACTTTTGTTACAAATATATTATATGTAACGAAATTTTTACAAAAATTTGATGTGTGATTAAACTAATTTTAAATTTAATACAATGAGTATTGTTTTTATCAGATAAAATGTTATTTTTCCTAAATCTTTCTTTACCGTGGCAGAAAAATCATGACAGAATACCAACTGACATGGTCTTGTGTATCTATTTGTATTTGTATATGTATTTTGCAATTGTTCTAGCACTGAGGGTATCCAATGGGTCATACATCGTGAACGGAGAGTTCGCAGTGAGCGCCCCGGGCACTTACGAGGCGGCTGGCGCACGATTTATATACTCCCGATCTGCCAGCCTCGACAATATATTTGCGATGGGACCCATACACCAGCCTATCGATATCATGGTAATTATTCGTTTGCAACTGTGAGAATATTTGTGGCGGCGCGGCGCAATTCCGTTTTTTTTAACGCTGGGAAATGCGTTTACGCATCCCCCCCTCCTGGAAGCCAGCCATCTAACCAGCCAGCCAACCAACTGGAGGGAAGGTATGTGGGACTCGCCGGCCGGGAGGCGACCGGAATACCCACTAAAACCCAGCGGCGCTCCTGCGCGTTGCCTGGTGACTGGGTCACGGGAACGCCGAAGTAAACCACCGCGACCCAGTCAGCGACATCCGCCGAGGCGGACCCTCCACCACCTCGCTCACGAGGTCCCCACACCGCACGTCCGAGGCGCACCGACCAAGTGCTTGCGCCTCCCGACCCAGGGACGGGGCGACAACTGCACACTCCGCGCACGTCACCCGCGTCCCATCCTCCGCCTCGTCCGCTGTGCCCTCTGCTAGTCAGAGGGACACGCGGAGAAACCTTCCCCCTGCCAGGTCATTAGCCATGGCTAACAAAATCCCCGAAGAGAGATTATTAGCCATGTTACCGGGGTGCACCGGCCCGAATACTGCTCTTCCCCTCGGATGCCCGATGCATCCAAAAGGGACCAGCAGTACCCAGGCACACTGGGAGGCTACCTGGCTGGCACCCCGCGGCGCAAGACTGTGACCGTGGCGTGTGGAAGTCCCTACAAGTGACCTACGTTTATCGGTTAATAATGATGATGATGAACTGTGAGAATATATTATTTTCAAAGTTATAAGGTTCGAGTCCCAAGTCAGGTCAAAAAACTTTCTATAGAAATATTCTCAGGCTGAGTTTAATAGACTTCAATATTGCTGAAAATTAAGTTGTATTTAAAACAAAACAGATTCATGGCAGCAATGTCACGCTGTTTCGTTTTTACAGTGTCTTAAGTCTATTCAAAGTCAAAGTTCGCTCTATAGATCTTAGCATCAGTTAGGTCAAGAAATGCTCAGTAGCAGCCCCGAGTTGGGATACTTGTGGTGATACTCCCTCCCTACCCTCTTATCTCGGAGAGGACTTAAAACCTTGGTCCTTTTGCCTGATCTCACTTCTATCGTACCAGACACCCCATCGGACTTTATGCTATCGTATTTTTTGTGCTATATAAATGCTCAGAGCTTGATTTTTCTTTGCTAATACACTTAGACCATAATGTTCCTTGTACAATTGGCTAGCCTTCTTTGAAATTAGTTACCGTCGATAAAATTCGATCTGGTGAACAATATTAATACTACTTATATCAAATATTTCATCTGAACTTTATAATTTCGCATTGTTCTAGGTCCTTTACACTCAACCGAGTCCGAATATAAAATACGAATACCTTACTGATTCATCTCAAGATGAAACTAGTAACGATATTCCGACTGCGAACAGCGTTCCTGTCCATCATCCAGTGCCGAGACACCATCGTCACCACAACTCTGAATCTCATACGAGAACTTTGGATAAATCCGGCCCTTCGTTGTCAAATCCAGGAGAATCAAACTCTATTGAAAACCAGTATCAAATAGACAGTAATATTATTGGAGACAGAAAGTTTATGTGGAAAATTTTGTCGTATACACAATGCTCGAGAACTTGTGGAGGTGGGCTTCAAATAGGGAAATTTAAATGTGTGGAAGTTAGTGACAAGGAGGATCGGGAGATTTCTCCTGTTCACTGCACGGGATCGCCACCTTCTTCCCGTCGCAGAAGATGTGGTGTAACGCCTTGTCCACCACGTTGGAGGGCTGCAGCTTGGGGACCTTGTCCTGTTTGTGGACCAGCACATCGAACTAGAATTGTGGGATGCGTTCAGGATCATGCTCGAGGAATCACAAAGGTAAATGTTTATTTTTCTTTGGAAGATTTTTTTTATTTACCTTAATAGCTGGGCTCTACTATCACTAATGGTGGATCCATCTTAAAAGTACTTGGGTGCTTGTCCATTATAGCGGATCGGAGCGTGGACGTGTTCAGCAGACCAATCAGATTACTCAGAGATGACGTAATAAAATTAACACGTACTCTGTCAGTATAATTTAATTGGTCTACACCATTGCACTGTTTGACACATGTCCGCTCCATTCGATGGTATTCCACACCCTAAATTCGTCAACCTTATAGCTCTTCCTAATTTTCTCTTAATT
The DNA here is from genome assembly GCF_902806685.2 of Maniola hyperantus. Taxonomy (NCBI): domain Eukaryota; kingdom Metazoa; phylum Arthropoda; class Insecta; order Lepidoptera; family Nymphalidae; genus Maniola; species Maniola hyperantus. The sequence goes on from NC_048555.1 coordinate 7,218,458, forward strand.
TTTACTGTTACTGTGACGATCACAATCACTAATTCTGATTGGCTGACACTTGTTCACTAATAGCTACAATACATTACAATGAATTGTTAAAACAAGGAATACCATAAATTCAGCCAATCACAATTGAGATTGTTACAATCTCAATGATTGATGCAGCATTTGCGGAATCACCTGTAACTAATATGATTTTTATTTCGCAGATAAGTGACCAAAAATGTCCCCTACCAATGCCACCAAGTAAAGAAGTATGTGATGTCCCCAATTGCGATGGCACGCCTAACACTAGAGACGCACCACGACTGGACGCTCGTCGACAAGTTCGACCAAACGATCACGTAGATACATTCCGTGAGGGACCAGTGTTATCACTCGTGTCTAATGTTTCGGATAATGAAATCAGCCACGTCAAACCTTTCAGTTTCAGTGCGGTTGGAGGATGGCTGTATACAGAGTGGTCAGAGGTAGAATTATTTTTAGTACCTATAATATTAATGAGAATGACCGTTAGTCTTTCCCGCCTTCGCACGGGTAGCTTATTATATTTCGTAGGGATCTCTAATTTTTAGCCTATGTCACTCAGGAATAAAAAAGTTTCTACTAGTAAAAGAATTTTCAAAAACGGTTCAGTGGTACCAGAGATTACTTCCTACAAACAAACTTAAAAACTTTACCTCTTTATTACTAGCTGATGCCTGCGAATTATTTTTTAAACATTTAATATTTTCAAAATTCTTTCACGATGAAGGCCTATGCTATGAAATAAATTAATATGCAACATCTCAAGTTTCTAGACTCTGTACGTTGGTCTGTCAGTCATTTTCTCCTTTTATTTAAACAAATGACCAAAATTTACATAAGTAATCTTGATGTCATTGCTTTTCATCAGTCTTGAGTCCTGATTTTCATCAAGCGCAAGAATTTCTTATTAAAAAATCTTGTCGTCGCATGGCGCAGACTGGCAGTTTAAAAAACGCTGATAAAATAAAATTCCTCTTTTTGTTAAGATCTAAAATTAATTCTTCTTTACATTCCCCAGTGTGTAGGATGGTGTGTTGGCGGAGGAGTACAATCTCGAGGAGTTCGCTGCGCTGAGCCTAATGGATGCGGAGCTCATCGGGCTCCCCACTCCTCCCAAACATGTTCACCGAGAAAGCAGTGTGACGCGCAGTGGTTTACGGGTAAGTCTTTTAAAATTTTACCATATCTTACTCATAAATGGTTTACATCTCTCTACGTTGATCTGTCAGTCATTTTCTCCTTTTATTTAAACAAATGACCAAAATTTACATAAGTAATCTTGACCTCATTGCTTTTCATCAGTCCTGAGTCCTGATTTTCATCAAGCGATTTAAAATGTTATTTCCATGTATACAGGTGACTGGTCTCCATGCACAACGACATGTGGTGGACGTCAAATCCGAGGAGTTATTTGTATCGGAAGCAATGGAAGGAGGCTAAGAGATGCTTCATGCAGAGCTCCCAAGCCTGAAATAGAAAGGTCTTGTGGAGGAACTTGCTCACCCTCCTGGTACCTTAGTGATTGGGGAGAGGTTTGTTTAATATTGCTCTTACCTTTTACACGATAATGATAAGTAACTATTACGTGTTTAAATTATATCTTAACTGTAATAATCCTAGAAATGTTTAAAGTGTTTTGTGCACTCAGGCAAAAAAGCGTAATTTTAAATTGTTAGTACAAGCAAAAACGCGTTTCAATACAGAGAAGTAAGACATAATTTGGAAATAATAGACATTTCCACTTAACCTATTTATTTTTTAGAAAATGCTTATTATTTAATTAATCCGTTCATTTATTTTTAAATAAATCTAACGCGTCGCAATAGATTAGTACCTACATTGATACATCACCATGAGTAGTACATCATCATGATCAACCCATCGCCTGCTCACTACAGAGCACGGATTTTCTCACACAGAAAAGGGGTTTGGCCATAGTCTACCATGCTGGCCAAGTACGGATTCGCAGATTTCACACACTTTTGAGAACATTATGAAGCATGGTTTCCTCATGTTGGATGTTTTCCTTCACCATTAAAGCAACTACATAAATTAATTAACACAAAGTAATTTTGCATAAATCGCAAAAACTCCGAAAAGTTACAGGCCCAGGATCGAACCGCCGACCTCCGATTAGATGGCGGACGTCATAACCACTAGGCTATTACAGCTTGTTGTATATAGAGTATCGATATTAAATTATTTTGTCAATTTACTTATACACTTATATTTTTTATCCAGTGCACAGGCCCTTGCGAAGCCGCCATACAAACTCGCACGGTATGGTGCGCTCGCGGCGGCGCAGAGGGCGCCAGTGGGGCGGCCAGGGACGCGGACTGCGCGGGAGTGCGCCCGCCGGCGAGACGCTCGTGTGTGCCGCCGCGATGCTCCACGCGGCCTGTGGTCAAACCTGCCATTATTAGTTCTATCTCATCAGGTAAGATGCAAAGTGAAAACATAACAAATTATTTTGTATCTGGTGTAAGTAATACCTATCTTCTTGATTCTAGTATTTTTTTTAAGCCACATTATTACTATTATTTATTATGATTTATTTAGACCATAACTTCAAATATATCAAGACTCAGGCTCATTTTAATAAAATGTGGGTATGTCATGTAAGCGACAAATATGTAATTTTTTGGTATTTTTATGTTTTATTTAGATACTAAATTGTTGCCAAGTTTTCTATAATCAAACCTGAAAAAGTTAGTTTTTCCTTTTTTTTTCTATTGCGCTATTACTATATGATAGGAATGACTCCATTAATTGGTAGTGACAATAAATTACTGTATCATTACATTTTTTAAAGAAAACCTAATGACCTGTCATCGTTAGGTTGTCGCTGTGGTCTTATAACTGGGAGGTTCCAGGTTCGATTCCCGGCAGGGGCAGTTTGGGAATTCAATTTTTTAAATTGTCACTGGCCTGGTCTGGTAGGAGCCCTACTGCCAAGCGATTTAGCGTTTCGGTACGATGCCGTGTAGAAACCGATCATGGGTACGGATTTAATAAAACTACCATACCGCTTCTAAGTTAGTCCGCTTTCATCTTAGACTGCATCATCAGTCATCATTAACCACCAGGTGGGATCGCAGGCAAGAGCTAACTTGCACCGAAAAAAAAAGAATTAAAAAAAAACATTTTAATTGCAGATCCACAACAGCGAGTAACGAGACACCAAAGCCAAACGCAAAACGTCAAGCAACGTTCGTTTAGCACTAACGGTAATTTTTTTTTAAATAGAGATTACCGCCGCCCATGAACATTTGCAGCACTAGAGGAACTACCGATGCGTTGCCGACCTTTCAGGAATTTGTTGGTCCGCCCCTTGAATAACCCCATGTTGTAATCTAGTGGGAACACCGCCGATGGAACTCTCCATTAGCATTAGTTCGAGCAACAGACTATCTCTGTCTTTCTTCTTTGTCCATGCTTTTTCTCGAGGCAAAGATAATGGTCCATGACCTTAATACCATATCCCTTTTTAAACAATAATTACGCTTTGATAAATAATGGGATTCTAAACATTGGTAAATCATACCAAATCATGAAAAATAAAAAATAAATCACGACAATCGTTTCAGATGTGTTGGATATGAATTTGATATATAAACAGATTGTTTTGGTGTTATTTGTAGGCGCGTGCATGGACAAGCTCAGTAACTGCGCGCTGGCGGTGCAGGCGCGCCTGTGCCACTACCACTACTACGGTGACAACTGCTGCCACTCTTGCCATGGACGGTAGACGTCATCTTTAAGCCCAGCACAGACATGTAAGATCATCATCGTCACCAATCATTTTCACCAACCCAATGAGAAGGGTTTAGGCCATATCCATTACGTTGGCCAAGTGCAGATTGGCAGATGTAGAGTCTTGCCCACTCACAATAGGTGAAGAAATACATCGCGAGGAAACCTGCATGCCTGAGTGTTGTACATAATTTTCTCAAAGACGTGTGTTGTGTAAAGTCTGCCATCCGCACTTCGGTGGATTATGGCCAAACCCTTCTAATTCAGAGATGAGAACTGGGACTATAAAAATATTCACATTGCATCACTATCTAAAAGCAGTAAAAACCATATGCAATTCAAGAAATAGGTAGGTATTTATATTTAATAATAGTTAATTATGCAGTTTTTTTCTTTTTCAGGTAGTACCGTTAGAAGAATCGGAAGGAGTTGACTCATAGTATTGTGATACAGATGGACACGTATAATAAAAATACACATACCTACTTATTAATAGATACTTCATTCGAGTACTGTTGATAATTTCAATAATGTAAAACACTTACACTACCTTATATACACTGTAATTGACACATAAAAAATAGTTCACTTAATTATAATAACAAGTATAAAAATTGCCTTGTCACCATTAACTTTATTCTACAAAATTTTCCTAATCAGGTACCTAACTAGGTATTTTTTACATAAAATTAGAAATGTTTGTCCTTTCTCAACAAAATAAATTATCGAATAATATTGTTCATTTGTATCTCTTTAAGTTAGGAATAGTTTTGTGATCTCCAGTATATAGAGTTTCTGAAGTAATGTGATTTCTTCCTTTCGTATCTTTAGATTTTGAAAACATTAGGAGAAATTAATTCAAAACTAAAGCACCACGAAAGGCAGATATTAGATACGGATTTAAGAATATAATTTTTTCATAAAAAACAATAATCAAGAAATGTTTACTCTTAAAAATATTTATATCGACGCACATCGTTTACAATTTTCTGCACAGTAAAGTAGATTGCCTGTTGAATTTTATTATCACCGAATTTCAAACAATACATTTTTAATTAATTAACATTAGAGATTCAACAAAAAATTGTATTATAATAAGTTAGTTAACCATTGAAACTGTTCTATAGATTTAGTCATTAAATGTAGGCTATGTTCTTAGATTACTGTTTTATAGTATTCCTTAGTAAGTTTATTGTAACAAAGAACAATATGTTTCTATTTGTAGCGTTTAGATACAATGGCATTGTGTTCATTATTTATTGATTCTGATTGTGTAAACAAAGAATTTGTCCTTTGAGGCAGTGCCACATAACGAGACAGATAATAAATCAAGGAGTGACATTGAATCGTTAATTACCCGTAAATCACGAATGCAGCATTTCGATCACGAAATTTGTGTCTATTTAATCAGTTAAGTAGGTACCTACCTATGTGATTCGATTTCTAATTTTCAAAATCTTATAGACCACCGAAGCACCATTGCGAATGATTTTTTTTATTAGAGTCTTACTAGCTTAGTATACCTTATATGTCATCTAACATCTTGATCATAAAAATAATTCATTTAAAAAGTAGCTATGTAGTCTTTTTGCTATTTGTGTTAATTTTATTCGGACCTTTTTCTCACTCAGTTAAGAGTGACGTACGTGGTCAGAGAAATCCGAAAATGTAGAACACCCACGTTGGTATTCCAAGCTCAATTTTGAAATGAGGTTGAATTCCAACAAGTTTGGAATCCGTTTACCTTCGTCACAAGTAAAGCCCTCAGATTACTATTACAAAGTTAAACTATGTAATTTGCTGAAATATTTAGAACTAGCTGAAACTCCATGGCTCTGCAATGCTATAAATAATAGTCGTCAGCTTCTCTAAAATCCGTCTAGGTAATTCTATTAATGGTGACAAAGAAATCCATTTCAACTATTTCAACTCCGCGGCGGCGCGGGTGGGTCTGATTTTAATTTAAGTATCATGTAGTCTTTATAGTTTTATTGTTTGTTGTTTTTAAATTATTTCTGTTAATATAATTTAAAGTTTAAAAATAAACATGAGTTTTTGCAGGTTTTCATTATTATGGCATTTTTAAATCTATTATCTAGGTAAATAAATTTATCGAACGATTTTTGTACCAATACAATTTGTACTGGTACTAAAATTGGCTCCAGCTAAATCTACTGGTGTGGCACTGCATTAAAAGTCAAATTTCGTGTAAATATTTTACTTTATTATGTATAGCGCATTTATTTACCGGCTGTAAGTATTTATGTAATAGGTAACAAGTACAATAAATTAAACTGTACCATCACAATTATAATAAAATTGGTTTCTACTAATGTAACAGCAAATACTGTCTGTACTAATAAAGCGTGTAACAACGTACAAAAATAATAAGCTTTAAACACCAACATTTTTTTTATTTTGTACCTGCTTACCTACTTGACTTTTTGCCATCATCATTATCAATTCAACAGTCAGCGTTCTGCGTTGACAGCCACTACTCAACGCTGCGGGGTGATTCGCTAACTCAACTCAACGCAATGTCCAACAATGAACGATAGCCACCGAGCGCATTTGTATTGCTGCTTCACTGTGTGATCAAAATGATTTTGCGTAGAAAATCTTCAACGGATTAAAAATAACAGTCTACTTTTAATCTGCTGCAGGTTTTCTACAAAAAATCATTTTGATAACACTCAGTGAAGCAGCAATGTAGAACCAACCAATGTCAAATGAGCTCGGTAGCTATCATTTATCGTTGAACACTGAGCGAATCATGAGCGTCTTCTTACAGAGTAAGAAGGGGTTGGCCATAGCCCATAGTCTACCACGCTGGCCAAGTGCGGATTGACGTCAGACATCTTTGAGAACATTATGGAGAATTCCCAGGCATGCAGGTTTCCTCACAATGTTTTCCTTCACCGCTACAGCAAGTTACCTCCCGAATAGGAAGCGGACGTCTTAAACACTAGGCTAAAACGGCTTTACGGAGGAAGAAATAATATAAAGTCACGGATACACCTGTAAGTTTTACTCAACTCAAACTTAAGTGTTAAGTAGCTTACATGATTAACTTACGACTTTACTGATGTAAACAATCTTATAAGTACATATTTACGTCAGTTTTGTTGTCAATGAATTACGTAAGTAAAACTACCTACTCACGCGAGTAAAACTTAGGTAGGTACAGCTGTATGTTCGCGTAATACGTAATTATCATTACTATATCCTACAAATACAACAACAGACTATCAAAAAAAGTACCTAATTTATTACCTATTTTGAATAATTTTTTTTTTAGCGTTTATATTTAAGTATATTTGATTATCAATGGTTAACAAATAAACTATTAATAAACTTAAATCTAAAAAAAAACAACATTAAATTAAAACTAAAATAAATTAAATTAAATCTAAAACCTCGTCGAGACCACCGCAGCGAGGCATTGTACCCAAGAGGCAGCATTACCCCTTTGGATGGCCAAACTAATTCTTTGACCAAGGTAGCTGCCAGCTCTCGGGTCCCCGGTTGACTTGATAACTCTTTTCGCAATTTCTTCAAAAAGAGCTTGAGCCCCCGGGCCCCACGGCCCCAAGGTCTCCACACCTAAAGGCACGAATACGAAGCTCCCATCGAGGTTTTCATATTTGCGCCTCTTGGCCTGTTCGGCGCTGATGGCCACTGCACTCGCCATAGAGGAGGTCGCCATAAGTTATTTGAATTTTGTATTCGCGGCCTAAGTAAAATCATTTTACTTAAATTATTCTTGGTATATAAACATATGCCAAGACAGTAATTGCACGGTAGGTCAGGAACAAGTTAGCCGTTTGAGCTTGCAAACATTTATCATAAGTAGGTACCTACTCGACCGCTCTATGAGACACCGTTGCGTACTTGACCTCAAGAGGCAGAGAGTTGTCATTGGTCTGAGGCGTACAGTCCAATTGAAGGTCATTAGCAGGCCTAAACCTATTCTAAGCTTACCAACGTACGTATCTCAATGGATTTGTATTTTAGTTGTACACTAGGCCTAGTAATTACGACGTCCGCCTCCTACTCGGGAGGTCGGGGGTTCGATGCCGGGGTACGTACCTCTAACTTTTCGGAGTTATGTGCATTTTAAGAAATTAAATATCACTCGCTTTAACGGTAAAGGAAAACATTGTGAGGAATCCTACATGCCTGGGAGTTCTCCATAATTTTCTCAAAGGAGTGTGAAGTCTGCCAATCCGGACTTAGCCAGCGTGGTGGACTATGGCCAAACCCTTCTCATACTGAGAAGAGACCTGTGCTCTGTAGTGAGCCGGCTATGGGTTGATCATGATGATTAAAAAAGTCTTTGCCTGCCTGCCTCGTTAGTACTTACCTACAACACCTATATAATAGTGATTAGCATGTTCGATGCAAAGTCCTAGGTTCGATTCCCGGGTTGGGCAAAAAAATGATTAGGTAGGTATTGGGTTTTTCTGTTGAGGAATTTTTTTTTTTTTTTTTTTTAAAAGAATATTAGCCATTTTTTAAATGACTAATATTCCCCTTTCCTCTCCAATTAAGCGTCAAGCTTGTGCTAGGAGTAGGTACGACAATAGTGCAACGGGCGGGGTTTGAACCGTCGACCTTTCGGTTTTCAGTCCACTCCTATACCGGTTGAGCTATTGAGGCTCTTGGAAATATAATTATTACAATTCAAACCTTTAAAACTATTTTTTTAAATCTCTATACAGGATGTAACCATAACGTTAGCAAAAACGAAGACAGGCGATAGTACCTACTGATAATTACTGATATGATACCACAAAAAAAAACACGAAAAAAAATCCTATATTTTGTAAAAGTTCACGATATATTGCAAATAAACCATCGGACTGACGCTACAGGTCAACGAACGTAGCGTCAGTAAGACACTCGGAGTCAATGCTGCGTCGTAGGTGGGCATTGACCCCAGTTTTGCACGCTATACATTGTGGATTTGAAAAATACTAAATCACTAAAACTACAAAATGAGGCAATACCAATAACCATTTTCCTATAACAATAGCGCTTAGTTTTTGCTTTCTGGTTACACCCTGTATAAAATTCTAATCTTTTCTCTTTACACTTTTATCTTAAAACTAGCTTATGCTCGCGATTTCGTCCGCGTGGACTATACAAATTTCAAACTCCTATTTCAGCCTCTTAGGGGTTGAATTTTCAAAAATCCTTTCTTAGCGGATGCCTACGTCGTAATAGCTATCTGCATGCAAAATTTCAGCCCGATCCGTCCAGTAGTTTGAGCTGTGCGTTGATAGATCAGTCAGTCAGTCAGGCAGTCAGTCAGTCAGTCAGTCACTTTTTCCTTTTATATATATAGATAATATTGATAGCAATAAAATGATAGCATTATCATGCAAAATGATAGCATTGTCATTTTATAGTTTTAAAGTATTATCAAGATATTAAAATATATTTGCACAAAAATTCTCGCAGACACAGACCCGATAAGTGCATCTAAGTATTCATTCCTTGTAAAAAATGACATCTTTACCCCTAGGAACTATTAAGAATTACAATGTGCAACAGTTAAGGGAAGAATCTCCATTCGTGTTTACGATTCTCAACTTGACAAATTCACTAACTAATCTTTTCCTTGGTGCAGTGGCAATGAATTATTTTGTTTATGCAAACGCGGTTCAATTAAATTATGTTTCACAGCATATTTATTTATGCGTCTTCGGGGTAAGTACAAAAATCATCCTATGTATAATGCGTAAAAAATGAGTTCTCACGCGCCATTTTAAATTGTCAAATCATGTCAAAACTACTTATTTTAAAGGTGGAACCGTACCTACTTTTGAGATGACGGTTGGCATATAGAGTTAAAATGGCGTGGAAGACTCATTTTGTACGGAACTTTACATATGTATCAACTATCAACTTCGATCAATTTTATGGACTACGTGTTTTTTAAACCGGTCAAGTGCGAGTCGGATTCGCACACTAACATATTGTACAAGATATTGTAACGGCTATATTACGGCGGGAGACAGTGGACGCCTTATGATGATGATGATGCTAAACCAGTTATTGAGATTTATGTTAGCGTTTCAACTATCGTGAGTGATTTCCATTATAAATACATAATATAGATGATCCCGGCTATACTCACGTGGTTAGTCAACGTAAGCCCGACTAGTTTCAAACCCATAAGTGGTAATTTTTCACAGGGACTCAGCTCGCAACGCAGCGCGGTTGAGACTGCGTGCTGCGTGCGTGCGTGCGTGCATTAGGCACCGTGCTCATGGTGTCCTACCCACGACTGATAACGTTGTCTTAGCTTGAAAAAGCATTTTCCACACTGAGGGTGGCATCCATCCATAAGATTGTGCATTGTCACAATTGAAATTCGAGTGGCGGCTAAGATCGCTTCTCGTATCTACTACTCGTACTGCGTAGGTACTAACCACGAGTAGGTACAGCCGGGATCATCTATATTTGTATTGAGATTTATCTTTATAATTTCCAGTACGTCATTCTAATGCCACAAGCCATACTGAGCATCAATATTCACACAGGCTGGGCCAGAGCCTTCAGTTGCGAAAACAAGAAGAGAGCTATACACTACATTCTGCAACTCGGTGGTTCCATGCTAGGCTTAGCGGGTTGCACTAAAATAATGGCGGTTCATTCTCGTACATTTTATCGTGATATGCCGGCACACGCTTATCTTGGTAAGTTTTTTCATCAATTATCTCGGAGGAAAGGAGGCGTTCAGTCTGTTCTGTGTATCTGTTCAGGCGTTTAGAAGCTATGGTGTAATAAAGAAACTGACATATGTACGGTCGGCCTCAGAATTCGAGTAGCAGTTCCATAAAACTGGTCCAAATCAGACCTGCTTATTATACTTACCTACTCTTAGCGGAATGATCTAGTAGGATGTAAGATGTATTCAGGCTGATTAATGAATGTTTTTTTTATTTGCCATTCCAGGTCTCTTTGTGATGTTGCTAACAATACTAAATCTGATTGGCGGAGTTGTTAACTTGAACTCATCAAAAATCTGCCTAAAGAAAAACTTTCTTAAAATAGCCCACTCTACTTTAGGCTTTTTAACAATAATATTCGCATTCACGGCTATGCTTTTGCCAGCTAAAGGAAATATTGGAGATTATTATAATTCAACAAATGAAATTTTATTCCTTTGTCTTGTAATTATATCTGTAATATTAATTCTTGCATCACCGATTATGAGTGCACGTAAGCTAGTATAGTTTTAATTCCTCAAGAAAAGTAACGCAACAGCCGCCAGAAGTATGTTTTTTCAGGAGGTAGATACGGGCCTAAGATGAACAGAATGTTATCCGCGGAGGACTAAAATTAATCACAAGAACTGCATTGTACAATGCATACGATGGACGAGGGATGTAGGCAAAGGCGTCTTTACCTATGGTGCAGGGTGTGCGGCGCACACGGGCGCCGGGTTCTAAGGGGGCGCCGAGCGCCCTCTAATGCGACACCTCCAAAGATGCGTCGATGCCGGCGCTCTCAAAGACCCTGCGCTCGTTTTATGGCCGACGCCGTCATAATTTAAAATCATCATTTAAAATTGCACCATTTGCATCCGAATTTCCGTTTGAAAATATAACTGTTAGTATTCCATTTTGACCCTGCTCCTACTAGACTAGAGGGCGCCAGGGTACTGGTTGCACACGGGCGCCACAAGGGCTAGAGACGCCTCTGGATGGGACGATTAAGTAAGTAGTAAAAGGCCACTAAATACTACGACTAAATAGTAGTAGAGGATTTTTGTCCTCTGCGGACAATAAAATACTCAGTCATCTGCACAGGCTCTAATGCGAGTGACGTAAGAGGTAATGTTCTTGAAAAAGAAAATAAAACAATTTTTGTGTTTTATTATATTATAAACTCATTTTATTTGTTATCTATTTACATTATCAGTACAAAATATCTGGTGTATAATGGCTTTTTATTTATACAGGCTGTAATTAGAATGCTAGCAAAACTTAACGCTATTATTATAACCTAAAGTAGGTACAATCCAATACTAATAACCATTTGCCTTAGAGGTACTTGTAGTTTTAGTGATTTAATATTTTTCAAACCCGCAATGTACAGAGGGCAAATTCGGGTTTCAAGCCCCGCCTACGACACGGCATTGAGCCCGCGCCCTCTATCTATGCAACGTTCGTTGGCTTCTGGCGTCAGTCAGATGATTTTTGTTATATGCAATGTTGTACTACGTAGTAGTACTTGCAAATTCTTTGTATGCAATACATTGCGAACTTGTCAAATATATAGGTTTTTTTTTCAGTTTTTTGGTATTGTAATCATAAGTAGGTACTATGACCTGTCGTCGCTTTAGCTAGCGTTCTAATCACACCCTGTCTGTTATATATGTGTATTATAATTCATCAACTTCTGTATCATATTATTCATGTAAGAAAGCTCAACCCAGACTAAAGGACAATCATTTCGACAGCAATTACTAGCGGCTTTTTGATCTCGTGAGAGTTGTATCGAGCTGATTGTGCTTGGGCAGCTGGTAAGACACCATGTCATGACGACAGCGACGCTTGCGTAAAGGTAGACTTGCGTGGCTCACGGCTCTACGGTCGCAGCGAAGCAATGGACGCGGCACGGTTTTCAAGTCCGCTGCCGCTCCCAAGCCCCTTGAGTTAGAGACGTGCGCCAGCGCTATGTACCTATTTTCATAGTGTGTATTGTTGCGCCAACCGCGGCGCAAAGCGTACTTCAATCGCTTCGACCGTGACCCACGGAAGTCTACCTTAACTGTTCGCGGGAACTGCAGCATCTAGAGATTTATAATATTATAAGGAACTAAGTATATGAATCGTGTCACATTGTGAAGGATTCTCGTGCCTCCACAGTGTGACCGCATTTTTAATACAAGGCCTAACCCCAAAGTTTAAACTACAGTTGTAACGGAAATCACCTCCGATTGGCTGACACTATTATTTATAATTTTTATGAAATAGTTTTTACCTTCTACCGCACCGCAGTCCCGTCGTTGCCACGACCCGTGCAATTGGGTTGAAATATCGACAAATAAAAACATCTAATTAATCGTGGTATGTACCCGTTATCTACATTAAAATATGTTTTAACTTTACTTCAAGACTAAATAATTTTTAAATAAGTACATATCAAATATTGCGGAACCGCTCCAGGTGCGATACCCAGGGAGAAGAGGTTCAAATCCTGCCGTTTCCGCAATTTTTGATATGTATTAAAAGTTACTCTCACACTATGCCTACAGAATGCACAGATGTACCAATAATGCCATTATTTCAGCCGCAATCAAAACAATTGTGATTATTGCGTTGTGATAATCACAACTTTGTTGTTGACCGTGTTAGCCTCCCAGTTCCTTTAAATTAAAACTTATAGAATAGCTGATTTGGACCCGCTGCCGTCTTCTGTCTCTGTAGAGTGTAGTAGTATAGACCTTAAATTTACTTTTACCTTAGAAACATAAATTAAATATCACACCGAAACATATCGATTAATTTCAATGAACTGTGAAAAATAGCTTCTTAATACTTAATGTGTAATATTAATGTAATGTAATGTTATTTACTACGGCTATCTTGTATCGGCACGGACGTGTTAAAATACTAAAGATTATTCGAAAACTTTAATTGTTCGTCAAAGTATCTTTAAAATCGATATTATTATTGTAATAATTAATATTTCAGGTATAAATCCTAAAATTTACAGATCTGAACTCAAAGTTCAGTGTTCCGCATGTACTTAGGTAATTGCTTATTTGACTGTCGCGTTCGTGTTTTTTTGAATGGTACCTAATGATCTGTAAGGTGAAATTTATAATCTGCAAAAACATGTTATTTATTGTAAAAAATTAAAATTCTGAAAGTTAATAATTTTGAGTAAAGAGCCAAGAGTTTATATCTATAGCTTGCATTGAACGCAGAACTCTGTAAACAGAAGTCTCGACCGTTGAAAGTAGGATCGTCATCTTGGTTGATCCCTTATGGTACGTTGCATGAATCACAACAGTTTTGTATGTAATATTTATAATGACAAAGCCTCGCTTGAACGGCGAGAGCACAGTTCGGCAATTTGTCTTCACAGTCTGTAAAGAAAGAAAAAATTTAAAATAAATACCTATTTTTATTTCTTATTTGAGCTAATAAAATATAAAAACATGAAATGTTAAAAGAAGCCTTTTTAGTCTCGTATTCCTCAATTAGTTATATTATAGATATGTGGTTAGTTTTGTTAGTTAGTACATATTTTCCCTAATTTTCCTAAGTTAGTAGGTATCGACTATGGTTAGTAAGTGGCCACGTTGTGTTATAGAACTTTACCCGCATGGGGTCCATCCCCATTCGCGTAAAAGCCCGCCACAACCTCTTCCACTTCTCCCTGTCCTTACCCAGATACAACCAGTTCTTCTCTGCAGTTTGTATTATCTCGTCAGACCACCGTGCACCGTTTAAATGGCCTTCCAACATCCCTTTTGCCAATTGATTGCTTATTTGTCATCGAAAAGGTTATTTGTGTTATTACTTTTAATTACTGTGTTTTAAATTACCTTTTTTAATGCTAATTGTAGTAATACTTCTTTGAGTTGTTGGAGTTTCAGTGACAGCCTTTTGAGACTCTGAAACATGAATAGAATAGAATAGAATAGAATGTTTTTTTTATTCATGTAAACTTTTTAAAAGTGCTTATGAATAGTCAGGTAGTTGTTTTAACATTTCTAAAAAATATTACGGGAATTAATTTAAATGAAAGTTAAAAATAGTAGCGATAAATGTTTACGAGGAAGGATCAAGGAAAAATCTAAAATGTTAAAGATATAGGCTGATATTTAGTAGTTCTGGGCACATTGGGTATCATAGTATAACTTTAGATAGGTAGAGTAATGATGTCGCAAAATGAAGAGGCGCCAAGAACGTTAGTACTTATAAAGTTGGTTTCCCAAAAATACACAGAGTAGAACCTGATAAAACAGAGTAGAAGCGGTCGATACATGTCGAACTCCTTTTTACAGCCTACAATAGAGAGAAATGGCGTAAGATGTTGAGGGAAGAGAGGGAATGATATCTGGAGGGAGCCACGATCTTCAAAGCTGACGAATCAATGCTAGAAGAAAGGTTCTATAGACGTTTGCCAAGCGCATTGGACAAAATATGACGTGACTTCGATAAATGTGTATTTTTCTTACCTATCGCCAGCTGCGGTGGCAGTGTGGCCTCTGCACACTTGGGCTCGCAGGGTCGATGCGCGTGCGGTCGTGGCGAAGGACACTCAATATCACTTGCAGCTGCATTGTCGCCACGTGCGCATACTACTGTCCTTCGCTGGACACCGACTTCAAGGGTGCAATTGCCTGTACACTGTAACAACAGCCTACACTTGGGTACAAGAAAAACTTTCATGTTTCAGTACCGACAGATTTTATACCATTTATTTCATTTCTTGCTAATGTACGTAAATACGTATTGCTTAATCTTAAGTCAGAAGTTAGCAATATATGTCTAAAGCTCATAGGCTCAGACACGGGCTGAAAATTTTGTAAAGATGTACCTACTCGTGTTGTACCTATTCTTCTTCTTTACAATCCCTCCCATAGAGATAAGTGCGTCCCTGTCCACTTCTTATGTTTTCATTATTACTGTTACTAATTTTTGGTTCAAATAAAATTTTTATTTATCTGTCGCATAAATTAACCAACGTTAGTAAATTTTTAAGTGTGCTGCTACATGGCACGCCTGTATAGGTGATTTTTTTAATAACTAGTGACGATCCTATCTACCTTTAAAAATAAATCTATACCTATACTAACTAACTACCTAACCTAAACCTTTACCTATATTGTAAATGAATGCATACGATCAGAACTGACAACGAGCTAACCTTGAAGAGCTAACTATGTTTTATAGAACTAGGTTAAAATAGCATAATAACAAAGGTCTCGCTATCAGATTTATCTAAATTACCTACATACCTGACCCCATTCGCTGGTATACCAAATTGGAGGACATTCACCACCGCAGTTTCTCTCATGTTCAGGCTTTGGCTCCTTGCAAGCTGAGTCACGAAGATGTCTTCCAGTGCCACCAATACACAAAACTCCACGAATTTGTTTCCCTCCGCATGAAGACGTACATGGGGACCAGTCGCCTAAAATAAACAAAATCAAATTTATGACAGATGCAATTTAAATAAAAGAAATAATGAAAAAAGGGAATTACACGACCTTTGATAGAGATTTATTTTTATTTATTTATTTTATTTATTTTATATCTAATTAGAACGGCAGTGCCACTTACACTAACTAGATGATTAATAATAAATTTAAATACAAATAAAGGTACAAGAAAAAAGACATAAAATACAAAACGATAAAAGATCAAAGAATTTTGAATATGTACGCTGAGAACATTGAATGACATATTCATGCAATGCTCTCAGCGTACTTCAGTAACTCCCGAACCAGTATTATAGACCCATCATTAAATGGGTCCCATTGAGCATTATTGTCCAAAAGCGCGTTGAATGATGCTAATGAACGGGGTATAGGTGACATAGATCTAGCAACAGTGCGATGATGTGGGACCACGAAAAGTTTATTTTTTCGTGGACGAAGATTACTGTTGGATTCAGGGACACGTATGCGACACAGTTGGTTATGAAGTTCTGGAGCATTAACATCTCCTCGCAAAATTTGACACATAATTTTGAGTTGGTCGCAAATGCGTCTGACCTCCAGGGAGTTGAAACCTAAGCAACCTAACAGAAATTTGGTTGGGTATAGGAAAGAATAATATCCATAGCAACGTTTATACAGGTATCTTAGGAAGGCCTTTTGTACTTTTTCTAATATAAGCCCGTACTTTGCCTCGTACGGATGCCAGACACAGGTGCTTGTTTCGAGCTTGCTTCGGACTAAGGCGTAATATAGTAATCGTATTACCAAAGGACTATGGAACTCCCGAGAGTTGCGTAGTACAAATCCTAATCTTCGAAATGAGTCAGCTGCTACGGTGTTAATATGGTCATGGAAGGTCAATTTTTTATCAAAAATTACACCTAGGTCTTTTATGTTCTGTACTCTGGGAATAGGGATTCCATCCATTTTATATTCATGTATCAAAGGATACCGAACTTTACCAAAGGTCATAACTGAACATTTGTCACGATTGAACTCCATTTTGTTCGCTTTACTCCAGTGATATACAGCTGTAAGATCGCATTGCAACTTGAGACAATCTTCGATAGAAGTAATTTCGAATATAAGTTTTAGGTCATCTGCATATAGCAAGCATTTTGCATATTTTATAGATTCTGGAAGATCGTTTATCATGATTAGGAAGAATAGAGGTCCTAAGATAGAGCCCTGGCTTACACCGGATCGCGTATGATATGGTTTAGACTCATATATGCCATATCGAACGAATTGCTGACGGTCACGGAGGTAGTCTGATAATACATGTAGGAGCTGAGGAGAAAGACCAATAGCACTGAGTTTTTTTAGAAGAATATCGTTATTAACTCTATCAAAAGCTTTGCGGTAATCAAAATAAAGTGCATCTGCTTGATGGCCTCTATCTAGGCAGGACGATATGTATTCAGTAGCTGTTAATAAGTTGGAGTTGACAGACTTCTTAATCCTAAATCCATGCTGTTCGTCACATAGTAAATTACTGATTTGCCGGCTTATCTCTCTATGCACAATTCTTTCAAATACCTTGGCAGGCGTTGAGAGAATAGCTATGGGCCGAAATTCCTCTACGGACGTCGTACCGGTTTTTTTAGGTATTGGTGTAACTCGGGTCAGCTTCCATTGAGAAGGATATTGTCCAGTCTTTAAGATTAAATTAAGTACATGACAAAGAGGGAGACTAAGATATTTACTACACATTTTCAAAACATCAGCTGGTAAGTTATCTGGTCCAGTTGCGCAATTTACCTTCAGTTTATCAATGCCATATTTTATGTCCGTCACTGTAAACTTTGGGATGTGGCATATAGTACTATTTAGCTTGCCATCATTTAGACATGCCTCAACTACACGTAACTTTGGTACATCAGGAAGAAATACGTTTGCAAAGAAATTCGCAAAAGCTTCGGCCGCATCTACTCCTTTATGCATAGAACCATTAAATGTAACGTTAGGTTCAAATCCACCTTTAGACCGCAAGCTACTGATATAGTCCCAGAAACATAGAGGATTGGTTTTAATGCTTCTTTCAGCACGCCTTATATAATCATCATATGCTTCTGTGATACAAGCCTTCAAATTTGACCTAATTTCTGAAAACCTGGAGTAAGTTTCAACACATTTGGTTTTAATCCATCTTGTATGCAATTTTAATTTCAATTTTGTATCGCGTATAATACTACTTGTAAACCAAACTGGATAGCGTTTAATAGTACTTTTTTTTCTACTCTTTTTAGAGATGCACGAATCAAAAACATCATACATGATGTTATAGAAACAAGTTGTCGCTGACTGTACATCAGTTGCGCCCAAAAGACCATCCCAAGACACTGAAGACAATAGAGTTACAAGTTGCTCGTGGTCACATTTTCGGAAACTCCAATCTCTGGAGGAGCTTATATTACTAGGCTCCAATCGTTCAGAGTGTTTGGCTGCACGAGTATTAATTTTGATGTTAAGAGGAGGATGATATAAGTCAGGTGGAACCATTCCCTCCGTGATAAGATGTAAATTGATAACAACACTCAAAAATGAATAAAATTCCAATAACATAAATAAGATAAGAGTAGTGTTGTAGATAGGAGAGAAATGAACCATATAAAATTTGTCTCTCACATACTTATCACATTGTTATAATTTACAGAATTTTGTTTTTTTTTAGATTTAAGTTTATTAATAGTTTATTTGTTAACCATTGATATAAAATAAAATTATAATACTATAATATTTACAGAAATCATAATTTACACGATAAAAAATTAAAAAAGAATTAAGAAAATAATTTTATAAATAATAAATAAACTGTTAGTAAATTTTAGAACTCGATACGACGAGGAAGTTTAAAACTAGCTATGTCGCAAATTATAGATAAAATAGAATTAAGGATACTTAAATAAAAATTCAAGAAATAGTGAAATTACCTGTAAACCAATGTCCACTATGCGCGTCACAAGTCAATCTAGGAGAGCAAGTACGAGATTGTTCGGGAGAATTTCGAGGACACCCGGAAGGATCAGCACATCGAACTGCTCTGGTCTGTAAACCTCCCCCTACACACCAGCCTACACACTGCAAACATTTATTACTATCATATTACCTAAAAAGATAAATCTGATATTTCTAACTTCCAAAGCAACATAAAGTAGTTCGTAACACTATGTAAATATGGTAGTCGATTACATACTCGACGACAATCTCTCACGCTCCTTGAACTGCACCTCGTATCCTAAGCCTAGGAGTAAATTCTGTGACAGAAATCAAACGACGGTTGGAGATTTTTCACTTAGCTGACTGGCATATACATCCTATGATTTCTATATCACAAAGTTGTTGAGGCAAATATAAATAAGGAAACTTTTACACAACAATTTACTTCTTACCTCAGACCAATCAGTTTGAAGCCAGCCTCCAACTCCAGTATTGAAACTGTATTCAGGTCCTAACTCAGTATCTGACGAGTTCACAGCTATAGTATATACTGGCCCATCTCTAAAGGTGTCGGTCTGAAGTCGTGGTTTACTGCGTTCGACTTGTCTTATTCCTGGTGTAAGACCACAATCTGGTATTTTACACGTTTCTGTAGTAGTTGGTTTGGGTGCTGGACATTTTTGATCGCTAACCTACAAAAATTTTACCATTATAGTTGTAGTGCTAATGAGAGGTGTGTTGTGACGTCTATAGAATCTTTAGAATACACACTAAAAACTGTAGAGAAAAAGGATATAAAAAGGTAGATATAATTACCAAAGCAGAATTGCTCTACCTTTTGGTACTTATTTATAACGTAATGATAAGGTTACATCATAAACTCAGATTTAAAAGATATTAGACAAAACATACCTTCGTAATACCTCTAGAATGATCTTGTACACAGCCAACAATCCTAGTTCTGGTAGCAGGACCACACTGAGGACATGGAGACCAGGCAGCTGCCCGCCACCTAGGTGCACAAGGTCCTTGACCGCACCGACGTCTCTTTCCTGCAGGTGGTGAGCCTGAGCAATGTACTGATGATACTTCTCGATCTCCCATAGAATTTGCTTCAACACATCGATATTTACCTACCTATAGCAACAAAAGTGATGCCAAATGATGTTAACTATGTCAAATTCATATTTCATTAAAGTAACCTTATTTCACTTAAAGTATGGAACGCTTCTGGCTGCAGTTTTCCCCTCCAATTTTAATATGGGTGTCTTCAATAGTGATAAGGCATCTTCTAGGCAAGCGTGCTTTAATTGCAGCCACACGCTAGTCAAAAATTTGAAAAGTCCTTACGTAGACAACAAACCCATTGGTATAAATGAAATATTTCTTACTTGAATACCGCCACCACAACTTCTAGAGCACTGAGTATAGGATAATATCTTCCATATAAATTTCCTTTCACCAACAATGTTTTCTTCAAAACTATTTTCAATTGAAGAGTCCTTTCCCAAACCTGCTGAGTCTGGATGTCTGATACCAGATCTAGGGTATGCATCGAAACCATGATGTCGTCTGGTATGTTTAGGAAGAACTGTAGGTTCTTGTAAATTTGGATAAGTAACAGATTCCACATCAACTTGACCTGGTATAGATTCAGTGAAATACTCGTATCTTATGCTTGGATTTGGTTGCGTGTATAAAACCTAAAAAATGCGTTTACAAGTTATTGTACATAAAAAAGGAGAAACAAACATAATATATAGAAAATATGATTAATCAGAATAATGATGTGAATCATACCAACATTTTTGAAAACGTTACGGCAAACATTAGAGTTATAGATAAAGGGCATCAAATTCTTACCATAATATCTATAGGATATTGTATTGGTCCCAAAGCGAAGACTGAGTCAAGTCCAATATTTCTCGTGTATATGAACCTTGTACCAGCAGCTTCGTATGTACCAGGGGAGCTGACTGCGAATTCACCATTCATTATGTACGACCCATTGGATATCTTCAATGCTAAAAAACGTCAGGATTTATATACTTAAATCAACATCCATTCAAAACTTTTTCATAGACTCAGTACAATCTGTTTTTGTGTGTGTATTCGCTTATAACTTCTTAACATTAAATTAAGAGGATTTCAGTGCAGTTTTGGCATCGTGCACTAGAATATATTAATAAGAGTTAAGTATCTATGTGTATCAAATTCTCAATCAACATGGGCGAAGTCATAGACCACTTGTAGTTAGATACCATACCTATCAATAATATTAACGTCAGAAAAACGTACATGAATTTCCTATAAGTATACGTCAAATGACGTCATTTCGATGTTAATGAGACATGGTGCCAGCGCAATAGCAATTTGCAGGACTTATAATAGAAAACACTCACGATAGTTTAAACGCTAAAACAATGCGACAATGCTTTCTTGCGCCTTTTTCCATGGACAAAGCATTGAAAAACCCGCGGGAGAGATTTGTCGCACTGAATATGCGACTGTGGGACGCAGTATTCATGGCTTGTTAGCATTCCTCAAGTTTACATGGCTAGGAATTATTGTAGCGTATACCAGCCGGTATCTTATTCTTGACCCCAACCTTTAGCCTTGGTTCAAAGGGATCGAGTTAATAAAGGTTCCTATAATACATCCTACGATCGAAGTTATATTTACGAGTACAATCTGAGTAAACTGATGTTATACCAACTTCTTATTATTATACTTTTGTTGTTAAAATTATTATCATAGTAAGTACGTATAATGTCTCTTATCTGCGACAAATGACATGTGGTTTCTTACTTTCCTATTAACTCGTTTCCCTGAATAGAGTATAAAGCTTTTTGTGTGTCTAATACTGCATAAAACCATATTGCAACGCAAATAAATTTATTTTTAAAAAGCCCAGTATTCTTATATCCCTATTATATTCTCAAAGTCCTGAAAGCCTGTAGAAAATTATGAAGAAGTGTTTGATGAAATCCTACTACTATTACTACTACTACTAGTTTGTAACTAGCTGACACCGGCGACTGCGTCCGCGGATCTCGATGGAATTTCTCAAAATCCTTTCTTATGCTCACCGACGTTATAATATAAGGAGCTCCTGGGCAAAAGTTCATGCTTCTAGACTAACCGATTATCTGTCAGGGAATTTTTGGAATTATACTCAGTAGATATAGTTCTGTGTTACATTGTGTTTGTGTATGGTTAACCAGACCATCAAGTTAAACAGCGATGGATTCGCGACTATTTTTGTAGTAAAATGTATTAGTAGCATATTGATTGAAAACGCAAACATACTCGAAATATAATTCATACAATTGCCCAAATACTGAATAGAAGTTTAGAAGCTAATTGATTCCAAATAATGCGGAATTGACCGCAAGGCTACGGGATCTGTTGGTAATCACACAGAACAACGTAGGCGTCCCCATTGTTGCATTTAAGAATGATTTATGAGCAATCCGATGGGCAACGTTGATTGATAAGTGACTAACCTAACGTTCGCGGCCCATTTGGCTTCATCAAAGGACCATTGACTGTGAACAAATGGATGTCTAACGCGAATGTGAACTCTGTCACATAAGACTCATCCGTTTGAATAATGATACCTTCAACAGCACCAATTGAGCATTTTCAAGTAAGGCTTTTTGGAGAAAATCATTTTAGTAAAAAAATTACTCAATTAGGTACTTTACTGTAGTAGATAATAAGAAAATCACCCATGTCATTGGGGCCATTGTCTTCCCCTTATCTCACCTTTACTCTAATCCATCCTTTACTATTAGGACTGCTTGAAAAAATAAAATGCTAATAGGAACAATTATTTTGCTTTTTGCACTCATATTTTATGATTCTACATGTAACATTTGAATCAAAAATCTGAAAATTCCTGTTTCATTATTTATTTACAGTAAAATATAAAATATAAGAAGTAAGGATAAATGCAAAAGTGTGTTTTGTTTAATGGTTTGTAGTTTGTTGGTTTTTATATTTTGTTGGTTCGTCCTTCAATCACGCCGCAACGAAACTACAGATCGAAGTTATTTTTTGCATGGATACAGTTATAATAATATACTCTAAAATATAATAAACCCTAAATCCACGCGGACGAAGTCTGAGACGTTATTTGAAAATAAAGCCCACGCAGAAAAGTTTCTTTGATACCTAATAAATTGAAAAGGACCGGGCAACTAAAAAGACTGAGGAGCTCACCGATATAATTATCGCTCGACACGATTTCCGACACGTTGAGCCGACAGGCGCCCGTGGGTACCGTCGTAACGTAGGAGTAGCCGAGGGGCAGGCGCGGCCGTGCGAACAGGCCGGAGACCAGCCGTCTGCCGCAGCGCACGTCGCGGTCGCGACCCCCGGTCACTGCAAGCACGTCACGACCCACTACCTGCAGGTCAAATTCTTGTTAGGTATTTTTCAAGTTAGCCGTTGACTGAGATCTCACCTAATGGCAAGGACGATGCAGTCTAAGATAAGATGAATGCAGGCTAACTTGGAAAGGATATAGTAGCAGTAGTAATGAATAAAGAATAAATCCATCTCACTAATCCATTGCAACCCTCGTCCCGGAAAGCGCAGTGTTAGAAGACAGGATTCAGGCGCCGCAAAACCATAGTAATGTGGACAGTGGTGGAGCAGTTGATGTCTATCGGTTAACGGCAAAACGATGAGTCCGTTTCTATGGGGCAAAGATGACCCCTTAAAAGTTTAGTGTTCCGGTAAAAAAAAATGTGTTCAGTACAATAATACCATATTCCTTCCAAATAACCCCGCTTCCATAATGAACTATATCTTACTGGAAGATGAAATTGCAGTCATAGAATAAAACTTCCTTCTTTAAAAACCTCTTTAAAAATTTACTTCTGCCTAGTTTAACCTTTCGTGACAAGTTTACAGGCATTGGGATTAAAGCTTAAGGTGTATCCACACCTGCGCACGCGCACGAATCGTGCATGCAACGTGTACTTATCTGTGATTCCCAAAACTAACTTGTACAATATGCACGCGAACCGCTTGCAAAACCACTCGTGAAGACGTCCACATTGTATTCTTATGATGCGCCTTATGTGGATATGCGCATACGCAGGTGTAGATCTGCCTTTAGTGTTTAAATAAATAGAAATTTCCTTCACGTGTCAAAACAGAGGCGAGATATTTGTTGGAGCGTGAACATCAGGCGACAGCCAGTCGATGACAGACGAGGCACCGTGCAATTATAGTAATGGTTGGACATAGTTCAACGGGATGTCACCTGCGTTGTACAAATACGTCATTACTACAGATCAGAATGATTGCGTGACTGAAAGTATGTTCTAGTTTGTTAACCCTTGGCAGTTTTCTGTTATAATGCATAAATTTTAAGTTCTCACGCGCCATTTTAACTTTATGTGTCTAATTGTCATGTCAAAAGTACGATTTTAGTTCTTATTATAAGGTGAATCGTAATTTTGACATGACAGTTGACACATAAAGTTGCCGCGTAAGTTCTCATTTTGTACGAACTATATCCTGAAGAATCTACGGAGATTTGCTAGTAATTTGTAGAAACTAAATAAGGATAATAAAAGGGTGCCTAGATCACCTATAGAGAGATACCCAGATAACAGTGTAGAGTTCTCCAGCAGTAATAGGTACTCAACCAACAAAATTGGAGAAAAAAAGAAACCCAAGTACGATTAACTGACTAATTTTATCATAGCTACCAAGAAAATAACTCAGGTAGCAAATTAATTTAGTAATCATTTATGTCTCATTTTCGAATTGAATATATAAATATAATATACTACAACAACAATATTTTGATATCTGTTTAACATAAAAGACTTGGTCTGACCTAAAAAAAAATGAAAATTTCATTTATAACACATAAGAAACCTTTAAAGCTAATGCGGTTTATTTTTATTTAATAACTTAATTCGGATGTAAATGGCCCACTAAAATCAAATTTATGTTAAAAACGGCACCGAATTTCCATAGGTATGCCTATTTGATCAAATAAGAGGAACACATTTTATAATTTGAAAATTTTGCTCGCACATTGATATTATAATAGTTATTGATGTGTGAATCATTGTAATTAAAGCGATAAAATGTATTATTTCTAGTGAAATGGTTCTATAATGGCTCTACAGAATTGAAATTGTTTTGTTATAAAAATTTAGTTTTATAAGATTTAGTACATTTAGTAGACCTGGCATTTAAAACTTTCACTTTCACGTGTATTATGTAAAAAAAATTCAACCATGATTATCAAATAAGTAAACATGTTTTTGACGTAATATATTGAGTTACGTTTAAATCAAAACATAGAATACCAGGCAATCATATACGGTTAAAAGTTGGTATTGACTGCGATGCTATAAAAACTATAGCTGCATAGAGCGAGCAAAACAAACACATCCGTACTCTGTCGTGCAGTACGACCACATACAACAAAGCACACCGCCTTGAAATCGATAACATTCGCTCGAAATTGAAAACAATGGCCATCAGGAAATTATAGAGAGCAAGGAGTTTTTAAAATTAGTATTTCTATAGGATAGTTCTGATTCTGTAAACCCACAAGCGCAGCACTCGCTTGGGATCTAGGTAGATAAACTCGAAGTAGGAGCCTAGGAACCTGCTTTAAAGAAAATCTAAGATCTAAATCGATCTGTGCTATCATAATTTACCTCAAAAGCTTTTGATGCAAATGGTAACACACAATAATTAAATAAATTATTTTATTTACAGCCCCTTTACACCAATCGCATATAATAGTACACCTGTATCCGTTCCTTTGTGCAGGGGGTTTGTTACGGTAGAGTGTGCGTTTTTTCCCATAATGGAAAATACTGTAAAAATCCTAAGCAAAGCTAAGCTAAAGCAATAATAATAACACGGTTTATACAAATTTTTCAAACAAAAATATAATATCGAAAACATAGCATTTTTCAATGATTGGTTTTGTTTCGATTTCATCGATAAAGTTCATACAAAAAAGTTCGTTCAAAGGTTCTAAAAACCAACAAAGTAGAGAGTTCACTTCAACATCAAAACATGGAGTACTAGGCGATCATGAATAGCAAGGATTTAGTCGTAATGGAAGCCTACACCCCACCCAACCCATAGTTCATCCCACCCCCACATAGTTGCGCACTGAAATGCTCGCAGCAAAAGTTCTCCCTATGAGGCCTAACCCTTATACGTAGTCCCACATATTCGGCCATATTGAAGAAGTTTTCAAAGCAAAAGTTAAAATTATACACAGTGGAAAATTAAACATTTTTTTAATTCAAGAGCCGTGGCATAATTTTTTCCTAGGTCAGTAGGTAGGAATCTGTGGTAGAGTCATATTATAATGACTGTTAGGTTGCCTAAAACAGAAACTTTTTTTAATCAATTTAAGTGTAAGTAATAATATTTTTATAAATACCTAATTAATTTCTTTGATCAAATCAACAGCGTCAGCAATTACTAAATAGTTTATAATTATATAATATATTATGGATCAATAAATCAAAAGCACTGGTAATTGAAAACGTCTACTAATAGACAATTAATTAAGCTTAAGTGTGAAATGAATTACCTGTCTGAATTTGTTTAGTTCAGATGCTGTTTATAATAATTTATATCCTTAATATTATAATCAACGTGGTATAATACGTATATTTCGCAAATAATATTGTATACTTACTTATATTAAAGAGCAATGCCGCTATATCACGCTTTATAGCAACGCTTGTACATATACTCGTACGATAGCAACCGAGTCACGTTTTTATCAAAACATTTTGCACCAGGTTAACATGTACATACAAGGGATATTATTGACTAAGGCGTTTTTATCTTACTTCTATGTATAAACAATAAATCTTCCAAAACCACGTAATATCACCAATAATGTGAAAATTGTCAGTAAAGTTATGTGTGTGCGGCTAACTATACTCTTTTAAACTTCATGACTCATGGATATAAATACTAAAAGCTGTACATACAATTTATTTGATAGTATGAACCTAGATTTTTCCAAATTATTCGTAATCATTTTGAACCTTTGATATACCTGTATAATTTTATTATTAAAAGCAAACCAAATCCTATTGGTTCAACTTAGCGATCGAGAACAACGGCTGAGTTTGTTGTGGACTCTTCTCAGTTCGTAGCTTTAAGTTTACTTTAATTATTATCACCACTCTATCATTGTATTGTAAATTCAGCAAGTAACCAATAACCATTAATAAGTGTACCTACTGTAGTACCCAATTTAAATAAATTATATGACTTGACTTGAATTAGAACATTCAGAAGCTAATTTAATATTATTTTTGTATTACCTAAATCTACACTTTTTGTTTTGATTATGCATACCATTCTTTGATTTATATAATAGTCGTGTAGAAACGACAAATTAATTATGTAAATGACAAAATATATTATTACCCAAAAAGTATCTCCTAAGACAGTAATTTAGTCTTAATTAGGCTAATTCGATCCTGTTAATCATGCCATATTTGGTAAACTTAGATTTATCATTTACTAGTTTTATGTCATCTTAATGTACATTTTGGCGTTGCTATTAATAAAAAACTTTCAAGGAAGTAATAAAATATTATTATCCGTCAGAGCCACAATATAACCACGTATTTTTTGTATATTTATTTTACCAGGATAGAGCCCGTATTTCTATGATTTTCTTTAGTAGTAATCAATGAAAATAAGTGCAGATAATCCAACTAACTTGCGCAGTTTCAGAATTATTGTTATTATAGTAAATAATTATATTTAACCTTATTAACGGCCGAAATTGATATCAATCTATAGATAAGTAACTTAGCAACATTTTTATTTGTCAAACAGATCCATGCACTGTTTGCCAAATAACAACGTTGATTAGTAACTTATCGACACATTACATGGTACTGATTTTACTAATTTCGGCGATAAGTCAAAGTTAAGGAAAAACAGACTGCAAATACAATCACTTACTTAGTTACCATGCGAACTAGTAGAAACCTACTATACGTTACTAAGCTCAACATGCTAGAGACTTAGGCCGCGGATACACCTGTAAGTAGCTTGCATGATTAGATAACTTAGGGCTAATTTACTAATGTAAACACTCGTACCTTAGTAAATTTTTTGTCAATTAATTATGTGAGCTACTTACTATTCACTATAACTTGTCCCCTGACGCTATGTTGGCACCAATGCAATTCACACAATAAACCCTAAGTTCAAAGAAATAAAGCAAAGGTGCTAACATGACGGCATGTCTGTACGTGAGTAAAACTTACAAGTGTAATCGCGGCCTTATGGATACTTACGATAATCAGGAAAATGATGAATAATCCCGATGTAGGCGTCATCTTCTCTTGTTTTCGTATTAGACCACGAAGGCAATTTATTTCAGATTAGGTACATAATTATTATTTTCTGTATTTTACGCTTCCACAAACCTTTATGCGAAAATCTCATAACAATTTATACAATTACTTAAAATAAATTTCATTAAATTAAATAACCATTATAGTTGACGTGTTTATTTTTATCAAATGAAAAAATATTTTTATAACGATTATATATTTTTTAACATTTTAAAATGTTTTGCATATTACAATTTTTAAACCACGACCACCGACATAATAATATATTATACCTACGGGATATATTAATTAAATTTAATAAGAAAGGAAGGAAAAGAGCTGAGTTTTGATCGATTTTAGCTGACCGTAGTTTACATTGAAGTTAATTTAGCTTTTTAATTAAAAAAATAAAATATACAAAAGGTTTTGTAGAGCAAGTCTCTGTATGTCGTTGAGACCGACAAAACGTCACATAGGTATGAGTGATAGAGACAACGCTCTGCAAAGCCGAAATCTCATTCAAAAGGTTGGTGTACATTATTTTCTGCCGCGTACTGTACAGTGCCTACCTAATAAATCAAGTATTTATTTGCAAAGAACCTAACTCACAACAAAACACTTTATCGTAAATAGTGACTCATATAACTGGCAAGCATTTCCTTTGATCTCTGAATCGAAGCCAATACCTAAATCCCATTGATATCTTTATACTAGGCTCTCTTTGAGCAATCGCATTAAACGTTTCGCATTCGCTGAGGATTACAACATTAGCATTAATTTGTCATATTTCAATCTCTTTGACTTGCATACGGTATGCAGTAGGGATGTTGCCTATGTCAAAAATAAATTATTTCTCAATGATTATTAAATACAGGGTCTTCCAAAATACGTTAAATCCACATCCTTTGTTAGTTTTAAGTGTAATAAGTACTAATAAACATTTTAATTTATCGATTAAACTAAAAAAACACTACAAATGATGTGACGTCACGTGCCAGTATTTCTATCTTAGACCGCACTTACCACTCACCATCAGGTGAGATCGCAAAACACTCGTCATAGAATAAAACCTTTCAGGTTAGACTTCCATCTTAGACTGCATCATCACTTACCACCAGGTGAAATTGCAGTCAAGGACTTGTATCCGAATTTAAAAAAATCACATTAAACGTTTCGCATTCGCTGAGGATTATAACATTAGCATTAATTTGTCATATTTCAATCTCTTTGACTTGCATACGGTATGCAGTAGGGATGTTGCCTAATATGTCAAAAATAAATTATTTCTCAATGATTATTAAATACAGGGTCTTCCAAAATACGTTAAATCCACATCCTTTGTTAGTTTTAAGTGTAATAAGTACTAATAAACATTTTAATTTATCGATTAAACTAAAAAAAACACTACAAATGATGTGACGTCACGTGCCAGTATTTCTATCTTAGACTGCATGGTCACTTACCATCAGGTGAGATCGCAAAACACTCGTCATAGAATAAAACCTTTCAGGTTAGACTTCCATCTTAGACTGCATCATCACTTACCACCAGGTGAAATTGCAGTCAAGGACTTGTATCCGAATTAAAAAAAAACACATTAAACGTTTCGAATTGGCCACGGATTATAACATTATCATTAATTTGTCATATTTCCAACCAACATTATCATTAATTTGTCATATTTCAATCCCTCTGATATGCATGCGGCACGCATTACGCGTACTTCAAGATTACTGTAAGCATCTTATTTGCAATCAGGAAACTTTATACGTTTAAAAGCGGCTTTATGCAAATTATTTCAATTGCTATCTGATAATCTTCGGATCTATTTTTAATAGACGACTCTCTGGTTGGCCATTGCTGTAAATACCTCAAACAAGTGACGGGATTTTTGGTTTTTAATAATTACTTGTTTCGTTGGTTGATTTAGGATTTTCCGTAGCTACTGCTTTCCAAGACCCGCCAACCATAGCTTTGACCACGGCTGGCAGGAGAGGTCTTGCCCCACGAGCGTCTCTCGCGACTCAGCCTATGAGGTGGGGTCCTCAGCAGGCGTCGCTGGCTGGGCTGCGCGAAAGTGTTTGGCCCCGTAGCCCAGCCACCAGGCGATGCGTGAAAAATCGTGGGGTCGGTAAGAGTCCAACATAACCTCCGTGCCTCCCCGGGTGCGATATATTTTTTATTTATTTAGCTGGGGGTAAGTGATGATGCAGTCTAAGATGGAGCGGGCTAACCTGAAAGGGCTAGGTATGGCAGTTTTTATTAAACCCATGCCCCTTTGGTTTCTACACGACATCGTACCAGAACGCTAAGGCTTTGCTGGTAGGGTGGTAACTAGCCACAGCCGAAGCCTCCCACCAGACCAGACCAGAAATTTAGAAATTATAAAAGACCTGGGACCTCCCACTAATAAGACAGACAGTGTTTATCACTGCGCCAGAGAGGTCGTCCAATTTAAAAAGTAATCGTGCTTTTCTATGTGAATGCACACGTATATTGTAGCCACATGGCCAGCGTGGTAGACTATGGCCAAAACTCTTCTCACGCAGAGCACGTGTCTCCTACACGTGCTCTGTAGTGAGCTTTGAGACATATCTATAGTACAATACAGATTCCCACCGGTATAGGCTGAGAACCAAAGATCTCTATTTACTTTGAGAATACGTCTTGACTCTTGTACTGAATTCCGCCGCATAGTTTAACACGTAAGCACGTAACCAGTTAAGGGAATTGCATTCGCTAATGACAGTTGCCGTTTCACCTTGAAACTAGCAATTTTTGTTTTGGCGTTTGGTTTTGGCGCAATTTATTGACATTTGATCAGCTGATACTAATTACTAACACGCACTTTTAGTACTTTAACGTACTAGGGTAAAGGACTCCAGTAAATGAACGAATACGAAACCTCGAAAAAATCGGTGTACATACATTTAAAAAAACGGGCCGAATTGAGAACCATCTCCTTTTTGGAAGTTGGTTACTAAATGCGAAAGTGTATCTGTCTGTCTGCTAAGGCTAATTTTTAACCCGTAAAATTAGAGAGTTCCCACGGGATTTTCAAAAAGCCTAAATCCACGCCCACGAAATCGCGGGCATCATTTAGTATTTTTTTATTATTTTGTGTATCTATATATAGTCATAAATTATTTAATAATCAAAAAGAGCAAAAATAATGCGCGGTAATAATTATTATTGACAAGTTTGACAAATAGAATTTATATAAGACTAGCTTATGCTCGCGACTACGTCCGCGTAGACTACATAAATTTCAAACACCTATTTCACCCCCTCTGGAGTTGAATTTTCAAAAAATCCTTTCTTAGCGGATGCCTACGTCGTAGATAGATAGAAATACTTTATTGCACACAAAAAATATTACATAACATGACAAAGAAACTAAAACGAAAAAAAGATTGTATGCAAAGGCGGCCTTATTGCTCACAGCAATCTACCAGGCAACCTTTGGTGAAAGGAGAAACTAGGTGTGTTGGATAGTACTTACACGCAATACAGAAAAATGAAGTAGTATAAAACAATATAATATAATTAATTAATAAGTACCTAACTATTTCAGTAATACATACATAACTATCATACATATACATATCTATTATAAATATCAATATATATACAATCCATAATAGTAATATATATATATATATATATTACTCGACTACGACGACGATAGGTATATACCTATCGTCGTCGTAGTCGTAATAGCTATCAGCATGCCAAATTTCAGCCCGATCCGTCCATTAGTTTGAGCTGTGCATTGATAGATCAGTCAGTCAGTCAGTCAGTCACGTTTTCCTTCTATATATTAAAGATCAAAAAACAAAAAAAAACTCGACTGAGGGAGAGAGAGAATAGAGGCAAAAGTAGTAAATGTTTGTCGTATACCGTCAATTGTAACACCTACAGTTGACGATTGATTTTTAAAAAACCTAATTCTACGCGGACGAAGTCGCAGGCATCACCTAGTAGTTTATAAGTCACTTAGGACCTTTGTAAACAGCGTCATACTTACTCATAGGCGAGCAAAATCCGACACGATTTTATTCCGAACGTAGAGGGCTGGCAAAACACCCGACATTTCTTGTCGGCGCCAACACAAAATCGGTTTTAGTCAAGCGTGCATCATATAAAATGTTCTGCCACTGGAACATCCGATTAAAATCCGGCCCGACAACCGACAAGTGGGAACCGACTCTTACGGAAATAATCGACTGTGATAGACAAACAGACGGAAGGACGGAGCAAATCGAACCATAAGGGTTCCATTTTTAGGGTTCCGTAGCCAAATGGCAAAAAACGGAACCCTTATAGATTCGTCATGTCTGTCTGTCTATCCGTCCGTATGTCACAGCCACTTTTTTACGAAACTATAGGAGCTATACTGTTGAAACTTGGTAAGTACACGTATGCTGTGAACCGCACTAAGATTTTCACACAAAAATAGAAAAAAACAGTAAATTTTGGGGGTTCCCCATGCTTAGAACTGAAACTGAAAAATTTTTTTTTTATCAAACCCATACGTGTGGGGTATCTATGGATAGGTCTTTAAAAATGAAATGGAAGTTTCTAATATATTTTTTTTCCAAACTGAATAGTTTGCGCGACACTTCCAAAGTGGTAAAATGTGTGTGTGTGTGTGTGTCCCCCTGTTACTTCTAAAATACTAGAACGATGAAACAAAAAAAAAATATGATGATATTACCATGAAAGTTTGCTTTCACCGAAAATTGGTTTGAACGAGATCTAGTAAGTAGTTTTTGATTTATCGTGCAAAATGTCGATAAAATACGATTGAAGTACGGAACCCTTAGTGCGCGAGTCTGATTCGCACTTGGCTGGTTTTTACGATTATGGTACGGAAACCCTTAAAAACTCTTATTCATAAAAATTTGTATCAGCTGGTTTAATTCCTGGTAGTTTTTATTTATGGTAAAAACCTGTGATTTGTTCATTCACTTGAGTCTTTTACCCTAGAACCTGATTAAACCGACCGCCCCATATCGAAACCCAGTAAATGACATTTTTTGAAAAATCGTTATCTTATGTCATAATTCTTACTTCAATAGTATCTCCCATTATAGTAAGGAAAACAGCATTAATATCTATACTTCCACATCCATATCTATACTGGGCATCCTCTGGTTTTCCATATAACAGAAATTTTGATACCTCTAAAGTCTAAACCTACAGTACGCGACAGGTTGAAAAAATGGTAATCGGGGAGGGAACGCCTCGTATACCCGCACAGCTCCTGCGCTAACCCGGTGCAGTCGTGCGCCTTATGACGTGCGGGTGTACGGCGCGTCCCCTTGCCTTATATCCCGATTACCCTCTCAACCTGTCGCAGGCTATATATAGTAAGTGCACCTTATACAATGAGAAAACCAATTCAAAGCCTAGTAAGTCGCTGTGACCATTTTAAAAACATAACCCATGATCTAAAATCCAAATCAAAACAGTAAAGACGTTTAATAATGCATTAAAAGTAAGAATAGGAAAGGTAATAAGCTCTATAGTACGCGAGATGAATGATGAGAAAATGAGGTCGCCCCGCACACCCGCACAGCCCCCACGCTAACCCGGTGCGTGATAGCGCGGGTGACGTCCCCACCCCGATTGCCATCTCGACCTTTCACGTACTATAGGTACATGTTAAATGTTTGCAAGGAAAATACTTTGCATACAATAATGTTTTTTCTGCATTATTTAACAAAGTCTAACTACTAGAAAACCTACTGAAAATACTTAGTCTTAAAATAAAATAAATTAAATTATCTCCCTGCGATCTCGTCTGATGTCGTTTACAGGGTTTGGATTTTAGGCAGCCGAAATGTCACTGTTGACGCTATCAGAAGACCTAAAGCTTACGCTAGAACACAGAACTGTCATAATTCGTGTTCACTTAACCTAACGTCTCTCAGAGAGCTGAGAGGCAATAAATCTTTTTCTTATAATCCATACTAATAGTATAAATGCGAAAGTGTGTCTGTCAATCTGTCTGCTAGCTTTTCACGGCCCAACAGTTTAACCGATTTTGATGAAATTTAGTACAGAGTCAGCTTATATCCCAGGGAAGGCTACTTAGGCTACTTTTTATCTCGCAAGAGTTCCCAGGGGATTTTAAAAAACCCAAATCCACGCGGATGAAGTCGCGGGCATCATCTAGTTTTAAATATTATAGATTATAACATGGGGTTATTCAAGGGGCGGACCAACAAATTCCTAAAAGGCCGGCAACGCATCGGCGGCTCCTCTGGTGCTGCAAATGTTCATGGGCGGCGGTAATCACTTAACATCAGGTGACCCGCCTCCTCGCTTGCTCGCTATATCTATTAAAAAAAAAAAAAAAAAAAATATCATTTTAATTTGAAATAGCCTTAATAATTATTATTAAGGCTTCAAGTTAACAGGTTATGCCAGATGCTTTCAAATTTATTTTTTTCAAAATTTAAGAAGAAGAAGAAAGGCATAATCATCATCATCATCATCATCATCAACCGACAGACGTCCACTGTTGGACATAGGTCTCTAATAAGGTCTTCCTCATGGCACAGTCTTTCACGGCCTGAATCGAGCGGCTAACTGTGACTCGTTTGATTCGTCTGTCCACCTAGAGGGGGTCTTCTAACGCTGCGCTTTCAGGTGCGAGGTCGTCATTCCAGTACCTTGGGAATTGGGATCGTATTTTGTAAAATATATATATTGGCTTTTCGAATTACGAGCGCTCATTGCCACTTGAAATGAAATGAAATTAAATGAAATGAAATTCAAATATGGATCTGACACATAGGTATAATACTTACTTAGAAAATATTACTGTCTGTCAACATAATCTATGACAACCTCACAACTAGTACGTAATACTACGATAATTTTAAAATAAATTTGAGTAGTGAGCAGGCTTCATTTTGAGATAAATAAATCCCTATTTTATTATTCAACCATTACCAGTACATATAAACACAACTTTCATTCAAAAATAATAAGTTTATAGCGTAATTTTACGAAGAAATGGATGCGCGCAGCTCCGCCCGCCATGAAAGCCAAAAGGCTACTGACAGGATTTAGCGCCTGCAAGAAAATGAATAATTTCCGTTCGTTTTAGATTATTTAAGAAATGAAAAACATTTAGTTTAAAACCAATAATTTAAAATGATAAGATAACCTAAACATATTGTTTTGTGATGGTTTGAATTTAACACGTTTAGCCGTTAAAGAAAAAAACAACAAAACAAGTTGATCATAGCAATGTTTTCAACATCAATTCTTCAAAAAACGGGATAATTGGAACAAATGTGATATAGGTCATTATGATCTTCACAAATTGAAGTTTTTTATTACATGTATTTAATAGCTATTAATGCTTTAGGAAAGAAAATCTTTTTCTTCAAATTTACAGCATTTTCGCGATTTGACACTTCCTTTCCCCTTAATTTCACTGAATCTACTTGTAAGTCGATGTGTGGATAATCTTAATGTTAGGTATTTCCCCATAGGAAGTTCTTCCTGAGGCACTTTATTAATACTTCTCCTAAAGAAGAAGTATTTCTCCTAAAGTGCCTGTAGTCTCGGAACTTTGTTATGATCCTGCTATACAACGATCTTCTATTCCAATTGATAACGAGATGGTTATCAGATAGGTAAATAAATAAATAAATAAAACCGACCAAGTGCGAATCAAACTTGCGCACCGAGGGACTCACCACCACGTGAGATTGCAGTTAAGGGCTAACTTATATCTGAATAAAAATAAAAGTAATTACTATTTAACAAGCATAAAATAATAAGTAAAAAATAAAGTCAAGTAAGTACAATCCTATGAGTATGCTGCAAAGCCATAACCCGTTAATGGCGACGCGCCAACAGCTGTTCGCCGGTCCATTCAATCTCGGCTATTGTACGCGTATAATTATTCCATATGTATCAATATTGAGATCACTCGCGTACGAGTACCTACTAGCGTAGCATCGGGATAATAGAGATGTCCGTTACAGTAAGCTGCTTAGGGACTATCCACGTGTTGTTACGTCAAACAATAAAGGGAGTGTCAACTAACGTCAACCTTGCATCACATAAAAAAGGGAAGTGTGAACTGTGTACTGCTATGAACATAGATCAGTAAACAAATTAGACTAGACTTACCTACCTACTGATCTAGTTTTGATAGAGGAATAATGGAGATGAATGAGGGGGGGGGGGGGAATGTACATACCTATAGTCCGCGACAGATTGAGATGGCAATGGGGTATGAGGCGGGGGAACGTCCCGCACGTCACTCATGCTCGCCCGTACCGGGTTAGCGCGGGGTCTGCGCGGGTGTGCGGGGTGGTCCCGACACTTGCGCATTTGTTATAGTAATAATATATAGATTTATAAATGTAAAAGTATCAAAAATTTCGCGCTCGCTTCGCTCGCGGTTTCTTTTTCTTTTATTCATCTAAATATATAAAAGGAAAAGCTGACTGCCTGACTGACCTTTCAACGCATATTGAACGAATCTCGAATTGGCTACATGCCAAATTTAAGCCCTATTCGTCCATAGCTATTAAGATATCCGCTAAAAGGGTAAAAAGGGGTTTGAAATTCGTGTAGTCCTATAAATGTAGTTATTATAACTGTACATGTACCCCATTAAGTCTGTACACACATCATAAATTTAATGCAGTAATATTTGAATGCTTCAAAGTAGGTTTTAGGTGTAAAGCTGTCAATAACGCATGTCATGCAGCCGCGGCCTAACAAAGCAACAGTTGCTTACAATTTATTGACTCGGAGTTCGGACTCATTGTCCACACGTGGATAATCCTAAATAACATTAAAGCAAACAGTGTTGAGTTGAAATGATTTAGAGGTGTCATGTCTAAGGATTTGTCATGTTATAAGTGGTTGTAATCTTCTTAACATTTATTAACTCAAGTCTTTAAGGAAAGGATCAATGTTAGGATAACAAAAGTAAGTGGTATATATAATTTAATTTCGTCACGACAAACGTATAAGTATTCCGAACTATCATCTTATTTTTTTTTTGTTAATACTACGAGCTCTTTTTGGTATTTTAAAAATGTTATTTTAGGATTGTTTTAAGGGTTCCGTACCTCACAAGGAAAAAGCAACTTATATAGGATCACTTCGTTGTCTATCTATCTGTCGTGTCTGTCAAGAAAAAGAAGGTATTTCCCGTTGACCTAGAATCATTAAATTTGGCAAGTAGGTGGATCTTATAGTACACTTAAGGGGAAAAATCCGAAAACCGTAAATTTGTAGTTACATCACAAAAAAAATTCAAATGTGTTCATGAATATATATTGACCGTAACTTTTGACATGCCAGTAGAGTTAAAATGGTGCGTGAGGAGTCATATTGTACGGACTATATCATGAGTATCTGAGTAACTATCAATTAAGTACTATAAGTGAAAATTTTGATTTAATTCCTATAATCACATATCCTATATATTTAATCCGATTTAATCAAAGAAAAGCCCAGTATAATTGCTTTAGTGAATTGATACAAATGACGACCATCAGGATGGCGTCTAGGGCGTCAGACCATGTCTGAGTGACAAATAACTCTACCACGATAAGCTTGAATCTACCGCTTGAATTGATGGCCACCATGGAGCGAACAACAGGCAAATTTTCGTTTATCTCACAATGCTCATAAAATCTATATGAACTTTATATTGTAGACCACAATATAAACCACTATTTGTCAGTGTAATTGAATAATGTTGGGCAAGTGTGCTCGGGCCCTAAATGTAATATGAATTTGTTGATTTCCGCAACTTAAGTAGAGACTGGAAGTTCATTTTAGACTGAAAAAAAATTTAAGCTTTCAATGAGTCTTTGAAGGATATCTCAGTGTCTCAAGTAGTAGCTCAAAGTTTGCAAACTAAAATCTAGAAGATAGGTCACTTTAGTTCACATTAGTTTCACTGGGAACAACTTTTTGTACATAGTGAAACTGACTTTTTCCTACTACTAAATCTGAGCCAAGCAAAGTACCGTTGATGGAAATTATGTTGCAAACCAGTAACCACCTATTCACTTTATCGATAAATTACAACAGTTAATTTAATGACAGAGTACTTTTACGAAAGAAACTGTCGGGGATTAAAAGGAAAAAATTAAATTATGGTCCCATAAAATATATTTGTACAGTTGACAATAATTTTATTAAAACTTCGTGCGGTTATTAGAAGTGACATGTGAAAGGGTTATGGGTCTATTTGGAATATTAATCGGTGAAAAGGATCAGGGCGCCGTAAATCTCTGATGTTTTTTGAATTAGATTGTCATTTTGTAATTGTAGTACCCATGTAACGTGGAATTTCCAAAGGTATCCAGTAGTGAAACAAATTTGAACGATTTCCAGTACAGGAGGATGTTTTATTCTCACGGTGGTAAGTACCTAATGCTTACTGAATGTAAAAATATTGTATCAATGTTTATAGGATTGTGATAGGTATTTTGTACTTTCACATAATTAATTGCTTACTACCAAAAACAATAGGTAATGTAAGACAATATTAATGTCACACAGTTGAATGTAGGCAGGTTTTCTCTATAACGTACCTAGATCTCCAATAAGAAAGGATTTGGAAAAATTTCTACTTTTTAATCTTTTTAAAAACCTGCTTTCATAAACCTATGTATTATCACAACCCATTCTAATATTATAAAATATGCGAAAGTGTGTATGTCTACAGCTAGCTTCATAGCTTAGCCGTTTAAGTGATTTTGGTACAGTGATAGCTTCTGCATCCCGGGGATGGACATAGGCTACTTTTTGTCCCGGAAAATCAAAGAGTTACCGCGGGATTTTAAAAACCTAATTTCAGTTGCGGGCATCATCTAATAGTTAAATATAATTTGGTAGAGCCAAACAAATAAACAAAAGTATAATTTTACTTCCTTGTTTAATCTTACGCAGTGAAATGTATGAACATGAAAACCTTTTCAAAATCTAGTGGTTTGGTTACTAAAAAAACTTCAAACGGAAACGTGATCATAGAGTTCCTGGAACATGAATGTGTGTATATTTTTAGTGGTGAGTGGTGACCCCCAAAATTAACACCAACTTTTATGATATAGTTAATTGCGGTTAAGGCGTGACGAATGGTACTTAAAACTTTTGCCACCGTCATCCAAAACACGACTCAGCGTAGATTTTTTGACGTGACT
The DNA here is from genome assembly GCF_902806685.2 of Maniola hyperantus. Classification (NCBI taxonomy): domain Eukaryota; kingdom Metazoa; phylum Arthropoda; class Insecta; order Lepidoptera; family Nymphalidae; genus Maniola; species Maniola hyperantus. Next base: position 7,257,928 of record NC_048555.1, read on the forward strand.
CTATTAAGACGGCTATAAAAATATTACTGCAAGTGGTGATCAAGAAATTTGGGTTATTACAAGGTTGATTAATATTTTCGGGAGGTATGTACTTGGGTTTTAGGGTTGAGTGCTTTCTGCTAAAATTTCATTTATTTCTGTAGATTATTTTTCCGACCCAAATGTCGACCAATAGAATTGCACCATTCGACGTCACGTGGTACAACCTACATGGTATTATACTGATAATTTTTTGAAAATTTTCTCTGGTAGTTGAAGTCCACACGTCAAACTGACAGGTTGAATTCAATTGTGAAAATTGGAGATTTTGGCCGACATTTGGGACGGAAAAATAATCCCCCGAATACCACACGAGCTTCAAAATTATCTGGCATTTCCCTCAAGGTTCCCTGCAAACAAATAAAGTCGTCAAGTTTTTCAGGAAAAATCACTCGCGCTTCGCGCTCGTGATTTTTTAACCTGAAAAACTTGACTCCTTCATTTGTTTGCAACGAACCTATCGGGAAATACCCGATAGGTTCGGATAATTTTGAAGCTCTTGTGGTATTATAAGTGAAAATTTATTAATTTAATTAATTAATTTCAGTTTTAGAACAAATCTTAGCGAACGCACTGGCTTCGCTCTTGTGGGAATTTTAGAAAATCTAGCCTCATTCCTCGTCTACATTATTAAGAGTATCTTTTTGCAAAATTTCAACTTTTTAGTCCAAGGCGTTGGACTAGAAAGCAGGCGGCTGGGCATTGTTGAGACAGTCAGTGACTTTTCTTATTATAAATATAATTTTATAAATAGATAATCTTGTTTTTCCTAAAAATTGTATTGCTATGTTACTTTATTTATTTAAAAAGGCCTTAATCTTTATGAAAATAATGTAAAGTTTATTATTAAAAGTACTTATACTTTTAATATTAAAGTTTACATTATTTTCATATCAATATCACGAAAAACGCGTTTAAATTGTTTTAGGATTTTTTTTAAATTGAGACGGATTCTTCTTCCGTTTGAACTAAGCGAAATCTTATCTTAGAATGAAATAGTAAAAAAACTCATTTTACTCGTGATTGAAAAAATAATTTTTCACAACCCTATCATATTGTGTTAATTGGATCAACAGGACATCTTTGTTTCAAGTTGTCGTTTGTCATCATTGCGTATTCTTTGAATTTCGTATTTGTGTCAGCAGGACTTTGCCAGAGACTTTGCTGCCTGCACTTTACTTCTCAAACCTGCAGTGGAGCCGAGGTGCAGTATTTTTTGATAATAGCTTAAACTAAGCTATATTACTTTACTAAGCAGAACGACGCCGTTGGTCCTTGAAGTGTTCTTCAAGTCTTGTTCTGATTATACCGATTCTCCAGTTTCTAGAGAAATAATGTAAAACCTGCTATAACAGTTATCTAAATATATAAAAGGAAAAGCTGACTCACTGACTGATCTACCAACGCACAGCTCAAACTACTGGATGGATCAGGCTGAAACTTGGCATGCTGAATGCTGATAGCTATTATGACGTAGACATCCGCTATAAAAGAATTTTTGAACCCTTAAGTCAACCCCTAAGGGGGTAAAATAGGGGTTTGAAATTTATGAAGTCCACGCGTATAAAGTCGCGAGCATAAGCTGGTTCGTAGTGGGTATAAAACTTTTCTTAAAATATAGAAAAGTACCTATGCAATAGTTGAGCTCAAAGAAAATTGCAAAAATACACGACATATTTTAGAAAACACTGACCAAATATACTTAAAAGACAAAATGATATTACATTACACGCGAAACAAGTGCCCTTTCAAAAATAGTTCGTAATCTAAGATCATACAAATAGAGTAATCCGATTACTGAAGCAAAAAGGCACAGACACAACTAAATGGGAAGACGTCTCGTTAAAACGGTTTCATATTACCGTACGGAGGTACGAAACCCGACTCGCACTGATAAAGGAGTTGGCGAAACCCATTAAAGATTGGTACAAAATGGCTGATTTGCATTCTGGCTGGCGGTTTCATGTCATAATTATTGTCCGAGTAGTATCTTAGCTGCCTTGTAAGGTTCAATAATATGTTTCAATAGATAGGTACTGCACAACGTTGTGCCTATATTGTTGGATGCAATTTTGTAGGAACATTTCTTTACATTTTATTACTAGCTGATACGCTTACAGGTGGCATTTATCAATCCCCTGTATCCTGTACTTACTAGTTTTGTATATGCGAAAGTGCGACTGTCTGTCTCATCCAATTAACCGATTTAGAAAGGTAAAGAGATAGCTAGACAAATTTTTATCCCAATTTAGTGTTCTCATTATTTACATGCAATTTTTTTTATATGTCTGACTGTCTGTTTGTCTGGGTTAATCTCCGAAAGGGCTAACCAAATCTGACGTGACTTTAGTAGGTCTATATGTCAGACTATAAGGCTGTCTGCCAGGCTACTTTTAATCTCAGAAAAAAGGGTTCCTATGGGATTTTTAAAAAATCTAAATTCACGCGGTTTGGCTGCAAATTAAATGTAGATAAGTTAAGGTCCAGATGACATGAAGAAATCAATACTTCGAGTAGGTTTAGGTACATCAAAAAGGCAGCCAAATGTAGGCGGCATTATTTGTAATAGTATAGTGTCTTGTTCATTTTGTTCTGTTGAACAAAGAACATTATAGATTGATTCATTCATTGTGCTTTTGTAGCAGCACAAAAAGTTGCTAATTTATTTACATTGTCGTAACATTTTTTGTGTAGGTTGTGTTTACTGTTGATTTAGCCGTAGGTACAATAATTCAATAAAAATGTGACTATAAAAAATTGTGGCGGCGTTAAACCCCGTGCCTTAGAAAGCACGTGAAACCGTCGATCCTGCGCCTGATCTGTCTCCGGTCGTGTCAGATGGCCGTCTCATCCATCGGACCCATCGGACTATGAGAGAAAAATTAGAAAATTGAGATTGCACCTGTGTTTGCACAAAAACTTATGCTCTAGAGAGAATACCTCCTGTGTAGTTGCTTAGTCTGTTGAGATTGCCTGCAGTGGTCGAAAGTAGAAGAGAACATTATTATGCATAATATTATCATCATTAACATCATCATGATCAGCCCATCGCCGGCTCACTACAGAGCATATGTCTCCTATCAGAATAGTTTTTGGCCATAGTCTACCACGCTGGCCAAGTGCGGATTGGCAGACTTCACACACCTTTGAGAACATTATGGAGAACTCTCAGGCATGCGGGTTTTCTCACGATGTTTCCTTCATTTCCTTTGTTAAAGCAAGTTATATTTACCTAATATCTTAAAACGCACATAATCTCCGAAAAGTTAGAGGTGCGTTCCCGGGATCGAACCCCCGACCTCCGATAAGGAGGCGGACGTCCTAACGACTAGGCTATCACAGCATCACAGAGTTCTTAGAAGTAAGTTACTACAACATAATATTTTAATATACCGTATCCGTAATATTTTGAATCTGCAACCTTTGCCATGCATCTCAATCCCGATTCATAAGGAAGCGTGACCTACATAAATTAGCACACACTAACGCGTTTAAGAGCCTACTCTTTAAAACATCTGAAAGTACTTTGTAAAAAACTTTTAATTTCTCTTGCTCATGTTTATTTCTTAAAAATATTTTCCTCTTCAATTTTGCGAACCAGAAAGTTTGTATTAAATACTTTTAATAAGGTATCATACTATTACTTACGAGTAGGTATGTAGGTACTGGGGCCGATTCTTTTGTACATAAACTTTAAACTAAACTAAATTAACATGTCTAAATATAGTGCTATCCTTTTCCGCAGGCAACATTATGAAAGGGATAGCAATAGATTTAGACGTGCCATTTTAGTTTAGTTTAGAGATTGTGTACAACGAAATTAGCCACACTGTGTATTTCCAGTAAACTAGATAAAGCGACCGCGTGGATTTACGTTTTTAAAAACTCTTCGATTTTCCGGGATAAAATGTAGCGTAGATGTTACGTCTCCGGGATTAAAGCTATCTTTGTACCCTTCAAAAGCAGTTAAACAGATGGACCTTTGAAATCCCATAGGAACTCTTTAATTTTCCGGTATGAAAAGTAGCCTATATGACCGTCTCTGGGATGCAAGCTATACCAAACATCAAAATAGGTTACGGATGGGCCGTGAAAAGGTAGTAGACAGACACACTTTCGCATATTTTACTATAAGTAAGTAGCCTGGATTAAGTATAATTATCTTATGCCCTCTAATTCGTCTGTGTAAAATATGGGTCAAGTAAGTTTGGGTTCCAGTGATCAAAGATCGAACATTATTTAAGTCTAATAAAGTTTGGCCAATTTTCTTTCAAACTATGAAAGATGCGAGACTCAGTTGGTCTAGTTATTTTTGCGTGTTTCGCTTAGCAAACAAACAAAGATAGAGACAAATTATTACAATTTTATAAAATAGAGTATTTAAATCTAATAATAATAATTTCTTCATTGGAGCAGAATTTCGGTCTATTTTCTTCCAAACTGAAGATGCGACTCAATTGGTATAATAATTGTTTTTGCGTAATGTGCTTAGCAAACAAACAAACAAACAAACAAACAAAGAGACAAATTATAATATTACAATTTAATAACAGTCCAGTAGAGATAAAAAACAAGCATAATATGCATTTGAGAACGCGGTTCGTCTTGTCGGAAATCGATGTTTGACAGCTATCAAATTAACATCGGATTGTCATTGGAAGTTACATCACTTAACACATCCCGTAATTGCGACGATAAGAGATTCTTAACGGAAATTAAATTATTTGCTTTGGGACGCTCACCTACGTCGATGGTGTGAGGATTTATTGACTACAAGGTATTTTTTCGTCGTTTTATTGATTACAATCTTGGCACCGAACTTTGGCCTCTGTAGGCCATCGAATTTGGTTACAAGTTATACAACATGTTTTATAATTTTTGGTAGTGAAATCAATTTATGATATTAGTCGCTTTGTTAGGTAGCTATATACCTGCTTTTAGATTTTCAATGGAAATTTATTTTATTTTATGTTATGATTATGATAAGTACTTGATAGACTAATGTATCAAGAAAAAGTCTATAGATTGGCTGGTTCTTCTTGTTAGAGTATTTGTAAACTTTCATTGTCAACAAATAAACAAAGTTTACAGAAGTGTACTACCTATATTTTAAGGGACTACTTTTTAGATAATTTTAAGCTTACTCTACTTCTATTTCAACGTTAAAAACATTAACAAAAAAAAATATTGAAAAGAAAATTTCGATTTTCTATCTAAAAAATAAATTAAAAAGTATGCAATCATATTCATAACAAATAGCGCATGGTTATTTAAAAATCTAAAATATATATTATTTTTAACGAATTTTCATTTTTCGACGAAAATTTTCTCTTTTTCTCCATTTTTACACATCACATAGCGTTTACCAGTAGGTATTCACTGAACACAATATTTTCCGAGTAAAGATTTTTTTTTCAATTTTCGATTTTCGAATTCGTATTTCACGTTCGTCGAGTTTTCCGATACGCGTCGCTGTCGCAGCGTGGCCGTGCACTACTGGGTCGAGCTTCGGGCCAATCGCTTCATATGTGGAAACTTCGACTGATCAGCCTACTGCATCTACAATATTATCTCTACATAAAAGTGTAATAGTTTGTCTGTTTATTTTGTTGTGCATCGTATTCATCATGATCAAAGATCGCCCGCTTACTACTGGCGCGATGTTTTTTCTCAGAATGATGGTTTGGCGGTTGGCCATAATCCACCACGCTGCCGCTGGCCAAGTGGTAGACTTCGCACATCTTTGAGAACTTCATGGATAACTTTCAGGCATGCAAGTTTCAAGAAAAGTCAGAGGTGCGTGACCGGGATCGAACCCCTGCCTTCCCGAAACGAGGCGGACGTGTTAACCACTAGACTAATAAATTACTTAGGTTCTACTCTGAATGGGTTCACTTAGGACGCGATACCCCGAGAAACCCGAAATACCCGAAAGAGATGTGCGGTCCATATCCCATCAGTTTCACTATGCTTCAAAATTCTGAGTCTCGACTAAATGTTTAGGCTAAACTTTAGTACTTGCCTATTAATATTAAACTAGACGATTCCCGCGATGTCTGCGTGGATATCTATAAGTTTTTTAAAAAACCCGAGAGAACTCTTTGTTTCTCCAGGATTTACACGTGTATTTTGGTTTTTTTTAATCCCGTGGAAACTTTATGATTTTTCGGGTCGAAAGGTGTGTCTATTAGATATAAAAATTATATCTATAATATTTTTTGTCCAATGTAAGCAGTACCAAATATCAAAATTGGTTAAACGCATGGCCCCTGTACCTAAAGCTAACAGACAGACGGATAGACACACACTTTCCCATGTATAATATTAGTATGGAATAATATAGACAACAATGAAGTGATTGAAATGAAACTTTTGCACATCCAAAGCCGCCAAAATTCAGTTAACATAATGCCCTAACTTTATCAAAATCGGTACAGATTTAGAGATACAACTTGACCTGACGTGGAAGAAGCTGAATGTAAAACTTAGTGCTTACTAAAACTACATAGCCTATAACTAATCTACTCTTAATGCATCTTTAGATTAAAATTATGATACGATTCACGTTTAATATGATACTCAATCACCGTCTTATTAAATGGAAGCGAAATACCGACGCTAAAGAAATACCGAATTTAAACATCATACACGAAGTAGTGTGCACAGAACACTATTACTCCTACCGTAGTGTGAGTGAGCGTCTTACGCTCGTCATATTGTGTTACTATTCCGCTGTGATATAAATAACGAACTTTTTCTTACCTACCTACATTTATCTATAAATTTAATGATTGTGTTTTTACCTACTAAGTATATTTAGTTTAAAATAACCTACATTTAGTTCAATGTTGTTAGTTTATATAAGTAAGTATTGTTATTTAGCTTTAAGTATTATACCATTAAATTAATGTGCTACGTGTACCTATCTACTGTCGACGGCATTGGTGTACGGAAAAACTTATGATTTAAAGTTTATGATTACACCTAAACTTATTGTAAAATGTACATATTCTTCCTAAATAAATAAATTATTTATTATTATTATTATTATTAAAGCATCATTTTAAAGCATAGTTCGTTAATGGGCAATATTCCTAATGGAGGATTAGGAATGGTTGGAATTTTGATGTCTCAATTATGTTGTGGCCGCATTAGAAGAATGCTTTTTTAAGCCATCATTTTGCCCTATTAGTCAAAACTCTGTCTATCCTCATTCCTCTATTTTTTTAAGCTCACATCTTCTATTTCTTCGGACAGGTGTCCAAGTGTTAAGCCGCGATTGCACCTGTAAGTTTTACTCACTTAAGTAGCTTACATAATTAATGGACAACAAAACTAAGGTAAATGTGCTTATTAGAGTGTTTACATTAGTAAATTTGTCGTAAGTTAATCATGTAAGCTACTTACGTGAGTAAAACTTACAGATGTAATTGCGGTCTAAAGATAATGTAATTGTGTCTACAAAACGACAAGTAAATAGTTCAAGGAAAAGCCGAAAGCACGTAAGCGCACAGTACTTTAATCGCCTATGAAATGGATTGTCTACCATTATAAACACTTTTTCACAATTGTTAGGAAGAAATGCAGACAGATTTTCAAGCACCCACGGTCTAGATGAGTAGAGACTTTATCATAATATGTGTATAATATAATTATATGAGTAGCTGACATGCCCCGGCTTCACTCGATTGGAAATTTTAAAAATCAATAAATTTTAAAAATCAGTGAGCGGTGGAATTACCAAAGGTCCTGAAACACACATTTTGCATTTTTACCCGAAAGGTCAATACTTACCAACTTTCATAGATATGCTTAGCTTGTGAAATGATGTTTTTATACACAAGTAATGTTTATCCTCTAATACTCCTATTTCTCCCTTGGGGTGAAATTTCTTACGACCGTAAAACATGTATTTCTGAACTGTAAACAGAAAGCCCAAATATCAAATTTCATAAAAGTCAGTCAGTCAGGAGGACTCAAGACATACTTACCTGTTGCATGTATTATAGATTTCAAAAATATATAGAGGTCAAAACAAAATCACGATTCTAATAAATTTGCACTGTAATATAATTATTTAAACGAGTCTGGAATAAATTACCTATACTGTAATTTCCAATTATTTGTCACTAAGAAAATACGATCTTGTAGCTATTTATCATATCCACCATTAAATACGCAGTGGGTATGTAAATTCCCTGTAAACGTTTAAGTTTTAAAACGTGTTAATATTTTATAGGAATTTATTGTCAGTGTAATAATGTTATCAAAGAAAATGCAATAAATTGTGTTCACTGTTCAATTAGCATTAAGTGCTTTATATCAGTTGTATTTATAAAGGGTATCCGGAAGCATTTTTGCCTACTTTTACTTATAAGCAAAGATAATAAACTCCAGATAGGCAAAGGTCATACTATAATTGTATTTTTTAAATTGAAAATATTACAATAAAACATAAAGCCTAAATTATCTAATTACTATACAAATCATACCCGCGTGGAATGGTGCCAAGAATACTGGCTGCATTTCCGCGCTGGACAGCCAGCCTGACCGTTGCTCAAAAAATGTGCCTGCTTGAATCACGGTGAAATGTATCGCAATTATTTTTTTCACTAAGACTCCATGGCCCCAGGGTCACCACTGCCAAAAATCTGAGGCATGCAGTTGCAGGATTCCTCACTATGTTTTCCTCACCATTAAAGCAAGTGATATTTAACTGCCTTAAATAATCTCTTCTTCTTCTTTACCTTATCTCACACTACGCGGGGTCGGCACAACATGTCTTCTTCTTCCACTCACTGCAGCTGTCATCCGTCAACATACGTACGTATCCTGCTTAAAATGAACATAACATTTTAAGCTACTGAAAGCCATAAAGCAAAATAAGAAGTAAGATTAACATAACTCTGAAAAGTTCGAATCCCAAACTCCCGAACAAAAAACCGACGTCGTAACGACTAGGCTGTCACCGCTTTTGTATACTCGAAACTTTTAAAATAATATAAAATTATAAATTTCAATATGGACTTTTTTCAATTTAACTTTTTTTGGAAGAAAATTAGTGTGATATCACACAGGTACCTACTTATTTGTTTTTTCCACTTAGGATTTATTTTAAAGGTGTTACACCGATAACTAAACTCGGAAACTTTATTTATATACAAAGAAACAGTAATGTTTTTATTTGAATCCATTAGTAAAATATTTAATACTAAAGTGGTTTTACGTAAAATTTACGATCGCCCTTGTTTTATGGATATAATACGCATTGTATTAAAAGATTACCCTTTCGAAATTTATATCTTGAAAGTTTTGACTGCCAGAGTATGTGTGCCAATGGGTACGTATTATGTTTTATGATAGGCTATAAATAATAAATGCGGTTCTGTTTGTAACATTGCTCCAAATACCTAAATTACGAATACGTCACTTGGTTTAGAACGACAGTTATATCTTCATTCATGTTTGTAGATGAAAGATAGTAATAAACTTAATGGGTTTAACCAATGAATTGTGCTTTGACCTTTTAGTTAAATAACATTAGAATTTTACCACGATCGTAGAATGTAGAACCCACTTCTGAACTTGTACGAAATTATTCTTTTGTATGAAATTTCCTTGAAGTGTAGGTAAAAACAATATCATAAAAAAATTAAAAATATAACTGAGCTAAGTTCCTGGCATCAGCTACTAATTCTGTATTCATCTCCTACAAAATCCAGGACTTCGTATTGTATTCACAGTTTACAGTGAATCAATCACAAATTCTTGCGCATACGATTTTCTCCAAATTGGGAGTTAATGGGCGAGTGCGTTTTAGCACTATCTCAGTAGGTACTTATGTTTCTGGACTACTAATTAAATGAATATTATCTTATTTTAGTTTTACAAGTTTTAGTACAATAGTAGTATTTTCTACAAGTTAGTTAGTTAGTATGTCATAGTATCGTCATAAGATTACAATTTCAAGTGAGGTATCATATGAAAAGAATTTACATGTACATTCTAAACTAGATTTTTATCTATTTTTATGCCTAATAGTTTTTGATTTATCGTGCAAAAAGTGGGAAAATACGACAGTAGTACGGAACCCTCGGTGCGCGAGTCTGACTCACACTTGGCCGGTTTTTATCACAATCTAAAGTATAATTACTAATACCCCTCGGTTATCACCGTATCTTTCAACACCGCGTTCTTTTGTTTTAATGCATATCAATTTTGAACAAAAGAAGTCCATACTAATATGGAAGAACTATACCATGCTAATATATATGCGAAAGTGTGTCTGTCTGTCTATGTGTCTGTCTGCTATCTTATCACGGCCCAACAGTTTAACCGATTTTGATGAAATTTGGTATAGAGTTAGCTTACATCCCAGGGAAGGCCATTTATCCCGGAAAATAAAAGGGTTCCTGCAGGATTTTTATAAAGCTAAATCAACGCGGACGAAGTTGCGAGCATCACCTAGTTTTCAAATATATTGTTACTCCCAGAATAGGGCTCCCCGCTCCGGGCTGTAATCAATGATGTGTGATAGCGGGGCCAGGCGCCGGCGTCATCCGCAATTATAATGGATAGTTTCACCTCAATCTCTCTACGCATCACAACTTGTTTAGTTATAATCTATCGAGGAAAGACTTGCCCTCGACTTGACTCCAACACTATCAGAAAATTACCAGATTTATCTGCTTTTTTAATGGTTACAGATTACGTTAAAATTAATTTAATATGTACGAGTAGCTTACATTACAGTAAAGTTGTGATAGCCTAGTGGTTAGGACGTCCGCCTTCTAATCGGGCGGTCGGGGGTTCGATCCCGGGCACGTACCTCTAACTTTTCAGAGTTATGTGCGTTTTAAGTACATAATCAAATATCACTTGCTTTAACGGTGAAGGAAAACATCGTGAGGAAACTGAGAGTTCTCCATAATGTTCTCAAAGGTGTGTGAAGTCTACCAATCCGCACATGGCCAGCGTGGTGGACTATGACCAAAACCCTTCTCACTCTGAGAGGAGACCCGTGCTCCGTAGTGAGCCGGTGATGGGTTGATCATGACAATTTAATATTGGAACCTCTATATACTTTCTACTTAACTGATTTTTCACAAAGTTAGGCTTAAGCTGGACTTTAATTTATTTTAACTCCATATTACTTAAGTACTATTTTATAGCTTATGGATATTGCAAATGCAATCAAAATCTTCTTATACCTATCTCCTTCGCATCTAACGAAGTTTAGTAATAACATAGGTTATACTCAGCGTGGATTAAACAAATTTCAAACCCCTCTTTCACTCTTAGGGGTTGAATTTTCTAAAATCCTTTCTTAGCGGATGCCTTCGTCATAATAGCTATCTGCATGCCGAATTTCAGTCCGACCCGTCCAGTAGTTTGAGCTGTGCGTTGATAGATCATTCAGTCAGTCACCTTTTCCTTTTATATATTTAGAAGAAGATTTGACCTCATAAGCGTTCGCTAATCGTTAAAAAGTTCACTATATCCATATCAGAACGGTAAACCACTTCACAATGTGTCGTTCTGTGACCCAGGGTGTGCCCAGGGTGTATAGATAGAGTGAACTAGAAGATTTATGTGCACAATATAGGGCTCCAATGTTAACGGGGCGACACGACACTGTTGTCATAGATTAGCTAGCATACTATGAGCACAAAACCTTATATTTTATTCCAACCTACAATTTACGCGTAGATATCACCGATAACTCAATAAATTTCAATCGTTAATACCGTAATAGCTACCATAGGATTGTTACAATTGCGTCCTGAGGTTATAAACATCGAATACCTATCCTTAAAGCCCTTGTACGTGCCGCCCGATTACCATACAGCCATTCAGTAAACAACTTCAAATTGGCTATTTGCAAATAAAAGCAATTCTAGAGCCGAATAAGGCTCGAGTTCATAGGTGGCGCCTCCATGCTAAATTTACGAGGTGAGTCAATCATAATTACTATTCCAACCGTGTTTCTAAGGTTTAGGTAATGATAGGTGTTAATAAATGTTTATATGAATAACCTTTTTGATGTTATGTAGGTGCTTAATTACGTAAGGAATTTAATTGTGTTTTATTACGCCCGCTGGAAGGTAACGCGGGAACCTATTACGAAGTTAATTCTAATGTGTGTACTCGGTTCCAAAGATAATAAATATATAGGGGAAAGGGTTATACGAGGGTAAATATTAGTGGAGAATGGAGACAATGTATCGACAAGCGTAGCGTTACGCCACGATTACACCTGTAAGTTTTACTCGCGTAAGCAGCTTACTTAATTAATTTACAACAAATTTACTAACGTAAATGTGAGAGGTTACATTAGTAAATGTGTCGTAAGATAATCACGTAAGCTACTTACGTGAGTAAAACTTACAGGTGTAATCGTGGCCTAAGATGACCTCTAACAAACTAACTACAAAAAGGTGGCGGAAAGTGGATGGATAAGACCTTAATTAATATGTATAGTACGCGAAGGTTGACATGGCAATCGGGGTGAGGACACACCCGCACAGCCCCCGCGCTAATCCGGTGTGGGATAGCGCAGGTGACGTGCGATTGTGCGGAGCGTCCCCCGCCTCATACCCCGATTGCCATCTCGACCTGTCGCTAACAATAGTGACGTGTTCTGGGGAAGGCCTTATATCAAGCAGTGGACGCCCAAACCCACCGGTGACGCTTAAACGGCCAGTAGGGCCAGCAGTACGTACAACACAATCCGAAAGAAAAAATAAAGGCTGATTGATTGATTCAATCCTTTGAATTTTTTAATTGATTGACTTAATTTTAACGTTGGATTAAATATGCCAATTAACCCTGACAACAAATAAATCGCAATACACTAAAAGCTAATAGTAAAGACACGTGACCTAGTCAAGTGTAAAATGAGCAATAAACATATGCCGACGAACATTATCACATACTCGTAGTAACCATCAATAGCAGTATTTTCAATAATTTACGATTACGAGACGTCTCTCCTTGGATCTACTAAGTTGCATCTATTCAACACTTTATAGAGCAAACGAAGAACCTAAACTCAAGACCTAAAAGAGAAACCTATTGTCAATGTATAAGAGGTATCTATATGAAGTGTACCTATCTGTCTATGCTTATGAATTCACACAACGAAGCTTAATTATCTTTCAGAATATTTTGAAAGATCATACAGCTACTTTCTTTCAGAGAAGGGACATATAGAACAACGAGAACATAGCAAGCTAAAGGTAGATATTGAACAGTCAGGGTTCCTAAAGAAACAAGAAGGCCCAGATTGACAGTTTCGCTAGATCTGCAAGCGAAATCATGCTTTTAACTATATGTCACAGCAACTTTAATCAGAAACTTAAATCTGCACAAGTAGTTAAGAGATTTGATTCGTATCCATACTATTACTAGTAAGTAGTAGTATAAATGCTAAAGTATAATATGTGTTACTCTTTTCACGGCCCGTCTACTAGTAGTTGATGGAATTTAGCATACCTACCTAATTTAGTAGGTTGCATCCCGGAAACAGACATAGACTACTTTTATACCTACCAAAAAATTAGAGTTCGCATAGAATTTTTAAAAACCAGCATCCACCAGCAGAATTGAACCCTAAAGCACCAATTTAATACCTAAATTTTACTGTTATTTTCTGTGGCGCTATCCTAATAAGCCCCAGACGTTATAATATGCCTAGACAATGAAAATTAGACACAAGTAGACATGTCATAACTGTCAAAACAGTCGTAAATTACACATTTTATTATCTGTAGCCAATAGAACATGATCAACTAACGATTGATTTCGCGGTATAGGCTGACACAATGATCTGGGTAAATTAATCGCAATTGCCTCAACACGATGTAATTCGCACGCATATCTTATGTTGTCCACTACGGTAATTATATTTTAGTTTGATTTTCTTATTACTGAGGGCCAAGAGAATGTAAAATTTGTCTTCAGAGAGTTGGCCTCTATCCTATGAACCCAACAAAATCCATATCGGTGATGGTTACCAAATTTGTTGTCACCCGCTAGATCATTATGGTCTATGGCAAAGTTTGAGATGGCTTAGTTCAATCTGTGCACCTGGCTTGACCCAGGCCAGGTGTTTCAGCATTTTCATTTTTTTGAAATGTAGGTATTTGTCCTAGTCTAAAATCACTTGCCTTGCCTTACAGAGCCTCAATTACTTTAATAACAAAATAGTATGATTTTGTAATATTTTTTACAAGGCTCTCGCTATTATTTTCTTATTGAAAATGGCGATCAAAATATATTAAATTTAAATTATCCACGTGAAAAACTTTAGATACAACCACGCTCTATGAGTCATGTCAAAAGATATAAGATGGTAGCCAAACTATTATCTCAGGTAAGTACCTATACATCAATATAATATTACGATGGAAAATTATTGATTAGAAACCACAGTAATTTTCAAAATCGTTACTTGTGGTTTTGAGTCTGTGGTTGTGCGGTTTTCCTAGCTATACAAGGATATAATATTATGTTTAGATCTCAGTATTTTAATCAATAGTAAAATTTATATACGTGACATGATGTAACCACAGAGCTTTTAAATGTCCTGTACATTAGGTGAAAATAGAATTTATCTACCTAGGTATATCTATATCCTGATCCACTATTTTGTTTGTTTTTTGGGGTTGTTAGTTTGCTAGTTTGTTGGTTTATCCTTCAATCACGTCACAACGGAGCAACGGATCGGCGTGATGTCTTGCACAGGTATAGTTTAAGACTTGGAGAGTGACATATGCTACTTTTAATCCCGGAAAATCTAAGAGTTCTGAGGAATCTAAGATTTTTAAAAACCTTAATCCACGCAGACGAAATCGCGGGCATCAGCTAGTCCTAAATATTTATTTTGCGATCGTTGTACCGTAATCGGGGGTTCGATCTCGGGCACGCATCTAGTCGAAATTATGTGCGTTTTAAGTAAGTAAATATCACTTGCTTTAACGGTGAAGGAAAACATCGTGAGGAAACATGAATGCCTGAGAGTTCTCCATAATGA
Organism: Maniola hyperantus; assembly: GCF_902806685.2. Lineage (NCBI taxonomy): Eukaryota > Metazoa > Arthropoda > Insecta > Lepidoptera > Nymphalidae > Maniola > Maniola hyperantus. The sequence continues at coordinate 7,273,001 of NC_048555.1, forward strand.
TCTCAAAGGTGTGTGAAGTCTACAAATCCGCACTTGGCCAGCGTGGAAGACTATGCCCAAACCCTTCTCACTCTGAGAGGAGACCCGTGCTCTGTAGTAAGCCGGCGATGGGTTGATCATGATGATGATGAATCTAGATTCTAGATAAATTCAGTTAACGCATTACATATCACATTACAGTTTAGACTTCAGTGTTGTACCTACTCACAACGATGCTTGAGTTGACTGTTATTGACCCTCTATATTTATGACAGCTTAGACACAATTTCTGCTCCATTCCTTAAGTAATTTACTGCCCATTATTTATATTTCTAAGAATAAGTTGTCAAGTGCTTCAACAATGGACCTAAGCTCGATTTACATCCATACTATCTATACTAATACTAATATTAATTATGCGTGTGTCTGTCTGCTAGATTTTCACGGCCCAACAGTTTAACCAATTTTGATGAAATTTAGTACAGAGTTAGCTTACATCCCGGGGACGGCCATAAGCGACTTTTTATCCTGGAAAATCAAAAAGTTTCTACGGGATTCTTAAAGGCCCAACCATTTAACCGATTTATATGGAATTTGGTGTTTTAGCTTGCGTCTCGGAATGTGACATAGGCTACTTTTTATCCCGGAAAACCAAAGAGTTCCCACGGGATCAGCTAGTCATATCCAGCTAGTCATAACATAATACATATTTAATTAGTGTTACAACCCTAATAATATTGTATGGAGATGTTAAATCACGACCTTGTCCCGTCCAACTTTGACGTTAGGTCGCGATACATGTGTAAGTTTTACTCATGTAAGTAGCTTACATGATTAACTTACAATAAACTTACTTATAAACCTTTTGTGATATTTACCTTAGTTTTGTTGTCAATTAATTACGTAAACTACTTACGTGAGTAAAACTTACAGGTGTAATCGTGGCTCTACACTGAATTATTAATACTAAAATCGCAGGGTTTTTAATATTATCTAAATACGAATATATAAAAGGAAAAGGTGACTGACTGACTGACTGATCTATCAAGGCACAACTCAAACTACTAGACGAATCGGGCTGAAATTTGGCATGCAGATAGCTATTATGACGTAGACATCCGCTAAGAAAGGATTTTTGAAAATTCAACTCTTAAGGGGGTGAAATAGGGGTTTAAAATTTGTGTAGTCCACGCGGACGAAGTTGGGACCATAAGCTAGTTGAAAGATATTTTATTCTTCCTATAGGCCGTAATTTTCTTTCACTTTCTTTGGTCATAATACTAGACGTTAGCATGTTTCCATTAGGTAAACGCCTAGTAGTTCCAGAAACAGTAAAGGGCACCAGAGCACTTGGTAGATCGCCAGCCAACTTGATGAGATTGGCAGCCCCAGTGAAAGACAAGCTGCGATAGACGTCCCCTTAGTATACAAGGAAGCAAGCCATCTCAGAGAAATGGGGACTCATACCTAAGTATAACCGCTCTGCTAAGAGCGTAACGACAAATAAGAAGATTCTACCGTCTACTCTGCATCTCTCATCTCGCCTTCAATGGAATCACACCCTGAGTAAGTATGTAAATGTAAAGAAATAGACAATATTAAATACTGGCCTTACAGCTCCCTTGCACGCACATAGCTCGATACCCCGGCTTGGTACACGGTGACCCATCCGCCACTAACGATAGCGAAGCGTAGAACTGCTGGCCCAGAGGTCTACAGTTTAACAAGCACGGTGAGTTGCCTGGTAAGAAAGAAAAATCCCACTGTTATAAAATCATGTCGCTGATTAAAAAATTACACTGGCTGGTGCAGTGGACCGGTGGTGGTGACTGCTGTCGTCCCAGATTCGATTTCCATCTGAGTCCGTTTGGAAATTAATTACTAAATTAGCCGTGTGAGACTTCAACCGTGGCTAGTGGCTAGTAACCAGTAACCACCCAACCCGCAAAACCCTACCGCCAAAGGGCGTGCCTAAACTATAGGTCTATCTCTTGACTGAGGCGCCTCATAGAGTAGGGTGCCGGTTTTTTTTTTTATTCATTATAGGCAGACGCTTGACCACAATCACAACTGATGGAAAGTGATGAGGGACGCGTTTACCTGGAAGATGCCTATTCACTCTTGTTTTAAAGATACTCGGGTTGTAATTAGAAGGAAACACATATCGTGGAAGAGTGTTAGAAATCTTAGCCATGCGTGTGACTGCAGTGGCGTGCAGGTCATAGAGGCATAAAAGCTCTGCTTACCCTAGTTGAAATGGCTCAATGGTCATTTTTCATCATGACAGCCTCTAAATAGGTAACCTAACTAACTAATGCCTACCCTAGCTTGGAACCCTATGCACGCCACTGATGAGGAATGAAGACGCAAAACCTTTCGTGCGTGTAGATGGGATGTCGACGACATAACTCGCCCAACGACGTCTTGCGGTTCGGTTGTGGGACTTTAAAAGCAACTTGATTTTTACGTCACCTGTCACCCTTCACAACCCTTGCCCCACATGACGAGCCGTCTCACGCCACGGACCATGAGCACCAAGAAAGGAATCGGTCCAACACGAATACCTAAACGATGGTGTAGCTCTTCCTGAGAAAGACACTTACCATCTACATAAGGTACCCATGTATAGAATCTTCCCCGGAACGGTCTTCGATCGTAAGACGAGCACTGTTCTGCCCGCATGTCCTTTTCTCCGGTCAAACAGGGCTAAAGAAATAATAATATTACCTATTGATTTATCATTAAAATAATTTCATTTAATTTAATTTTAATTTAATTTAAAACCGCTTTATTGCTATCAAAATTACATTAATTAAATTAATAATATATAGGTACTTCTCATCAAAAAACGCGAAACATTTTCAAACTAAAAGATATTGCGATGTGTTTCGATTTTTTGATGAGAAGTATTATATATTACCAGATGATGCCCGCCACTTCATCCGCGTGGATTTAGGTTTTTTATTAATCCTGTGGGAGTTCTTTGATTTTCCGGTATAAAAACAGGCCTTTGTTTAGCCTCGCGATGTAAGCTATCTCTGTACCAAATTTCGTCAAAATTGGTTGAAGGGATGGACCGTGAAAAGCTAGCAGACAGACAGACAGACACACTTTCTCATTTATAATATTAGTATGGAATAGTATGGATTATAATTCAGTAATATGAGGATTAAGGTTGAATACGATCCGGGTGTTGTATCCATCTTGTTAAAATAAAACATAAAAATTATGAAGGCTCTAAATGCAGGACCTTTGTCTTTCCTAAGGGCAGGGTCCTGTCTGTATCCTGTAGTGTATGACTTGGGGTACTCATTAACAACTAGAAGTACCTACTACACTAGATTTATACAATCGTCTGACTCCTCGTCCTTATAGTATACCTACTAGTAGGCAGAGGAGTGCAGCTCATAGAAGCATAAAAACGCTGCTTAGAAATAGTTACCATAATTGAAATATTTCAATGATCGTTATTCTTTAGCCAGTAAATACGTAGCTACCTTACTAATGCCTACCCTGTCTCTAAACCATGTGCACGCCACTGCTAGAAGGTATGCTAGTAAACTACCTATTTCAATGTGTATAGGCACAGTTCATAAACTCTGCATTCTAAAAATCTTAATAAAGCTCTAAACATCCGCATCTTGAGGATTACCTGAGTAGTTCACAATAAACACTTTACACAGGTTTTCCTTTCAAGTGAGGTGCCCGCGGGAAAATTAAACAAACATGCAGCCAATAAATTAAAAATCCGACGTTTATTAGCCGTTAGCAGCGAACAATGCCAATCACGGAAACATTTACGAGGCATAAAACTCTTAAATCATATGGGAAATTGCTCGTAGGTACGACTATCCAGGGTGTAACCAGAACGCTAGAAGAAACTTAGCGTTATTTTTGTACTATCTAAATGCAATCCAATAAAAATAACCATTTGCCTCATTTTGTAGTTTTAATGATTTAGTATTTTTCAAACCTGCAATTATAGCGTTCAAAACTGGGGTCAATGCTCCGCCTCACCTACGACTTGGCATTGACTCCAAATGGCCTACTTACGCAACGTTCGTTGACCTCTAGCGTCGGATGTTTTAATTGCAATATATGCTGAATTTTTACAAAATGTTGGATATATTTTTTTTGAGTTTTTTGTTGTATCATATTATCAGTAATCATCAGTAGGTACTATCTATCACCTGTCTTCGTTTTTGCTAGCGTTCTGGTTACACCCTGTATGTGATCGCTGTCGTATTCAAAGATTTTATGGAGGTTGGCATATACACACGGCAAAGTATTGTGTTTGCTGAGTACAATGATACGAAAATCAATATCTATTACTAAAACTGTATATTATTTACTTGTAATCCTACTAATACCTACTCATATTATAAATGCGAAAGTTTGTCTGTTCGTGGGTTTGTTGGTTTACCTTTAATAACGCCGCAACGAAGCATTGGTCGGCATGATTTTTTGCGTGGATATATATTATCCATATTATCCATCCGTTAAAACCCTGAGAGTGACATAGATAGGCTTCTTTTTATCCCAGAAAATCAAAGAGTTCCCGCAGGATTATAAAAACCTAAATCCACGCGGATGAAGTCGAGTACATCAGCTAGTATTATAAATACGAATACGTTTGTCAGTTTGTCCTCCAATCACGCAGTAACGGAGGTGGGGCAACAAATCGGCGTGATTTTTTGCATAGATAAAGTTAAAGACCTGGATATTAGCATATAGGCACATAGGCTATATACCTATAGTACGCGACAGGTCGAAATGGTTATCCGGGGAGGAAACGCCCCGCACAGCCGCACAGCTCCCGCGCTAACCCGGTGCGGGTGAGCGTGGGTGATGTCCTAAAAATCATAATGTTTCCACGGGACCTAATTCCACATGGACAAAATTACGGCATTCACTAGTATGTCTATAAAGTATAAAATATAGACTGGATTATCTTTTATCTATAGCTTATTAATCTTCCTAAAGGTAAGTAGCCATCTAATTTTTTGTTTGGATACAGAAATTGTCAACGCGCCTGTTTATGTTTTCATTTTCATTAATAAAAAATATCTAAGTCTACTTTTTCTTTAATGAGCTTTGATATCTTTTCATTGCACGTCGTATTTTATTAAACTTTCGAAACTATAAACTATTTTTTATAATGCGAACTTACATAGCTAAAGGAACGAAAATCGCGACTTGAAAAAGACTTGCTCAGAGAGAATATTTTCTAGTTAATTGATTTGAACATCGATGGAAATATGATATTTGTTAATCGGAAAATACATTCATATTTGTGCCAAGTCAAAATACCTACTGTAAACAGTCCATGACAGAGTTTAATAGGCAAATAAATTAAAATTAGCATAAATAGGCATTAAGTTATAGACCACAGAGGTGGAGACATGATGACGCCTTCTCAATGAATCTGGCCGTAGCTTATGCAAAAAATTAGTTAACATAATATGTATTATGATATTATTATAGTTATCTCTCTTACTTTTGAAACTACATAAAAATTATTACTTATAATACATATATATAATACATACATATAATTACATAAAATTATATATACTTTGTAATCTTAGTATTATTATATTAGTAATATTGGATTATTCTAAAGAAATATACAAATATTTTATTGCCAAATCAGTATGCGATTTTTTTCTCCTATTATTGTAATAAGAGGCCTATTTTGTAACAAGTTGGAAAATTGGAGTTTCTTTGTCGAAGCACCTACCAGCCTGTCAATGTAGCCTACAACCCGCCAAGTTATAATAATACTAGCTGATCCCCGCGGCTTCGCCCGCGTAGATTTAGGTTTTTAAAGATCCCGTATAGCCTATGTCACTCAGGAATAATGTAGCTTTCTACTGGTGAAAGAATTTTTAAAATCGGTTCAGTAGTTCTAAAGATTACCCCCTACAAACAAACTTAACGACATTACCTCTTTATATAATACAACGGGCCGTGCAGCAGAAATCGTAATATTTTAATTTCGCCATAACTTCAAAACCAAACGTCCAATTTTAATCATTCAAAGACCAAATATTATCTCCATAAACTGTTCTTAGTGATGAAATCATTTATTTTGATAAGGATTAATAGCATGAGTAAAATAAACGCGTTTAAATGTAGTCCAAAAAAAATTCAAGATTTTTAAATAAAAAAATGGTTGCTGTGCCTCACTCGACATAGATGGGTATAGTGTGTCGCGGACTTTTTTGTAGATATTTATAAGATCTACAATTAATTAGAACATTTTATGGTTCTATCTTTTATAGTTTAGGCAGCGTACGCAAAATAAGTAACTTTTCTGGTTGATTTTTTACACCTTGTGTCCGAAAAACCCAAATATCTTACGGAACCCTATTTTTTTCCAAAATAAAATATAGCCTATGTTACTCGTGGATAATGTAGCTTTCGAATGGTGAAAGAATTTTTAAAATCGGTCCAGTAGTTTTTGAGCCTATTCAGTACAAACAAACAAACAAACAAACAAACAAACAAAGTTTTCCTCTTTATAATATTAGTGTAGATATAATACATACATATAATTACATAAAATTATATATACTTTGTAATCTTAGTATTATTATATTAGTAATATTGGATTATTCTAAAGAAATATACAAATATTTTATTGCCAAATCAGTATGCGATTTTTTTCTCCTATTATTGTAATAAGAGGCCTATTTTGTAACAAGTTGGAAAATTGGAGTTTCTTTGTCGAAGCACCTACCAGCCTGTCAATGTAGCCTACAACCCGCCAAGTTATAATAATACTAGCTGATCCCCGCGGCTTCGCCCGCGTAGATTTAGGTTTTTAAAGATCCCGTAAGGCCTATGTCACTCAGGAATAATGTAGCTTTCTACTGGTGAAAGAATTTTTAAAATCGGTTCAGTAGTTCTAAAGATTACCCCCTACAAACAAACTTAACGACATTACCTCTTTATATAATACAACGGGCCGTGCAGCAGAAATCGTAATATTTTAATTTCGCCATAACTTCAAAACCAAACGTCCAATTTTAATCATTCAAAGACCAAATATTATCTCCATAAACTGTTCTTAGTGATGAAATCATTTATTTTGATAAGGATTAATAGCATGAGTAAAATAAACGCGTTTAAATGTAGTCCAAAAAAAATTCAAGATTTTTAAATAAAAAAATGGTTGCTGTGCCTCACTCGACATAGATGGGTATAGTGTGTCGCGGACTTTTTTGTAGATATTTATAAGATCTACAATTAATTAGAACATTTTATGGTTCTATCTTTTATAGTTTAGGCAGCGTACGCAAAATAAGTAACTTTTCTGGTTGATTTTTTACACCTTGTGTCCGAAAAACCCAAATATCTTACGGAACCCTATTTTTTTCCAAAATAAAATATAGCCTATGTTACTCGTGGATAATGTAGCTTTCGAATGGTGAAAGAATTTTTAAAATCGGTCCAGTAGTTTTTGAGCCTATTCAGTACAAACAAACAAACAAACAAACAAACAAACAAACAAACAAACAAAGTTTTCCTCTTTATAATATTAGTGTAGATAAGAATTGCGCAATACTATTATGGTAGGTAAAATAAATTTATTGACTGACAGGGTAAAGGCAGGTGCAGCGGTAATTTACTGAATGGTTCACCAGTCAAGTTGAGGCCTTTTTACGAAATCTTATTACCTCTAGTATCTGACATCTCTATGTACATAAGTGTACAAGTTCTTGATAATCACCACCGCAAACCGGCGCCAAACACAATAAGTACCTATGTTATAAGCACCTAGCTAGTGCGTTATCTTAACGATTATGGATAAGCTTAGGTAATTATGTGTGGATTATTTTGTAACTTCGTACACTTATACTTCGTATACTTAAGTATTTTTCAAAATATTTATGTATCCATACTAATAGGTACCTACTCACCGACAAATTAGTTTTTAAGTTTTTTAGGTTAAACTGCTAAACTGACTTTGGCAGGCATGATCTGATAAGTTTCGGTAGTAGCTACCTATCTGAGAGACCAATGTAACTTGTTATGATTTTAATTTCTTACTCTTTTCAGTCTAAACTGCTTTCCGAACCGGTGGTCTAGTCCTAGAATGCTCTAGACGTAGCAAATAAGTGACACTGTACAAATGAAATAGGTACCTACATTTTGGATTTAAATTTAAAGACTACCCTCTAACATCGTTAATCTTAGTTCCACAGGAAAATATAAGTTAATTTTCTTTTTCACGCAGAATAAGTTGCCGGCAATAGCTAGTAAGGTATTTATTTCACATCAAATCTCTAACCCTTAGTGGGTGAATTCTTAATCACAGATTGCCGCATTGAACTTACCATCTCCATATTTAATTACTTCTCTACGTCGTAGCAAGCCTTTGGTACGTTATGACTTCATATTTGTTAGGTTAAGTCCTGTTAGATTTATGGACACGGATTAAGGTTAATGGTTAATTATTCACTAATCTATGATTAAGGTGACTGTTTCTAAAATACAATCCTAACGGGTAAACACACCGAAGCCAGATAGGCCGCACGACTTGGCCATCTATAATAATAATTTGGTCACCTACAAAAAGCCCCTCCGGCTTTTCAAAACTATGTAAAGCCGGAGCGGCGGCTTGCGTCCGCGTGAATTTAGGCTTTTCCGGGGGAACTCTTTGATTTCCCCTGACCCAAAATAGCGTATGTATGTCGCAGACCAATACCAGTCATGTCGATATTATTTAACGTTTTCTACGTAGGTAGCCCTTTTTATAGAAAGTTCAATTTTCAAAAATTCTCACGTTTATTAGCGATAACTCAAAAACTATTACGTGACAGGTCGAGATGGCAATCGAGGTGGGGACTGTCCGCACACCCGCACAGCCTGCGCGCTAACCCTTATCAGGTTAGCGCGCAGGATTAACCTACAAAAGTCCTCGACCGCCATGTTGGAGGAAAAAGGAAGGAACACATTAAAAAACCCCGATGAGGCACGCACACTGTCCATGTACCTATACGATGTAAGCCCAAGTAAAGTTGACTCGCCTTCGTGAATTGCAAGAACAGTAACTGCACTTTAAAAAATAGGGTAGCAAAAAACTTACAGCCGTATTACACTCGTGGTATCTTTTAGATATTCCTAGGCAGTCCTGCGACGTCTGTCTGGTCACACGAACCCTGATCGTTGGAGTATCTAGAGTAGTATTGGGAACAACTGCTGGGTTACGAGATCTGGAACAAAATATTATGAATTAGAAATCAGTACCCTTATTATAAATGCGAAAGTGTGTTTGTTTGTTGGTTTTTTGATTTGTTGGTTTGTCCTTCAATCACGTCGCAACAGAGCAACGGATCAACGTTATTTTTTGCATGGGTATAGTTAAAGACCTGGAGAGTGACATAGGCTACTTTTTATCCCAGGAAATCAAAGAGTTCCCACGGGTTTTTAAAAATATAAATCCACGCATACGAAATCGCGGCCATCAGATATTAAAAAATAAATTAGAAACAAAGAATTAGGTAAACTTTGAGGCTGAACTTAAGTTAATGAAATTATTCCCTAGAGTAATAGGTACTTAAATAAATAAAAAAGACGACTGCTTCGCCATATTGAATTTAAAAAAATATAGCCAGTGTCACTCGGGATGATGTACCTACCCTATCTAAGCATTCTAACACACACTATAATGTACTGTAGTGTAATAAAGAAACTCACATACGTTCCTGCATACGACAAACCCCGAAAACATTATATCATTACTTTTTTTGCAGTCGTGTAATAATCGACGAAAAGTCGCACTGTCCCAACTCCCACCCAGTAGGTATGCTATTTTTATTAGACAGCATATTTAATACCTTTTCTATTAGGTAGGTAGGTACATTATCTAGAATCAGTGACTAAAAGATTATTTTGAAATCTTTTAATAAAAAGAATATTAAGTAGATAAAGGTACTTAACAATCTTTTCAAAGTATTTATTTTCATAAATCATAAATCACACCTCCTTTATTAATTACCACTTGATGTCTAACAGTGAAACAAGGCGTTTAGGGCGGTAACATCAAAGGGTCCTGCAATGGTATTAACGAGCCGGGATACAAATAACTCCAAACCCGTTAATCTAATTTAATGATACTTAGATGTTATCAAACGTATTTAAAGGAATCGAGTCCTTAGAAAAAGAATTAATTAATTAATTCGATATCTATGGATTTATGCTTCCCAATAATAAAGAATTGAAGAACGTATTATTAAAGCGCTTATATAATAGTTCAATGTTCCCAAGCATCGTTTTATAATCAACTTCTCAAATCATATTTGTATTTTTAGCTTTAAGTTAACTGGTAATCCCGCACTTGCAAACTTTTAAAATGCATGCTGGTTTGCCAGTAATTGGATGTACACTGTACACTCTAAATTTTTTCTCTGTGAAATATAATTGTTATTTTATAATATGTATACTATCTGTTGGCAAACCAATAAAATAAAATAAAATAAAACTTAAAAACAGGTGTACTTAATCTTTTTAACGAGACTTTCGCCGATTAGGCTGCCTGTCTACTGGTGCGGAGCTAGGTAGCGGAGCGGAGCGAGAAAGAGCGGAGTTGCGGACTGGATCTGTCCATAGACGTGGAGCTAGATAGCGGAGCGGAGCGAGAAAGTAATGCGTAACGGAGTTGCGGACTGTGTTTTTTCAGAGTTAGGTTGCGAGCACGCGTTGAGTCATTTGAGCTACTGGCAGCGGGCAATTGGTTCCCTGCTTTGCTTCCCCACTCTGTCTCATTGCTACGTTTTTCATCTGCGCGACCCCGCTCTGATGTATAATTATGATAATGCGCTATAATGTATGATTTCATAAACTAGTCCGCGAATCCTTGTCCACTGAAGCGGAGCGGGAGTTTTATGCAATTGTATTGGCTAATATTTGCACAGCGCCGCTCCGCTCCTCTCTTCTCTGCACCAGTGGACAGGTGGCCTTAAGCACATTCACAGTTTCCCTTTACTAATAGGTAAACGTTGTATACTTTCAAATGTCAACTTACTGATACGATAAAGTTGAAACTTGACTACGATCGTCTTAATAAACGCTGAAATATAATAGTAAAATTGTTTTTCTGTCGCTTGGTATATTTTAATATTGTAGTATATTTATATTTATGATGAATTCAAAATTTTCTCCTGTTTCATTTGACACCCCACTCGATACGATAGCAAAAAAATTTTGAAACCCCCACTTTTTTTGGGTGAAACATCGGCCATACCTATTGATTTTCATTTTAAGAAAATCGATTCAATAATTCCATATTTTATATCAAACGTTTGATATATCGAGATTGATTAACCCGACAAATTAAAAAAAAAACCGTCTGCATTTTTTTTTTTGATTCATTATAGGTGTACGCTTGACCACAGTCACACCTGATGGGAAGTGATGATGTGGCCTAAGATGGGACGCGTTTACCTAGAAGATGCCTATTCACTCTTGTTTTAAAGATACCCGGGTTGTAATTGGTAGGAAACACATATCGCGGAAGAGTATTCCAAACCTTAGCCATACGTATGAGGAATGATGACGCAAAACGTTTCGTGCGTGTAGATGGAATGTCGACGACATAAGGATGGAAACTCGCCCGACGTCTTGCGGTTCGGTGGTAAAATTGTGAACCAATACTTCAATAACCACCAACACTAAAAAGTAAAAAATAAATTAATTTATTACCCAATATATTATGTATACAAGAGTTATTGTAGTTCTATAGTAATATTCTTTGAAGTCGGTTTTTATTTTTTTTTGAATTTTTATTATTTCACAATTTTTAGTGGCCCCATCGTACTAAAATATGATATGCCTGGTTAAAAACCTACTGTTTACTAAGCTGTTACACTGATCACGAGCAATTTACTCTTATCTATTGAGGAGTTCCGTTCTCCATCTCCGAAGATATTCGTCAGATCTTTACCAAATTAAAATGGGACCACCTCTGAAGTATATCCTACAGAACAAAAAAAGAGTTATCAAAATTGGTTCATAATTAATGGAGTAATCGCGTAACAAACATACAAAAAATAAAACATACAGTCGAATTGAGAAACTCCTCCTTTTTTTGAAGTCGGTTAAAAATAAAAAAATAAATAAAAAAATAAACATACAGTCGAATTGAGAACCTCCTCCTTTTTTGAAGTCGGTTAAAAAGTACCGGAACTGTTACACGTTACGTAATGAGACAAAATCTTCCGTTTACAATAATTATACGACCATATTATTATCACTCACTACCCATATTATAAATGCGAAATTGTGTTTGTTTCTTAGTTTGTTGGTTTATTGGTTTATTTGGTTTTTGGTTTGTCATTTAATCATAGCGCAACGGAGCAACGGATCGACGTGATTTTTTGCATTAGTCTAGTTAAAAACCTGGAGAGTGACATAGACTACTTACTTTTTATCCCGAAAAATCACAGAGTTCCCACGGAATTTTTGAAAAACTAAATCCACGAGGACGAAGGTGCGAGCATCAGCTAGTAGGTAAATAAAATTAAAAAGCTTGTCTATAATTTCTAAACATGCCTTTTATTTTGTACTAAGTGTATAAACCTAAATCGACGCGGACATAATCGCATAAATCTCTACATATTCTTATAATAGACTCATACAAGATCACATATTACACAGTAGGTAACATCCAACAGTTTTATGGACTGACCACAGCAATTGTAATTCAAATCTAAGGATCATACCATATTTCATTTCTGTTATTACTCAGCCAAGAAATGTGCCCCCTGTTGTTAAGGGCTTAGCCAAATACAAGGCGTGGCGTGGGAGACCACAGCTGCTCGTAGGAGTTGGATAACAAGGAATTGCTTAAAGGGGTTCAGGTCGAGTTTGGGTAGGAACCAGCTGCAATCGTGCATCTTCGTCGCCACGCTCTGCACTATGTGAAGATCTTTATACATTTTTGTATTTCAAATCGTTATTCTAAATCCGTGCTACTATTTCTAAAACAATAAATTATGAATTTAGTTTAAAACCGCGAAAAATGGCTTACACATGAAAAGGTCTATGTACCTAAGAGCAACAATGGCGCCGATTCTGTTGTCTTTCTCTAAACTAAATTTAGAGTTCTGCATCGTTTTCTTTTTATTTATTTACTTAAACAACTTTATTGGTTTAATATTGCTAAAAAGGACGGAACATGCATTTTATTTTTAAAAACTCTAAATTTTAGTTGCTTAGCTTGCGACCGACAGCTATAGTCACGAGGTTTGACAGCTCTAAATGAATTTTAAAACTGTCAAACTTTGTCTGTCTTTTCATATTTCAATGGTAAGAAAACGATGTTAGTTAAAATTAAAAGAAAACGTTTAAAATTTAGTTGTGTTCAGAATCAGTACCACTAGCAGCGTAAAGACAAACAAAGGAAGAAACGAAGGAAAATATATTTGAGACACGCTACAGTCCACACTGCCTAGTGAGGTGAAGCCTCCACGCACTCCATAATGTGAATGAATGCCTAAAACTAGTACCCTGTTATAGCTGCGTTGGACACATTACCGTCGCTAGTTGCGTCCGCCCAAGCCTTTAGATCCGTGACAAATGAGGCCGGAGCTAATTTGTCTGGTTTGTAACACCGGCAACCTGGCCCCTATCAGCAGGATACTACAGAAATGCGCTTAATGAAGGAATTTATTCCCCCGAGGTGCTCTAAATAATTTATTTCGTGCGATAATGAACTGGAAGCCGCATTGGGTTACTACTCGTACTGGGATATAAATTAATACATTGTTGTCATTTTTAGGGTTCTGTACCAAAACAACCCTTGCAGTTTCATTAAGGTCGTCTGTGTCACAGCCATTTAAAAATCTAGGTATCATCATCATCATCATCACCATCATCCTGATCACCTCATAGCCGGCTCACTACAGAGGACGGGTCTCCTCAGTATGAGAAAGGTTTGGCCATAGTCCACCACGCTGGCCAAGCAGACTTCACACACCTTTGAGAACATTATGGACAACTCTCAGGAGACTCAACTCCTAGGTTTCCTATTTAATTTCTTAAAACGTACATAATTCCGAAAAGTGCGTTCCCGGGATCGAACCGCCGATCTCCCGAATAGAAGGCGGACGTCGTAAACACTAAGCCGGCATCTTCTAAAAATCAATAGACTTTTACGGCTCATTCGTTTAACAGATCTTAACGGTACCTACAGACAGCTTGCATCCCGCGGGGGCATGACAAAAGCAACTTTTAGTTCCGGAAAATCAAAGGCTTCCCACGGGATTTTTTAAAAAATCGGTCAAGTGCAACACAGATTCTCACGAAACGAACGAAGGGTTCCTTACCACCGTAGATGGACGATGGACGAAGCGGACTAACTTGGAAAAGTACGGCAGTTTATGAAACGATCGGCTTTTACACGGCATCGTACCGGAACGCTAATTTTTAGGTGACACGGCTTTGCTGGATACACAAATGTGAATTTTTATAATATTTATGGATTTGTTTATCTACGCTATTAGCTATTAAATGCAATGAGATCGAACATCAGCCCAAGGCACAATCAGTGCAACAACGGCAGAAATGGGCCGTGGCTATAACCTTTATATAACCTATGACTTCATGTGTCATTGTAACAGCCAATTAGGATTATTGAGGTAGATATGTTTGGCCAAATACAACTGCCATGCAACTCTTGTATGTTAACACATTCGAGACAGTTCTGTGCTTATCTTGATTAGATCATGCAGGTCACACGCAAATCAATCCTTTAAATTAGCAGCTCGACTGCGAACTGGCAACATGTCCTGTCTCAAATTTCTGTCGATTTCTCTTTATACCTACTACTTACGAGGTTTTCGTACTCCGCAGTGCCACAATTCACGACAGCTGATTTAGTACCTCTAAAGTTTTTGCTTGCTCGCGACTGATTGGTCCAACATACACGCACACTGTAATGCCAATGCCCATGTAAATTTTAAACAACGTAACCACAAGTAAATTGCAAAAACTATACCTTTTAGTATCTAGTTTACCTACACTGGTATACAATTACTATTTAGATAACTGAAAGAAATAAGGTTTTTCTTTTATCCTGTAAAGATACCAAAATTGAGATTTTGACGGTTGCCAGTTCACAGTCGATATAGAGAAACACTAATCTTAATCGATGCCTAATCGATTAACGATATCATTTTCTCATTTCCTCCATACTCGGTTTAAAGCCTTATATCTCGCGGTCTCGGTCTAAGGTACCCCGGCTAATTTGAGATTGACTGTATTTGATTAGGTACCTATTTATCTACCTAACAGGACTTCGAAACTGGTCATATAAAGGTTTATTTTCATTGGTTAATATTATGTAGCGTACGGGTTTATGGAGATTTCTAAAAAACATGCCATAAGGTCCCTCGTATGTCCACTTACGAGGGCCATAAGGCATGCCTCATAGAAATCTCCGTCAAGTTCCATTGGTCGACGTGGAACGCACTGCGAGTGCATTTAATCATTATTATCATCAGTTAATTTTCAAATAATCACCAATTACTTAACTAAGTATTTATTTGTAGAAATATACATAACATCACAAACACAGGTGTTTTATAAATCCCCACAATCAATGCCCGCAATTTTCACTACCTCAGGAGGCAGAACACTACGAGTAAAGCTTATTGTAAACTACATGTTTGTTAAGAAGATAATAAAGATTATTATTAAGTATTATTAATGCGTTCTAATTCGAGATCAACCAATGAAAACCTTTCTTCTTCCTATGTAGCATTTAATTAGAAATAGTTCGCATACCGAAGCGTTTTCTATCGACCAATGAAAATGAGCCTTTAATCCTTTGTATTGTTAAAATTATCTGTGGGCCCATGGTACCTACACTTTCATTTGTGAGCAAATACAAATAGTCTGGATCGTTAAAGTAACGGTATTTTCGTGGTCTGTTTACTTTAATGGGTTGATTTGCCAACATAGTTCGTGTAGCATTGAGTGCTACGTTGACTAAGCCTTTAATGGAGACCTTCGGCACTGCATAAATCTTTACAGTAACCAAATGGACTACTTACAATGTAGTAAATATCTCATGCCTAATTAATGGCATAGTTTATTTTTATGTGATATTGTCATAGATAAACAATAAGCACTTGACTAATTTGTTGCATTATTATTTATTTTAACAGTACAAGATACAAGTGTACCATTTAAGCTGATACGGAACTTTACAACCTAAGCCGTAGACGAGGGTTTTACTAGCGTTGAAAATTTATTAAAAACCGAAGCATCATCAAAAATCTGGCTCCATTAAAATTTACCTAAGATCGAAGGTTTGGAGAACTAACGACAAAATTTTGAACTTGTCTTCTTTTTCTTTCAAGAGCGTTTTACAACTCTCTTCCACAATCGTAGTTTGCTTCTCATTTGAAAATCAACAGAAATCTGGAAAACCACAGACACAGATATTAAGTAATTTGTAGAACGTGTTTACAAAATTTCATTGTGATTGATTGGTTAATTTAATACTAAAATTAGAACCAAACTATATCTGCTACAAGTAGAGATGGCAATCGGGGTATGAGGCGGGGGGGCGCCCCGCACACCCGCGCTTCACCCGCGCTCGCCCGCACCGTGTTAGCGCGGGGGCTGTACGGGTGCGCAGGGCGTTCTCTCCCCGATTGCCATATCAACCTCTTGCGTACTATAGTTTGTTTGGAGTGCGCTACAAATAAACTCCTCTGAAGTTTTAATTTGAAATAGTCATAAAAATTCAGTGATTCTTTTGACATTTGTTGTATGGATATAAAGAAACCTTTAATTTAATAAAACAATCATTAATAACTGAGAAATGAGAATATGGCATATTAATAATAATTATGTCTCTATAGAAATTCCTATAGAGACAATCTAAACTAATCGCATACCTACTTATGCCAATTAAAATAGAAAAATTCTGCAAGTTATAATGGACATAGAATAAATTAATTACACTATCACACTTCATCCTAAGTGCAAAAACAGGTTGTGATGGCCGCAGTATCTGGTATTCACATCTGATAAGCGTAATGGAGGAGGCGTCATGCCGTTTTCGTTCAACGTACACATTCATTGCTGTCAGGTGTACTATGTGAAATGTGATACCGCATACTGCTGATAGAGCTGGACCATTTCACAGGTAGCATGTGAAAAATCATGTGAAAAGCATTTTTATATGCAACACTTGCTATCTTACTAAAAGTAGCCTGTGAATATTCACAAAGCAAAATCTCAGTTTGAAAATTACTACATGCAATCCAGCTTTATTAAGTCATCGATCAAGCTAAAGAGCGAGCAAGCGAGATCACTCGCATCCCTGCGTGTTCGAAAGGGAAGAAAGAACATTTAGTTCAAATAATGCGAAAAGTGATTTTTTGTACTTATAATAAATAATATTGTAAGTAACCACCCTGCGAAATGTCAGCGCTATTGATCTTGGGCAAATTCCTATTTAAATTAATTTAGCAAACAATTTGTAAGTGCGAAAATTGAAAAATCACCGAAATCACTGTGAAAAAAAATCACCAAATGAAAATGATTTAAAATTAGCAATCATGCAGTTGTGTAGTACTTGCAATTATTTGTCATACTGCAGGAAATTAATGTGAGAGGTATGTAGGTACAATGGTCACTAAATCTTGAAGCTACGAAGATTTTATCTAAATGCTAATGATGACAAGGTTATGCTTGGCCGTGATTTTGCTGGACTGTCATTGGTTTTCTTTAGCGCGTACAAACTACAAATACAATGCCAATTATGCCCAAATATACCTATACCACATCACAACATAGGTGGTGTAGGTATAGATCGCGACAGGTCGAAATGGCAATCAGTGTATGAGGCGGGGGGACGCCCCGCACACCTGCACGTCACCCACGCTCGCCCGCATCGGGTTAATGCAGGGTGTCCCCACCCCGATTGTCCCCATCTCGACCTGTCGCGTACTATTCAAGCGAACTTTGTCTTCAATTTTTAAAATACAATTTCGACCTTTGTCCATCTGGAGTTTTATAATAATATTATACGCGAAGATTATCGTCGCGTATCATGACAAATCATTCTTCTTCTGTATCTTATAGCTTTCATAATTTATTAGGCTTAACTTTTGTATGAACACCAAAAGCTATTTACAGATTTGTACAACAAAACATATGCATGATGTCATTTAGTATTACGATCTAAATAACTTCAATGACATGGATTGACATTAATTATACCTAAACAAAGGGCATTTAAATCAATCGACTGTTATAATGTCTTGTGTACGACACGCGCATTATGCACGAGCCTTAACATGGCGCTAAGTTAAAAGGTTCATGAGTCAGTACGCGGCAGAAAATAATGTACATCGACCTTTAGAATGAGATTCCGGGTTTGTAGAGCTCACTCATACCTATGTGACGTATTGTCGGTCTCAACGAAAGAGACAATGCTTTGCAAAACCGCTATCTCTTTCTAAAGGTCGATGTACATTATTTTCTGCCGCGTACCTACTGTATACAAAGGGCTTAGTACACGTTGGGCCCGCATGTTGGGCCAAGGCACTGGCCAAACGTGTATTAGTATGCGACAGGTCGAGATGCAATCAGGGAAGGAACGCCTTGCGCATCCGCATAGCCCCCACGCTAACCCGGTGCGGGCGAACGCGGGTGACGTGCAGGTGTGAGGAGCGTCCCCCCGCCTCATACCCCGATTGCCATCTCGACCTGTCGCGGACTATAGATACCACTATTTGTGGTTTAGGGTGCCCGTTGGCTACTATAACCTGAGTAACGCCTTTTTTCAGCCGAAAAACTATCATTTGAATCCTAGCCAATTAGTAATCCATTTGAGCCTAGGCTACTAAAAACTGCATTAGCAACTGCTGATAGATAGCTTAGTGGTTAAGACGCCAGCCTTCTATTCGGGGGGTTGGGGGTTCGATCCCGGCACGCACTTTAAGCAATATAAACGCGTTTTAAGCAATTAAATATCACTTGCTTTAACGGTGAAGGTAATGTGAAGAAATCTGCATGACTATGCCCTAAACCCTTCGCATTCTGATAAGAGACCTGTGCTCAGTAGTGGCGATTGGTTTATCATGATGATGATGATAATGAGATTACATTTTACATTTACAAAATAAGCTAAGTACAGCCTGTACACTGTTCGGCAAACTTGGCATTAGCCGAACATGCTGGCCCAACTTGTACCAATAGCCTTTAAACAATGGCCGAACATAATCGACAGTAATTGCAAGCTCATTAGCTACAAGAGAGTCATGCGTGTCAATCACGATTACTACAATCGAAGCCCAAACAACTTGTTACAAGGTTAACGCTAAACACCTTTTATGAGATAAAAGGTCTTAAAGTTGACCGCACACTTGACAGCTTGTGCTGCAATATCTGTAAGCAGCGATTTTTTAGTAGATAGGTTCTTACAAAGTCAGATCAGAAATGACGCGATCCCTAGAAGGTAACAAATTAACTCAACGGGATGCTAAGCTGAAGTGGCAACGGGTGAAACCGTTTCGTTCGAAGTTCGAAGTTCGAAGAACCGATAGACGTTGGGGTTTCAAGATGCTGGAAGGACGACCTCGCACTGGCGAGCAGCGGTGACAGATTTCCCCGGAAGCCGCTGGATTCAGGTGCCGCAAGACCGTGTAGACTTAACAATAATTCAGAAATCGCCCTGATTTCTGAATTATTGTTAAGTGCCTGTAAGTTTTCATGTAAAGTAACACAAATCTGTCAAAATTTTATGGAGATATTAAATACGACGTTTTCCCGTGCATATTAAATGATATATTTGCGATTATGCACTAGAAATCAGCTGCTCGATTGCGGTAGAATGTCACGATCTACAATGTCACGATCGCAATCACCTCTGATTGTTTGACACTGGGCCACTATTGGCTACAATGCATTGTTGCAACAAGAATCGCTTAAATTCAGCCAATCACAACAATTGAGATTGTAATAATGATTGATGCCTTGATAGCATTGATAGCTCGACATTTGTATGGCATTGAAACTATGCATTTTCAGTCTTTTTTCAAAATTCGAGTGATATCATCATTAGGTCTACAAGGCATGCATCAAAAAATACGAAATATCACCAAATAAATGCGTCAAGTGCAGCGTGTGCTGATTTGATGTGCGATTAGCATTATGAGACAAAAAGCCTTAATCGCGAATCCAATTTTGATTTTCAATGTATAATTACGCCTTTATTTCTTGAAGAATAAGATCTATAGTAAAAGCTTTTTACATGGTTCAATGAACGATGCACCGAGTTCAATATAATAATAAAGGTATTATGAATTTTATTTTAAAAGCTATAAGGTTTAAAATTGAAAATCTTCTGACCAGTGTCGCGCACCATGTTTAACCTTTTGACCTGGGTAAGGCTGCTTTATACTTAAAGAAAATTTAAGCTTTACCACGGCTCTACCTAATAACTTATGACTCTTTTAAGGTTATCAAGTTATATAGTTATCAAGGTATATTAAAAAGCAAAATACAGATACTTAACAATCTTAGTGCAGACGTAATGTATCTAAATAACAATGTTATTCTAAATGTGCCTATAATTTAAGAGTTAGGTATAAATAATAATCTTGTGAATAAAAAACCAAAGACCAAAGTCTTCGAACAGGGCGTGTTGCCAGTGATGACATAATATGGATTCGAGACATGGCCCCTAATTATATGGCTCTCATAAGTAAGCTCAAATTCAGTCAGGGGGCGATGGAGAGAGCTTGGAGTTTCAACCTAGCTCTCATCATTGTTTCGCAATGACAAGCGCAAGCCTATCTTGCAATAAAATTAAAAAGTACTACTTACCTACATAATTTATCGATTCCCGTTAAAAGTTTGTATAGGTAAAAAATTAATTGCATTAGAATTAATTGCTTAATTTTACGTTTATATCATAATTTGATAACGGCACTTAAGTAACTAGCTATAAAATATTAAAGACTTTAAGCATGGTGTATCTAAGCATCAGTACAGACGGGCTAAACATTAGCTACTATCGTATGTGTGAGTCTCTCGCGCAATTCACCAAGCTACTGACTGCCTGACTGATCTATCAACGCACAGCTCAAACTACTGGATGGATCGGACTGAAGTTTGGCATGCACATAGCTATTATGACGTAGACATCCGCTAAGAAAGGATTTTTGAAAATACAACCCCTAAGGGGTAAAATAGCGGTTTGAAATTTGTGTATGTCCACGCGGACGAATTTAGTGAATAAACTAGTGCATTATAATACCAAATATGACATTTCTTAAAAATTTGCTGCTGGAGCAACAATTACTTGACCATGTCTGTATAGATGTGAAATATTTGCCGAGCTTTTAGACGTGACTGTCAACTAACGTTAAAAAACCGGCCAAGTGTGAGTCAGGCTCGCACACTGAGGGTTCCGTACTACAGTCGTATTTTTTCGCCATTTTGCACGATATTTCAAAAACTATGATGCTTAAAAATAAATAAAAATCTGTTTTAAAATGTACAGGTGAAGACCTTTCATATGATACCCCGCTTGATATAGTTATCTTACTTCGAATATTAAAGACCTTATTATTAGTTCATGACCACAATTTAATTTTTTTGTGTGATCTAACCCTAAATTCACCGTTTTCAAATTTTTCCCCAAATGTCACCTATAAGATGTACCTACCTGCCAAATTTCATGATTCTTGGTCCACGGGAAGTACCCTGTAGGTTTCATGACAGACATACAGACAGACAACAAAGTGATCCTATAAGGGTTCCGTTTTTCCTTTTGAGGTACAGAACCCTAAAAAGTATTGTTAAGTGAATGTGTACTCAGCCTTAGATTGTTATCTTCACTGATTGAAGGTGTAACCCGTTAAAACAGAATTGCCGTAATGGGCATGTAAATGTATGGTGTTAACAAATTTTGTTCTATCAACCATAACACGCCTTGAGCGTGTTAGTACCGCCTTGTTTAGTAAAGCATACAATTTTGTTATCCGTGGTTTTGTTAAGTATATTGTATTACTTGTACGAGTAGAGGTCTGTGTCTTCATCTGCTCCAAACAAGGTAGGTTACAGAAATGTTTAAAATGAAAAATACTCTGTATATAAATACTAATAAAAAAAATCAAAAACCTTGTTTCGCAAGATGATAAAATAAAGGCATTTTTAGATACATATTTTCGGTAGAACAAAAGTTGGCAAGGTCTACGACCCAATTTTGATCTGGACTTAAATTATAATGTGTCCATAATAAGGTTTTGTCGTTATGTGTTGTTTGTTGTTATGAGTATTGTTTTTGAAGTTAAGATATTAGTTAGCAGGTACTTACTTCAAATGGAAATAGAAGAATAACAGAATTTGAGCAATTAAGTATCATTTACGTTGCTTAAGAGTAACACCTTTGAGAATATTATGGTTAACTGTTCCATATCCATAATATTCTCAAAAGTGTGTAAAGTCTACCAATCCGCATTTGGCCAGTGTGGCAGACACAGACATTTATCCACTATGGCCAAACCCTTTTCTTCACCCCACTATACCTGGGTAAACACTGCCTTTCTTGGACCGATACACCGCCACCACATGTTCTGGAACAGGGACTCCAGCTGCCCCACGAACTCCACACATAGAGCTTTGCTGAAGAATCTTCTATCACCTGGAATTAAAACAAATAAAACCGCTATATGTAATTCTTAAACTTTCTCTTCTTAAACTTCTTGAGCTTCTGAGTTCATTAGTTGTTAGATAAGAAGCAAAGCTACCTATGGTACGGGACAGATCGAGATGGCAATAGGGGAGGGAACGCCCTGCACAGTGCACACCCGCACAGCCCCTGCGCTAACCTGGTGCGGGCGAGCGCGGGTGACGTGCGGGTGTACGGCGCATCCCCCGCCTTATAGCCCGCTTGCTATCTCAACCTGTCGCGGACTATACTTATTTATATTTTGAAGGTGCCACGTTAAGTTAGTTTCTATTTTCTAGTATATAACTAGATTTTGTTATATTGATGACTAGATGATGCCCGACTTCGCCCGCCTGGATTTAGGTTTTTAAAAATCCCGTGGGAACTCTTTGATATCCCGGGATAAAAAGTACGTTACCTTAGTAGCTTCCCTGGGATGCAAGCTATCTCTGTACCGAATTTCATCAAAATCAGTTGAACGGATGGTCCGTGAAAAGCTAGCAAGAAGACAGACAGACAGACAAACTTTCGTATTTATAATATTATATTATATATTAGAATAGATAATGAGCTTATCAGTCATCTCAAACTTCGTGGCTTCGCTTCGTTGCGCCAGCTAATAAACTAAATTGACAATAGAAAAAGCTTAATTATTTTTAATATTGATCTCACCTGTGACGAATCTGTGGTCACGTTCGTTGCAGTTGTAAACATTGCCAGCTGCATCACAACAACCAACCTGAAAACGAAATAAATTAGAACTTTAAAAATCAAAATACTAATTTCTTAAAAATTTATTAGTTCAACAGTGCTAGCTAAGCTAAGCTAAGCTAAGAATGGACTGCAGTTGGAATAGTTAACTCCTAGCCTAATCCGGACTATTGTAGTGCCAATTCTCATTGCAGGTAAGTAAGTACAAGTTAGACGTTAGTTGAAAAGAAAATATAAGCGGAAACCTCTATGCAAAATGCTGAAATTTTGCATAGAGGTTTCCTTTCAAATGTAGACAAGGAATAGGGCCGGATATTTCGAAATTTTCACAGGAGGGAAGCTGCGGGCCGTCACTAGTTATTACACAATTTGCAATGATTTGTTTTAAATTAATTTAATAGTAGTTCATTAAGTGGCTCATCGTCAATGTTACTCATCACATAAATAAGATGACAGTCGCTATAGAATTAGACGATCAAAGTTACCGATTCATCTTAATCACTTTGTTCATTACATCAGTAAATAACAATATTATCAGTAGGGTTGCAATGCACTTGCTTTCATTTCAATGTTATGCATGCCGAGGATACATAATATTTAGATACGAGATATAAGTTACAATATTATAGTAAGTATATTAGGATTTCTCATCGAATCGTTTGTAGATAATAGGTATGATCAATAAAAAATCAAAAGGCCGTTCAAATTGTCACTGGCTGTGTCCTTTGATTTTTATGTAAGAATTTTCATTTACAAATAAGTGTGAGTCGGAAAACACTTTTAATTTTTGCCGTGTCGTTGCCGTGTCGTGTTCGTGTTATTGTTTTGTCGTTGCCGTGTCGATGCCATGTTAACACTTAAATTGTAACACCACGTGCCTAAGTCAAAATTTGCAACTTTACACGATGTCTCTCGGTTGATAACTAATAAAGCTCCTGTTGTTTTTCACACTCGTTAAGGGCATTGTAGCGGCCTATTAGAACAAAAAGAATAAATCCCACGTGAAACGTGATCCAATTTCGAATTATCTGTTTAGCGATAGAAAACGGCCGCTGTTTTCGTATCCACAGACAATTTGTCAGTCTAACCATTGTACATACAATTTATGACTCTCACGGAGAGTGTAATGAGCTCTAACAACATACATAAGACTTTACATGTCGTCGGTAAGAATAAAGTCTCCTCGCTCGTTAAAAAAACTACCTTGAAACGAAAATTATAAACGCAAGAGCAAGAGTAGTAAAATAAATAAAGGAAGAAAGAAAGAAAATACATTTTTAACTGGTAAGTACATACCAAGATTAATTTGATGGTTTTATTTGTCGATATTGCGACCTAATTGCACGGGTAGTGGTCACTAAGTGACTGCAATGCTGCGAGAGAGTGAAGTTCGAGCTGTAATGGGCAGTACCAACTACCTTCTTTCTTGTTCTTTTAGATCACAGACCACCACCATATAATATGGGTAGGGATATGGGTAGGGATAATATGGGTAGGGATTTTATACGTGCCATAACTGATACAAAATCTCCTAAAAAAGTCTCCTAATTCCCATTCTGCTCTAAAGATGAACTAGTGGGTGTTAGACCATAACTGTTACTTTGTCTTTCCAATTTACTTACTTTCTCAGTTTCTTCGCTTTAATAGGGGTACCAACTTAGGAAAGCTTTTTTAACTTACTTAGGTAAAAATATTTTCATGTCATACATATTTCACGTATTTTAGACTCACTGAATTGATCATTAAATCTTGTGAGAAGATCTATATTTGCCTCGATAGAAAATTAAGTTGATTCCTTTTGTTCTTTTCTAAGCTGATAGTTTTTCAGTCCCTAAGTTCTTTGTTTTCGGAATTTGTCTTGTCATAATAATTTCGCTGTATGAGGTGCCATTTTTAGTATAAATAGCTGATGCCCCCGATTTCGTTAGCGTGTATTTAGGTTTTTAAAAATCCCGTGGGAACTGTTTGATTTTCCGGGATAAAAAGTAGCCTATGTCACTCTTCAAGTCTTAATTATACCTATGCAAAAAATTACGTCGATTCGTTGAGACGTGATTGAATGACAAACCAAGAAACCAACAAGCAAACACACTCTCACATTTATAATATGGGCAGTGATTTTATTATAGGAGCTGTCATTTTAGTTAAGCTATTATAATAACTTCCTCCTTTGTGACACCCCTTATCTGGACCCACGCAGTTCTCATCGGCTTGCGCAATCTGACAACTCCATTAGATGTTTGAACAGCTAACGATACATTTTCGACAAACGACGATGCACCCGAAACGTATACGCATTAAAACGATCCAACGATTCTAAAGTAGTGTTGTAAGGAAAGATTAAAATAGCTAGTTCATATACTTCTTAGCCAGTTCATTGGTTGCTTTTATCTTTGTCAGTTCATTTATCTTATCCAAGACTTAGTGCCAACTAGATATTTCCCATAACTTCGCCAGCGTGGGTAAAAGATTTTTTTAAATTAATAAATTTTTGTCAGAATCTTTTTTTAGCAAGGCTCTACAGTATAGAGATAAAATACATGTACCTTTCAGATCTATTTTATTTTATTTTAGTTATTTTAAAGAAATTATTTTAAATTATAATGTTGTTTAAAGGAAGATATTATATATATTTGATTACTAATATTATATCTAAGTCATTTCGGTCACGCCCCAAAAAAAATAAGAGAGTGGCAGTTTTCTAAACATTGTAGTATCTACAATTTGGCATGCCTCTTCTCCTTTGAAACGACCATTGCAGGCTCCCGATAAAAAAGAACCGGTTCATATTGAGGAGTATGTTCTCATTTTGAAAGCATGCCCTGCACAACACTACTCTGCTCTGGGTGCGCCTAATAAACATCTTAAGTGCTTTATTAAGTGCCGATCGCAGTTATTTTTATGCCTCTCGCCCTTGATACACATTTGTGCATATATTCATTTTATCTTTATTGCCTGTTAAAAGTTGCTCTTGTCGTTCTGCATAGTGCTTTTTTCCAGATGGATTCGGTTTTCCCATAAACACTACACTGTTTTAAATCTTTACTAGCTTTTGCCCTCGGCTTTACTCGCGTTAAATAACAAGGTAAACCTGTATCTGTATACCTATTGAGTTCCAATCAGTACTTGCTCAAAAATCCGGCCAAGTGCGAGTCAAACTCGCGCACCGTGGGTTCCGTAATACAGTCGTATTATTTCAACATTTTGCACGATAAATCAAAAACTATAATGCATAAAAATAAATTAAAATCTGTTTTAGAATGTACAGGTACTTGACTGCAGTGTTTGTATTTGTAGTAGGTACCTACCTAAGCTTCGAGATCGCCGTTAGCTCATGGGCCAACTAGAGGCCACTTCTTGACCTTAAACGGTCTAGATCAGGAATGCAAGCTCACTGGCATATTATGGTCGAATTCACTGCCAAGGATTTACTAAATCGAAATAATATGTATAGTTTACCTATGTTTCGCATTTATATGCTACTAGCTTATGCTCGCGACTTCATCCGCGTGGACTACACAAATTTGGAACCCCAATTTTACCCCCTTAGAGGTTGAATTTTCAAAAATCCTTTCTTAGCGGATATCTACGTCATAATAGCTATCTGCATGCCAAATTTCAGCTAGATCCGTCCAGTAAATTGGGCTGTGCGTTGATAGATCAGTTACTCAGTCAGTCAGTCAGTCAGTCGGTCAGTCAATCAGTCACCTTTTGCTTTTATGTAGTTACATTATTAAATAGAAATGTGAGTCTGTCAGCTAGCTTTTCACTTGTGGCCCATCCGCGTATCCGATTTTGGAAGTGAACATAGGCTACTATTTTCTCAAAAAAAATCAAAGAAAATTAAAAAATCCGTGGCAATCCACGGGTTTTTCAAAAACCTAAACTTACGCGGACGAAGTCGCGGGCATTCTTTTCTTTTATTGTTTCTTTTGTTACCTATTCGTTCCTAAATTTTCTCTAACAACCTACGTACTAATTAGCGTAGGATCTATTACTTAATAACTAGGTATTAAAAATACCTACTAACAATTAAAAATAATCTTATTCTAGTATAAATTATTGTGTTTGTTATTATGTCTGAAGTCTGACTCTGAACGTAAAGTAAAAAATATTCTCTTTTATCTTAAACAATATGGTCTGGGGTCTCTACTTTTAAATCATGCAGATACTTAATGTCTACAGTAATTGGATTTACATTGTAGCTAATTCCGTTGTACACAATCTCTAAACTAAACTAAAATGGCACTTCTAAATCTATTGCTATCCCTTTCATAATGTAGCTTGCGGAAAAGGATAGCACTAGATTTAGACCTGTTAATTTAGTTTAGTTTAGAGATTGTGTGCAAGAGAATCGGCCCCAAGTCGGTGCCTTTTGCGTAATTTAAAACAATCTAGGTATTTATCTACCTACATACATACATATTAGGTACATAGCTACACCTGACGACGACCTCCCTGGCGCAGTGGTAAGCGCTGTGTCTTTATAAGTGACAGGTCTGCAGTTCGATTCCCAGCAGGGGCAGTTTGGGAATTCACAATTTCTAAATTGTATCTAGTCTGATCTGGGGCTTCGGTTATGGCTAGTATCTCTGGTGGCTAGTTATACCACCCTACCGGCAAAGCCTTCCCGCCAAGCCATTTAGCGTTCCGATACGAGGCCGTGTAGAACCCAAAGGGGTAAGTATGGGTTTAATTAACAAAAACTGCCATACCTACCCATGATGGAGGGAGATCGCACGAGCAGCAGTGAAGAATTCATAGCCACGACCACTCTGTCACGAGTGAACGATTGAGAAGAAGCAGCCATACCTACCCCTTCCAGGTTAGCCCGCTTCCATCTGCATCATCACTTACCACCAAATGAGATTGCAGTCAAGGGCTAGGTCGTATCGGAATAAAAAAATATATATTTCAAAATCGTCATCAGTTTCCATTAAGTTATTCAAAGCTGTTGTATGAAAAAAAGATAAACATTGAACTGAATGAACATTGTTCACACGCGATATTCAAATCGTTCGAACTCTACATAGGTATTCTTATTTTTATAATCCTGAATAAGCACGTGGTTCATGAATGGGAATATGATTTCTGTTTACTTTTACTCTTGAAGGAGTTACGAGTGGGCATAAAAAGTTTACCGTTCGACCGTGTAAAAACATTTGTTAAGGATAAATAACTGGTGATAGGGGGTCAAATGTTTGATGCAAGTCATACAATCAAAATCAAACATGGTATCCTTTTAAAGGGTACCTTGTCAAATAAGTAAGGAAACCTTTTATTTTAGTCATTTCGGTCTCCCAGTTTATAATTCTGCACGTAATATATAGTCCGCGACAGGTTGAGATAGCAATCGTGGTATGAGGTGGGGCCGGGGGGACGCTAGGCTCAAAAGGGCTAGAACCCAGAGCCGTAAAACCAGTTTAAAAAGGGGGGGACGCTCCGCGTACCCGCACGTCACCCGCGCACGCCCGCAACGCCCGCAACGGGTTAGCGCAAGCGCTGTGCGGGTGTGCGTGGCGTTACCTTCCCGGTTGCCATCTCGACCTGTCGCGTACCTAGGTACTGATTACTTATGACGGAAATCTTATCGGGCAAGACAAATTCGATTCGTGATACAGAAATTCAAAATACTAAATCTAATCTCTTCTTTAAATCTAAAAATTTTTACAAAAAAAATAAAAACCGACTTCGTTACACAAACACTAAAAATTGAAAAATAATTTAATTTATTACCGAATATATTATGTATACAAGAGTTAATATAGTTCCATAATAATACTTTTTGGTGCCGGTGCCAATTAGCTTTAGCTGCGCGAATCGTCTAGACTTCATATTTTTATGGGACTCCACAATGGCACCTCATTGGCACCGACCCCAAAAATTATTATTATGGAACTATATTAACTCTTGTATACATAATATATTCGGTAATAAATTAAATTATTTTTCAATTTTTAGTGTTTGTGTAACGAAGTCGGTTTTTATTTTTTTTGTAAAAATTTTTTATTTCACAATTTTTAGTGGCCCCATGGAATTATGCTATGACTGGTTAAAAATCTACTGTTTACTAAGCTATTACACTGATCGCGAGCAATTTACTCTTATCCGTTGAGGAGTTCCAGTATCTATCTTCGAAGATGTTCATCAGATCTTCACCAAATTGAAATGGGACCAACTTTGAAGTATACCCTTTCAAACAAAAAAAGAATTTTCAAAATCGGTCCAGGCGTTTTCGAGTAATCGGGGAACATACATAAAAAATAAAAAATAAAAAAAAAAAAAAAAGATTCCGACGAATTGAGAACCTCCTCCTTTTTTTGAAGTCGGTTAAAAATGCGAGCAAGACTATGACAAGAAAATGTAGAATCAAAAAAGGATTACTTTATTGGCACTCGCTACACCAGAAGTAAGTAGGTAGGTCATAAGGGCTTGCCTATTAAAACTTTTCCTCCGAACTCGTAATTTTCCAACGACCTAAAAACTACTACACCTATTCCAATTTGTGTTGCGGTTACCCTCATGCCATCAGCAAAGCCGTAAATTTATAGCAACAAACACATTTACGAGATGTATTTAAGTACCTAATACCTATAACTATTTTACTTTTGCAAAACACTTTCTCTGCGTAAAATATTGAAAGGAAAATTGTATACAATAGACAATGAATTGAAGTATACTATATATATATAAAAGTGAATAGTTTCATTTGTCTACAAAGTACGAGCAGATAATTCACTGATTTTATCACGTCATTTGCTTATTCCAGTACTATATAATTAGGCATACACAAACTTCTTTTATATTATTTTTTATGCGTCTATCGTATTTAATGGCTAGTACTCACTCAATTAAAAGATGGTAGGTAACTAGCCGTAGCCAATGTCTGCCTCTGATGCCCTTTCTATACTTATTTCCTAAACGATAAATAATAATAAATTGTAGTACATTAGTAGTTAATAATAATTCGGGCTGGTTAGAAAATGTTGGTATATATCTGCAAGCCTGCAACCCTGTACAAAATTTTCGTACCTACTGCACACAAAAAACTTCTTCTTCTTCCTTACCTTATCCCACGCTACGTGGGGTCGGCACAACATGTCTTCTTCTTCCACTCATTCCTGTCATTCGTCAACGTATTATCCACTTCTTTTTCACGCATATCCTCTTTCACGCAATCCATCCACCTTTTCTTTGGTCGTCCTCTCCTCTTTATTCCTTCCACATGCATACTTAACATTCTTCTAGTGACATGACTCTTCTACTGCACACAAAAAACTAGTTCTGGTAAAATAAACAGCAGGTAGGTATAGCTGTGTTGGAAAATTTTCTACTTGTGTCCTGCCAGTCAACCTTTGGGCATAGTCAAAAGAAAGGTAGGCATGAAAAAAAGGAAAGTAAGAAAATTAAGTTAAACTTACCAAAAAGGTTGCTTCCTCCAAATAAAATGTTTTCGTCGCTCCATTTCGCGGCAACACTATCTTGATAAACTTTTATGAAAAAAAAAATATTTGTCCATTTTAAAGTCCACAGTCTTTTGAACTCACAAATATTAAGTACTTTTTATATGCAGTATGTTAATATAAATCAGCACAATCATTCTTTATCTGTGGTCACGTCACGTGACTCCGCGAATGTTCCTCATATTATTTTGCCTTGACGAAAATCGTTCATCACTGATGTTAATCTGAAACAAAACAATATAATATAGTAAAAGTTAAAATTATCGTTCAAATAGATATTCGTGTTTATTTTCAGTTTTACAATACCTACCTTTGCAATTGATCACGTCTCTAAATTCAAAAACATAGGTGATAGGACTTTTATATAACCTTCCAACCCCCATTTCACGTCCTTAGGGGTGGAATTTTGAAAAGCCTTTCTTAGTGGATACCTACTCTTTACAAAGAACACACTCTACAAATTTCATGTCTGTAGGACCAGCGGTTTAGGCTGTACGTTGATATATACATATAAGTCAGTCAGTCAGTCAGTCAGGACTTTGAATTTTATAATACAGATATGCAGCATAGAGTAACTATGGCATTTAAGAGAAGTGTAGTACTAAGCAATAAGTAAGCGGTGATATCCTAGTGGTTAAAACCTTTATTCGGGGGGTCCTAGGTTCAAACTTGGGCACGCACTTTTCTTGCTTCAATCGTGAAGGAACCTGCATACATGAGAGTTATCAATAAAGTTCTCAAAGATCTTTGACGTCTGCCAATCTGCTAATCGCCGGCGGCGTGGTGACTTTCATTCTAAGAGGTGACCCGTTCTCGGTAGTAAGCCAGCGATGAGGTGATAATGATGATGATCATGATTGAATTAAAAGAGTAAGTACCTCTATTATTTTTCAAAATAAACACCTGCTATTCTAAGTTATAATAGAATAGATCTAATGAGACATCCAAATATTATTCATGAACACTACACAGCGTGTCTCCAGCATTATCTGCAAGTCAACAGTGAAGGTAAATATTCGTGGAGCGCATTACCAAACTGTTACGACACGCCTCACTGTGTCAGTGTGCTGAACTGGATAGCTTATCTATCTCCAGCATCACGCCGAGGAAGAGAGATAGCGAAAAGCGGATGTAAGATCTTAGACTACTTAGTTATAGCATTCCTACTCATGTGGTAATGGAGGATTTTCACAATTCCATACTTTTAAATATACTTAATAGTAATAATGCCTAGTATTTCATATTATTATGTCCTTGCTAATTTTTTAGCCTACTAAAATTTAATCCTACCGGCAGTAATGGCTTAGCACTAGCTTAGCTTGATATCTAAATATATGT
Source organism: Maniola hyperantus (assembly GCF_902806685.2). Lineage (NCBI taxonomy): Eukaryota > Metazoa > Arthropoda > Insecta > Lepidoptera > Nymphalidae > Maniola > Maniola hyperantus. Next base: position 7,305,194 of record NC_048555.1, read on the forward strand.
ATTGAGATAAAATAACTTAACTTGTGTAAATTCCGAAAATTAGTAGTTCGATTTTAAGAAAATATTAACGTTCGTCCGTGATGATATTTTTATGAAGTGTAGTCGGGTTTTTGTTTTGTCGTCCAGTGCTTGCTATGAAATAAATGCTTGGTATGAAAGACTGCATTGTATTGTGATAAACCTATTCTATAGCAATGATCTCTAAAAACATCCTAAAAGAGCTCATAAAATAATCTACTTTGATAAATAATTATCAACGTTGACCATATAATACAGGCAGAATCGATATCGATAAGTCAGTACTAGGCGTTAAAAATCTTTCCAATTTCTTACCTTTAAAAACCCTTTTCACATTTAATTTAACGCATAGGCATAAAACACAGTTGACAAAATCCTAACTCCAAATTCTAAGCAAGTCAAAATCTGAACAACTCCAAGTACGCACAAAGTTCGTAATCAAAGTTACAAGAAAAAGGTTCGAAATTCCCTGCCGTTCAAAGGGCCCCGCGCACTATGGAAAACGGGCGTATAGCAAAGGTGCCTTAACACGACTGGACATCGCCGCTCCCATGCCATGAGGATGGATTACTCCATACAATCAACCATAAGTGAATTCCAGATAATAGCATGGATACTGAAATTGGGCCCAATCAAAGAATTACGATCTCACCGAATGGGAAGGGTTTGGCCATAGTCCACCACGCTGGTCAAGTGCAGATTGGCGGTCAATTTTAATTTTATTAAATTACAAACAAAATCTAAAATGCTGGCGATGAAGCATCCATCCAGAGCAAGATGATTGAGGGACAGACAAACAAACAAACCCTGTCACATTTATAATTTCTAATACTAGCTGATGCCCGCGACTTCGTCCGCGTGGATTTAGGTTTGTAAAATTCCCGTGGAAACTCTTTGATTTTCCGGGATAAAAGTAGCCTATGTCACTCTCCAGGTATTTAACTATACCCATGCACAAACGCATTTATAATATGGGTACTTAGTAATTATTGGAAGTATTGGTAGTGATTTTTTTAATATTTTAACACATAAATAAAACAGAAACAATTTATCAAAGTATTAGCGAAATAAAGTTATGTAAATTTTACTGAAATAGAAAATTTAACAATCCACAGTAATTTAAAACGCAATAGAAAATACCACTACAGCGTGAAATTTACATACTGTCACGATAAAATATAAATCAGCGGTAAACACTTGATTCAATCATAGCGTAGCCCTGAATTCTAAGTGGCATTCAAGTAAATTGAACTTCATGTAAATTTCTACAACGGTTAGCTATTAAATGATAAATCTATTAGAATTTCTCTGGTTTGGTTAGTAAAGTTACCTTTACTCCACATACATTCCACACTAGTACAAATATCTATAATATAAAAAAGTACATCTGTGCCTTTCGTCAAAATCGGTTGAACGAATGGGTCGTAAAAAGGTGACAGACATAGAAACAGCTGTCTGCTAGCTTTCGTCAAAATCGGTTGTACAACCGATTTTGACGTAATTCGGTACTGAGTTTGATTCTCGGGGAAAGATGTAGGCTAGCTAGACTTTTAGTGAGTTTGTGCCGGAAAATCAAAAAGCTCCCAAGGATTTTTTAAAACCGAAACTTACGGGGACAAAATCAGCTAGTATAAGTAATAATTATAAATGCAAAATATGTCTGCTTGTCTGTCACATTTTCATGTCAAATCCGCTTAACCGATTTTGATGAAAGATAAGGATAGAAAAAGTTTGCATCCCGGGAACAGATAAGAATTGCTTTTTATTCCGAAAAATTACTAGTTCTCTCGGGATTTTTAAAAAGCCTAAATTCGCACGGAACCTAGTAACGTTATAATAAATTATACAAGTAGTATCTATCGATCATGAAAAATGAATCATTCAAGACCGTAAAAATCGCATTCGTCATTCAATCGTCAAGTCAAGTCGGTCACCAAACGATAACTGTCGATACTCGATTGCAATCACATGTCGTTGCATACGAAATTTAGTTTCTTTTTTGCAATAAACATAAAGGACCGCTTAGTTATTTTCTGGAATGTAAAAGTTTCATACAAAAAGGAAAGAAAATATTTACGAAAAATTGACATTTCATCTAAATCTCTCTTTCTATGTCTGGGTCTTATTCCTCATTGCCTAGGGTCGTGACCCCTTTCCATTAATCACATAATCGTATGGGTTTTCTAGGGATCACAGTATTCTTAAAATTAAGCAGTGATAGCCTAGTGGTTAGGACGTCCGCCTTTTAATCGGAGGTCGGGGGTTCGATCCCGGGCACGCACCTCTAACTTTTCGGAATTATGTGCGTTTTAATTAATTAAATATCACTTGGTTTAACGGTGAAGGAAAACATCGTGAGGAAACCTGCATGCCTGACAGTTCTCCATAATGTTCTCAAAGGTGTGTGAAGTCTACCAATCCGCACATGGCCAGCGTGGTAGACTATGGCCAAAACCCTTCTCACTCTGAGAGGAGACCCGCGCTCTGTAGTGAGCCGGTGATGGTTTGATCATGATGATGATGATGATTATGATAAAAATCGGAAAATTAATCCCGTTAAAATTAGTCCACCATAACGATTTCCTTTCAAAAACACCGTTAATTTCACATACATTTGGGGCACGAAATTCCCGAATCGCGTTCCGTGCCATACTTTCTCCAGCACTCTAGGTGGTCGAATACTATTTTATTAGTTCGGCATAGTTGTTTGATAAACTTTTTATAGTTCGTTGATGTTCTGTTTCACTTTGTTCCATTAGGGCATAAAATAAATAGCAGCTTCGTAATTTTTACTAGATTACTGTTGCTTGACTTAAATTCAAGTCAGTGTTTCCTTCCAATTATAATCCGGGTATTTTTAAAACAAGAGTGAATAGGCACCTTCTAGGCAAACGCGTCCCATCTTAGGCCATATCATCACTTTCCATCAGGTGTCACGCTGAATGGGCGGGTATGTAGTTCGAGGAAACCCTTGACATTTGGGTTCCACGGCGCTGGAATGGCGATGGAAAGCGCAGAGTTAACAGGTTGCCCATTAGGTGGACCAACAATATCAAACGAGTCGCAGGGAGCCGCGGGATTCAGGCAAGACCGTGGCGTCTGGAAGTAGCCTACAAGAGACTTCCAGTGCATGTCTATCGGTTTATGACGACGACGATCACGAATAATCAACTTTATGCAACAACACAATCGATCATGTTAGTTTTTTTAATTCTCTACAGTTGATGATTATCGATTGTTCATTGAAATCAATTGTGGATCGCCCCATTGATCACATTAAGCGCGACTAATGAGTCAGTGCATGTAAATGCATATGTAATTAAAGTGAAAGTCCTCTTCAAGGAAAGTCCTACATATTTGTTGTTATAATTAAGGTTCGAGCACGCATTTGTGATTGAAAGTATGACAGCCAAGCACCTACTTATCAGTTTTGATGAGGAGAAATTGAAATGATATAAAAAACCCTGTTTACCTATTAAGAATATTATATCAATGATATACTTTTTATCATCATCATCATCATCAACAACAACAACCGATAGACGTCTACCGCTGGACATAGGTCTCTTGTAGGGACTTCCACATGCCACGGTCTGAATCCAGCGGCTCCCTGCATCTTCCGTCGTCGATTTCGTCCGTCTACCTAGTGGGGGACTGGGGGTCTTCCAACGCTGCGCTTTCCAGTGCGAGGTTGACATTCCAGCATCTTGGGACCCCAACGTCTATCGGTTTTTCGAACTATGTGCCCTGCCCATTATCACTTCAGCTTCGCCACCCATACTTTTTATAATGCAATATAAAAATATACTTACCTAGTAATCATTACATGTAATAAGTCAGTCTACCCATTTGTCAATTTTCATGGCTAAACCGCCGCCACCGAACCAAGTGATGAAATTAGCTAGAAATAGTTTGCGAATTCCACGAAGTGTCAATCGAACGTCTATATTTTAAAACTTTTAGATATAAAAACAAAATTTCATTGAAACCTAGGTACATATTTATTTTTTAATCCCGTTAGTGAAGAAAGCTTGAATGAAACAAAACACAATACTTGCGAATAAGTCTGAATCGAGACCTCAATATGGGGTCAAAGGTAAGTGCCCTAACTGACGCCTGCTAAACATGATAATAGGGCCTAACTTGCCCATGCTACTAATTCGGAGTTTGTTTGAATATACAGTTACGGGCTATCATCGACTGTGTCGTGGTAATTGTAAATAGCGCAGTATTGTAGAAAGTAAAATAAGGGAAAATCTATAAAACAGACGTTAGACCTATCACTTTGTATGGTTTAGATTGTTGGGCCGTTGGGCGGTAAAGGGACGGATGAAAGAAGAGTACCTATTTTATTTTATTTTATTATAAAGGCACACAAAACAGGTTTCAGCTATAAATAGTCCCTACAGGAGACCTATGTCCAGCAGTGGACGTCTATTGGTTGATGATGATGATGATGATACATCTCGTGCTCTAATCACGCTACATTTTTGACGCGCCTTGTGCATTCAACGCTTAAGTTCTACCCACTGAACCGTGTCAGCATAAGAAATAACATAGAACCATTACTAATTAGCTAAGTAGTTTGAGCCAGCCAACTAGAAAGTGGCCCTTTGCAATCCAATGCACTGATGACAAAATTGCAGGCAGGAGCACGCTCACTTGCGGTTTCATTTCACCCAAACCGCGGCTAGAACTTGTCACTCGCTTTAGGCACTTGCGTCTGATATGCGGTTTCTGACCTTACGTCATAAAGTCTAGTTACTAGACCTTATAGGGTCGAAACGCACTGTGCGGTTAAATAAACGTATAATACCCACCTCGGTTCATTATACGGCAATCTAAAACACGACCCATATGCAAAAGTGTGTTTGTTTGTTAGTTGATTGATTTCTTGCATTACTAATTAGCAGAGTAGCTTGTTAGTTATTTAAAACTTGCGGTATTTGTATTTAAGTTTTTAGGAATGGAGAAGGCAACCCACAGTAATACAGTATTCACCCTACAGGGGTTGTCACGCGGCCCATTCATACGTCCTTAGTAACTAATGACTACGTAACATTGTAAAGGGCATATATTGTTAAAATTTAGAATTTTAAATAAATAAATAAATTAAATAAATTTCGTTGATTTAACCGAGTAAAGCTTGTAAAAGTTCCATCCAATCCTAATGGTTATTAAGCCTTAACAAGATCCCGATTAAGCCGATTGGCGTATAAAATATCTGACAATATTAGCAACAGCAAATGGGCGTTTCAGTAATCCAGCATTAAGGACTTGGACACATACAACGCGTGACGGAAACTTGATCAACGCTGCTCCTAGAATTTGTATCACAAAAGTTTGTTTATGAACCTATACCTACTACTTAATTAATATAAGGTCTGTAAATGGATTCATTAAACCAATCAGGTTATCGTTAGATGACGTAATAATATTATCACGTATTGTACCTACCTATAATTTTGTAACGATATTTTTAGTGATAATTTTATCACGTGACTGCAGAAAATAATAATTATATCTGCTCCGCATCAGTGAAAACGCATCCAAAGTACGTTTGTGCACGCATCCGTATTCGGTTCGTATTCGTGTTTGTATTCGTGCGATCCGTTTTTTGCTTCCGATTTTTTGCTTAGATAAAACACTAATACGAAGCAAATACGGATGAGTGCACAAACGCCCTTAAAACTATCACAAAATGCTTTTTCATTTTTAATCCGGATGTTTTTGGCTCACCACTCTACATTTAAAAAATCAGAAGTCGCGCTTGTGTGGATCGAAGCCTTAATAATAACGGATCATGAACCCTCCTTGAGGAAATTGCCAAGTACAACGCTAACGATATAGCATATGTCCGGTGTATAATAAGTACCTACTTTACTTAAGTACTCCTAAGATGTGCATGGACATTCCTGCCTCGATTACTTATCTTCCTACTATACTTTTGCTTTATATGATTACTAGATGATGCCCGCTACTTCGTCCGCGTGGATTTAAGTTTTTTATAATCCCATGGGAACTCTTTAATTTTCCGGGATAAAAAGTAGCCTTTGTCCTTCCCCGGGATGCAAGCTATCTCTGTACCAAATTTCGTCAAAATCGGTTGAACGGTTGAGCCGTGAAAAGCTAGCAGACAGACAGATAGACAGACAGACAGACAGACAGACGGACAGACACACTTTTGCATTTATAATATTAGTATGGATAATTTAAGGTAATATGGAAATAGCCCGTCACTCTGTCGTACCTACCCTACATACCTACCTTCTATTTTGTTTTTTTTGGGGTTCCTTGACCACTTAAATCAGATTTGTCAGAGATAATTTACTGTAGATTTAAACCTTTTGCCTGAGATCAGGCAAGTGTTTATAGAAGGTTTACAAAATACTCCTCGTTCTATAAAAATGTTGACAACCTGTCAATCTGAATGTGACAATTGCTTCAATTAATGTACTTATAATCAAAATAGTGCACGAGGCAACCCTATTCGTAACACAAATAGGGTTACCCGTAGTCGCCCGTGGTTGCCTTGCGTTTTTTTTATGTAAGTTACCCCATTATAAATTAGCTTAACGTGCTTAATAATTACACTTAAATATGTATAATTTCTGGGTGATACTGCAATTATTATTATTTTCAAAAATGTTATTAATAATAAGCATTACCAAAGACTGTGCTATGTTCGCATACAGGATCTATAAAGTTTGTATTGTGCGTTAGATTGTCAAGCAACACAAGTCGTTTTTAAACTCAAAATCAAACGATATAAATCTACTCGCTTTTGACAAACTTACGACGTTTATAAATGTAAACTTCGGGTTTTAATCAATCTGGTGTGACAGCCCTACCTACTTCAAGGACACAAACAGTAGAAAATAATTAAAGGGAATGTTAAATAGAAGTGGCTACTTGATAGTTGATAGCATTCGATAGGTCAAGCGTCGACGATCGGCCAATATTGGACATAATTATATGACTGCGGACACCCGTGTTCACGGGGTCAACGATTGAAATCTACTCGCTTTTGACAAACTTACGACGTTTATAAATGTAAACTTCGGATTTTAATCAATTGGGTGTGACAGCCCTACCTACTTCAAGGACACAAACAGTAGAAAATAATTAAAGGGAATGTTAAATAGAAGTGGCTACTTGATAGTTGATAGCATTCGATAGGTCAAGCGTCGACGATCGGCCAATATTGGACATAATTATATGACTGCGGACACCCGTGTTCACGGGGTCAACGATTGAAATCTACTCGCTTTTGACAAACTTACGACGTTTATAAATGTAAACTTCGGATTTTAATCAATTGGGTGTGACAGCCCTACCTACTTCAAGGACACAAACAGTAGAAAATAATTGAAGCGAATGTTAAATAGAAGAGGCTACTTGATAGTTGATAGCATTTGATAGGTCAAGCGTCGACGATCGGCCAATATTGGACATAATTATATAACTGCGGACACCCGTGTTCACGGGGTCAATGACACGCGACAGGCAATAGAAACTTGTTATAAAGCCACACATACAATTATATTAATTATTTTTATGGAATTTTATGCCTTCACGAAGTACCTAGTTTGCTATTTTTGTTATGGTCACTTTATACCATATCATCACCATCATCATCCATCCATCATCATTCCATCGTAGGACCACGACCAGTAAGCAGAAAACCCCTATCTCAGAAGAGAGAGGGCCTTAGGCCATAATCCACCACATTGACAGACTACAAAGTGCGAATCGGCAGACTATTTACAAACAGACGTACAGACTACAGACGTTATACTTACGACAAAAATTATTACCTACTAGGTGATGCCCGAGACTTTGTCCGCGTGGATTAAGTTTTTAAAAATCCCGTGGAAGCACTTTGTTTTTCCGGGATAGACAGACAGACACACTTTCGCATTTATAATATTAGTATGGAAGTATGGAAGTATGGATTCTGCAATATCAGTAACCAAAACGCCGGGGGCCAAAATTATTATTATTTCCACTTCGTACTTCATTAGAATTGTTGCTCTTTTATCTTTAGAGCCCAAATTAAGTCCACATAGAAAGTCACTTCACAAGTGAGTTTTATCCTTAAACTTAATTTCCTGATCTATAGATACTATCAATATACTTATAATAAAACTGTAACAGGTCAAATTCTGTACATTGAAGATATTTTGAAAATTTTTTTTCGAGGGCACTCTATAACCGATACTGAACACAAAACTGTAATTTTTTTCATTTTTGTCTGTCTGTCTGTCTATCTGTCTGTCTGTCTGTCTGTCTGTCTGTCTGTCTGTCTGTCTGTCTGTCTGTCTGTCTGTCTGTCTGTCTGTCTGTCTGTCTGTCTGTCTGTCTGTCTGTCTGTATCACGGCCGCGCATCACGCTGAAACTACTGAATGGATTCCAATGAAACTTGGTACGATTTGAGGTCATACTATGAGGAAGAATATAGGATACTTTTTATCCCGAAATTCAGCATGGTTCCCGTAGGAGAGGGGATGAAAGTTAAAATGTATACTGAGTTGTCATTAACGCGTAGTCCGATTTCATTCATTCTTTTTTTGTTAGAAAGGGGATATTTTAAAAATTGTTCCGTAAATATTTCAAGGTAATCGGTTTTTAACCGACTGGCAAAAATGAGGTGGTTCTTTTTTCTACATCGATTTTTTCGAGGTTTCTGGACCGATTTGCAAATATTTTTTTTAAATCAACAAAAAAAGTTTTCGTGGTGGTCACATAAAAAATTCTGGATTCAACTCCTTAATCCTGATGCTGCAGGGTTACTGCCCGCCTGAGTTATCAAGATTCAGGAAGTGTTCATAGTGAATTCATATTGTAGGTACCAAGCAACGACTTTATTCTCAGACTTCAAGTCTCAACTCCTCAACCCTGATGATGTAGGGTACAGCACTCCTAAACTATAATGTTTCAGGAACTGTGGATGATGCAAAATTATTTTAGGTACCAAGCATAGGCTACATCATTGAACTTCGGATCCTAACTCCTCAATCCTGATGCTGCAAAGTACTGAAGTCCTAAATCGTGGGGATTTTAGAATTTCTGATAGTGAATTGATATTTTAAAAAAAATTAAAAAATTTGAATCGACTGTTAGGCGGAACGAAGTTCGCAGGGTCAGCTAGTAATTTATAAAAGTAAAAGCTGACACACTGACTGATCTATTAACCTACAACTCAAACTACTGAACGGATCGGGCTGAAATTTGGCAGGTAGATAGTTATTATGACGTAGGCATCCGCTAAGAAAGGAATTTTTAAAATACACCCCCTAAGGAGGTAAAATAGGGGTTTGAAATTTGTGCAGTTCACGCGGATGAAGTCACGGGCATAACCTAGTCTATTAATAAAATTAAAGGAAAAGGAATCAAGATATTTAATAATAGTCATACAATTTGGTCAATATTAAATAAGGTACCTAATAAAACCTATTCAGCCACTAGATTACGCTCATAAATACCAAATCAAAGAAAAAGAACAATTTCACGTAGAGTATTCGATGGAATTTAAAAAGGGATTCTGTGAAAAATTAAGGCGTTAAAGTATACAACGTAATTTCCTTTCATTCACCACAATTCTCGGAATTTTCGACGTAGGCAACCGTCATAAATTTTCTTCTTCTCTGGTGGTATCTTCCACATTGCTGGCATATCTAAAAAGCACTCAAATCACTAATTCTTCTAACAATGTTACTGTATGGTTCAGAGTTGATTGAGTTATATTGGATCAATTTTTATTTTGTAAAGCGTTATATCACATCAACGACTAGTTGTCTTAATTTTTTTTTCATGTTCGCCAATTTCCACAATTTATTTATAAACTAGCTGATGCCCGCGACTTCGTCCGCGTGGAATTAGATTTTTTAAATATCCCGTGGGAACTCTTTGATTTTCCGGGATAAAAAGTAGCCTATGTCACTCTCCAGGTCTTTATACCCATGCAAAAAATCACGTCAATCCGTTGCACCGTTGCGACGTGATTGAAGGACAAACCAACCAACAAACACACTTTCGCATTTATAATAAGGGTACTGATTATAATGGTTACGTGAAACATCGAATAGAGCAATTATTATTTGTCTTGTCAGTCGCTGATCTATATTTATCACAAGGAAAAGCTGACTGACTGACTTGAAATTTGTGTAGTCCATGCGAACGAAATCGCGAACATAAGCTAGTGAATGATAAAATTAGAGAAAATATGTATAGTATTCTGGAGTCAGTGATTTCCCGCAAAAGTCAAAACTGCATACGGCAAAGCTAAAAGAGAACAGTTGTGCTTTTTGTCATTCAAAAAATTAAATAATAATTAATCATGCTTTAACTACGCGATCGACATCTTTATTAAATATCATTATATGGTGAAATAAAAAGAAATATGATAACTTTTTTTTCTGCATCTCTATGATTTTATTATTCGATGGATGTGTCTACAAATACAATATTTTGTCGTGCAACTTATCGTTAGTGTAGCCGAGAGCTAAGTTTGCTGTTCAATATATAAATAAGTTAGTAATGTTCAAACGAGTATGAAGACATCTTTAATAGGTAACTTTACTTACCATTACTTAGAGAATAGTTCCCTGCCCTTACAAGGTAAAGTAGTCGGTTAATTTATTGTAAGCATCCAAACAATGATATAATGCGTTACTAAATTGCTTTTAAAGGTTTTCTCACGTACTAAATACTTTTACTGACGCATTAAATCTTGACTCGGGCTCTTTACAATTCTAGTGCAGTTGTAGAACCAGTATGTTTGTGCCAAATGAACGACCTAGGAGAATAATAAATGAAGATTTAAGAATTAAAAGATAAAGTTAAAAATTCTGCAAGTAGGTAGGGACAGATAAAAAAAAATTAGATTTCGAACTGCTTTTGAAAAAGCTCATATTATAAGGTATGTTTGGTTAGGTATTTACGGTGGAATTGGATAAATATAATCAATCGTATCTATAAGTACACATCTGTCGATAAATTGTATACAAATTTTTTTTTAGTGATTTAGCAATGTTGGCCAAAATTCAATCGCCCATTTAGGTTATAGTACGCGACAGTTCGAAATGGCAATCGGGGTATTAGGCGGGGGAGAAGAATTTGTAAGGAATCTGTACTAATATTATAAATAGGTAAAGTTTGTAAGTTTGTTTGTAGGACGTAATCTCTGGAACAATTGAACCGATTTTTAAAATTCTTCCACTAGTAGAAAACTACATTATCCCATGCAGTGACATAGCCTATATTATTTTATTTTCAATAAAAATTGAGATCCCTACGAAATTGTAATGAGTTACCCGTGCGAAGCCGGGGCGGGGCGCTAGTTTGTTATAAAAATGAGTGATAATGACACATTATTCCATTATGTAAAGAAGGTAGGTATATTTAACGCTCGATATATTTCATCCTATTATTTGGTGATGATCCGGACCATTTAACAACGTGTTATTACGAGGAAATTACACGCTTTCCCCAAATAATGGGGTACCAAATAACCAAGCGAACACACAATTTGTTAAGTTCAATACCCAATTATTAACCAATTTTATAGCCCGAGTACAAAACTTTAAGTGGCAGAGCAATATTACTAAAATTTACTTTTTAGGGTTCCGTACCCTAAAGTTGCCAACGGGACCCTATTACTAAGCCTCCGCTATCCATCTGTCCGTCCGTCCATCTGTCTATCAGCGGGCTGTATCTATAGATAGAGAGTTGAAATTTTCACCAAAATGTGTATTTCTTTTGCCGCTATAAAAACAAATAATAAAAATTTCAAAATGGCCGCCACGAAAATTAAAGAAAATTAAAAAGTGTTATTTCTTGTAGATGGTCAGAACCATTCGTGTGCGAATTCGACTCGCATTTGACTGATTTTTGGACATATTGCCCATCGCCTGCACAGTAGGTATCCTGTCCTTTAGGGCTAGGTAAAGTAGATGGAACTAGATCTCCCTTCAGCCGTGAATCTGTTTTTTCTATGATTCTTTCATCGTCATTGTCTTTCCAACCATAAGCACACGAGTAGATATATAGACCAGAGGAGAAGTTTCATACTAGCGGCTGGCTGTAGGTTCACTCACTACTCCGTGGCACGTCGTAGTGTGCGTGAGCTAGTGTGAAGCTTCCCCTCTGGTCTATAATATCTACTCGTGTGCCATAAGTCTCTGGACTCTAGCACGGATTTCCATAGAACACGACTTGTGTCCAAAGACTTGGTTGAAGTCATCTGTTCAAGCTAGTGGAAACCAAAGCTACAGTACCTACGCGACAGGTCAAGATGGCGTTTGGGAAAATTTTAATGAATTAAAAAAAAAAAAACCTTGGAAGTTAGGATTCAAACGGTTATTCAAGCTATGTACCTACCTACTTGTACCCCTACATTTTCCAATTTCAAAATAAGAATGTTATTTAGGATCAAGATTTTTAGTTAGTTTTTAGTTTGATCCTACTACGTAGCAATTTTTAGAAGCAGTTTTTCTAAATGCCCACATTTTTTGGCGATAACTTACTGACTACTTTTTGGATACCTACCTAAGGTATGTTAAAAAATATCTATTCCCACTGATAATGTCTTGAAGCTCCCCAATTAGTAGGTAGGTAATACATAACAAGTGGCGGGAGAGATTGCGTATTACGTCACTAGCGCCTGACGCCACCTAGATTTTGCTTATGAGTTATTAATAATTATGTGTGAAAAATCTTCTGTATAAGAGATTTAACAGATTCCCTACATTGCGAAGTGAACTATAAACAGCGCGATTATTAAGCTTACAATAACAAAAAAACCTAAGGAATTAAACAACTAAGGAATTTGCCCTACAAAACCCAGCCAAGTGCCTACTCACAACTAAGATAAAAAGATCTGCCTAAAAATAATTTTGGAGCTATGAGGATGCAGACGTACGAACATAATATTATAATATTACCTACTGAGTAGCGACTTCATCTGCGTGGATTTAGGTATTTTGAAAAATCCCGTTGCAACTCAAAATCCTTTCATAATGGGCGTGTGCAATATTTTTAGATCCAGCGTTTGAACTGTAGGTACTTATGTATGTACATTGATAATAATATGCCTGCGAATTTGCCAACCGGATTTAGACTTTTTAAAGTTCCCGTTGGAATTTTTCAAAAGCCTTTCTTATAGTGAGGGGTCTACGTTACTGAAAGAATCTACGAGCAAGATCTCTAGTTTCTAGACCTAGTTTATCTATATGCTTTTATAAGTATATGAGACAGTCAAATTCTCCTTTTATAAATTTTAATATAGGTACCTATAGTACGCGACAGGTCAAGATGACAATCGGGTTATGGGGCGGGGCGATGCCCTGCACACGTCACCCGCGCTATCCTGCACCGGGTAAGCGCGGGGGCTGTGTGGGTATGCGGGGCGTCCCCACCCCGATCGCCATCTCGACATGTCGCGTACTATGCCTATTGCCTATAGATAAATAAACAATATAGAAACATAACCCTTTAGTCGTCGGGTAAATGGCACATTACGTTAAATTTACCGTTAACAGAAAAGGGAACGCTAGTCACAATAGCCATTAACGAGCCCTCCTGACAAATAATTCAATTAAGAGCTACAAAGACTTGCGCTTGCGCGTCAGATGTTATCGCCGCTCTATGCCGGTGGCCGCCGCGTCACGTCTCCTCTGATTTACACATCACAAGCCAACAGCTCATTAGAAGCTGGTCACACGCATCTTATTTACCTACGGAGAGTTAATTATGAGTGCGTGCGGAGTGTCAATTCAATAAAGGTAGACTCCGTGGGTCGCGGCCGACCCGAATGACGCGTGCGTGGAACGCGCCGCGACTGACGCGACAATACCACAACAACTACAGACACAGTTCACGACAGTTAGAAAACGCTAACAAAACGTCGAGGCTTCGACGTCACTGGCAAGCGTCAAACGTTAGTACATTTGAAGCAGGAAGCCCTTAAAGCAGTCCTATTTTTCTATGATTTTACGTCACCATAGCCTAATATTGGACATATTATCGTAGATTCAAGATAAAAACCGAGAGTTCTCTTACTCTAGTTCACTCTGCTACAGATCGCAAAATCAGGTCGTCTAGTCTAAAGTTGCAAGTAAAGCGGTTACGCGGGTCATAGACTTACGAGTATGTCGACTTGCACCAAACTTTTAAATGTGTTTAATTATTTAATTTTCCATCCCTGTCCTTTTCTTGTCAACTATGGACTAAACTAGATAAAAAGTGACAGCATTACAAAATTCAACTCAACTAGATTAAGCAGTTTGGTGCAAGTAGGCCTATGGAACACAACAGGCTGGCTGAAATCTGTTTTTGTAAAATGCGCATACGCCTCGATTTCAGACTTTTCAGATTGGGCTAATTGTTTTGCGCGTACCACACTATGAAAATGTTTGGCATCGCTTCCGAGTCCCCCTTTTTCAGGCTCGTACGGGCGACGTCACACAGTTTCATAGTGTTTAGCATTAATTTACCACTCAGTGGTTTAGAATTATCGCGTAAGCCGCTGCGCGTCCGTCGCGCCCGTGTGTTATTCAGCTGTGGCTGACCCACTGAAATGTACCTTAAGACTGGACACCTATTGGCTCCTGAGAACGCATAAGAATCAAGTACTTTAGTCGTAGTCTATATGTAAATATGTGACAATAGCCACAGAATATAATATAATAGTACTAACGTACTATATAGCCTTATACGGCGATTTTTTCATAATGTCGCGGCCATAAACTAGTTTATGCCCGCGACTTCGTCCTCGTGTCAAACCAGCTCAAACCCCTTTTTCACCCCCTTAGGGGTTGAATTTTCAAAAATCTGTAGCCGATCCTACGTCATAATAGCTGCATGCACGTCATGAAATTTGACGTGTTTGTTCGTCTGTTTGCTGTTTTATTGGTTTGGCCATCAATCCCATCGCAACAGAGCAACGGATCAACGTGATTTTTTGCTTGGGTATAGTGACCTGGAGAGTGACATAAGCTACTTTTATGCCGGAAAATCAAAGAGTTTCCACTAGATTTTTAAAAGCCTAAGTCCACGCGGACGAAGTCGCGGGCATCAGCTAGTACAAAATAAATATCTAGAGTGGTTTAATGTTTAAATTTTAGTTTTCCCTATCGTAACGTAGGTAGGCGAGAGTTTCAACACCAGCCATAAAAACTTTATGGGTAACAAATTAGTTATTTCTAATTCCATTTTTATCTGAAGAGACAAGGCCTTAATACTGTTTTATATAATTAGTTTATAGATTACCACCGGCAATCGACTTAAATCCTGTGATATTACACAATTAAGAAAGAGTGTAAGTGTAAGTTTTATCTACTGTCATTCCTTAAATTTTTTATAATAAATAAATTATTACAAATTAATTCCCCCCCCCCCCCCCCCCCCCCACTTTTTGTATACTGCACCGTGCAGTCATATTATTATGCCTCGAGTTCAGATTGGGCTACTTGTTTTGCCATCACTGTAATAGGTAGGTACTTAGCCCAGATAGTTTTATGTTTCAAAATCACTCAACCTTCGTATCAGTATGTAAATAAATTAAATTTTACAGTGTGTCCAACATTAATCGCATGACAGGGAATCCAACTTACTGTGTACAATACAGAGATGTTAACCCAATTGTTTATTTAATAAGAATGTTGAATAGCAAAATATTTTTTTGCCATCTGCGGCAGGTATTTTAAGCATTAATGCAGAAAATAATGGCATACTTAAAAAAATAAAGATTTATTTAGCTCAATAAAGATTTTGATATCCACCATAAAATAATTTTTACATTGAAATAGATAAACAGAAGATTAAAACAGAAAAAATATTATAAAGTTTAAATTTTACATGCAGTCAGTGAGAATTATCACAGTTATTTTATATCTGCGTGCTTAAATATAAGTTAAATTTATAGAATTAATAATAATAAGGCATAATAAAGAATATTAAAAGCTTAATAATTTTCTCAATTAAAATATTATACTAGATGATGCCTGATTTACAAAATCTGCAATGTCCATCACCGGGATGTAAAGCTAACACTACCAAATTTCTTAAAAATTGGTTATTTGGATAGCTTGCAAACAGACACACTTTCACATATGAATTAATTGTGGGTATTAACAGCTCTATACAGTCACTCGTCCCAATCTACTTAGATGATTGGATCGTAATAATTTGAAGTGGATTGTGTAGTTGTGTACATGTGTAGGCTCTCAGTGAATACTTACACGACTGACCGATCCGATCAAACTTACGAGTTAAGACTTAACATTTAGGTGCCCATCTCATAACCAACGGTCTAGAGTTCTGAGTTAGAGTTTTACATTTCACGTTTACTTTACTTAAAGTACCCGTGTAATGGCATCTACAAGCTGTACAGAAAAGTTTTTATTTGGCCGTCACGGTCAGCTACTTTCGTTTTTTAAATTACTAGCTGTTGCCCGTGTGCTTCGTTTGGGTGTATTTAGGTTTTTGAAAATCCCGTGGGATCCATCTAATTTTACATCAGTCTCAGTCAATACGGTATCGTTAGACCGGTTATTAGAAGTGGATCGATTGAACGCGAGCTGTGCGGTAGCGAATGCACAGGTTATTATTAAAACAGCATCCCCGTCATTATAAAGAACCCTTTTATTATGGAAGACCACCCACTATATGAGAGTATGTACCTATTACGAGTTCTGTAAGTCTCACATGTTTATTAGAAGTTGTAGACTAATAAATGTGTATTATATTGAACAAGCTTATGCCTGCGAATTTGTCCGCGTGGGCTACACAAATTTAAAACCCCTATTTGGCGCCCTTACGGGTTAAATTGTTAAAAATCCTTTCTTAGTGAATGTCTACGTCATATTAGCTATCTGCATGCCAAATTTCGACTGCCGGAGCTATCCAGGAGTTTGAGCTATGCGTTGATTGATCAGTCAGTCAACTTTTCCTTTTAAGAAATATATTGAGTCGTTATAGGGCAAGCACCTCTAATTTTTCGGAGTTATGTGCGTTTCAAGCAATTTTACTTTTAACAGTGCAGAAAAACATCGTGAGGAAACCAAACGTATGTGATAATTCGCACTTTTCCAGCGTGCTGGACCATAATCCTTCTCATTCTGAGAGAAGACCCATGCTCAGTAATGGACTGGCGATGGTTTGATGATGATGCGTTGAATAAAAAACAAATAAAGATGAAGACACAGTAACTGGAGCCGATGTCGCAGCGCCGCCATTAGCCGGCGGTGTCGGGTTCTCTTCCTGACTCTACCGCATTAGGCTGCCTGTCCACTGGTGCGGAGCGGAGCGGAGATGTGTTGGGCAAACCAATCAGAATGTCGGTAAATAACGTGATAATTTTATTCCGTCATCTCAAAAAACTCTGATTAGTCAACTATACACATCTCCGCTCCGCTCCGCACCAGTGGACAGGCAGCCTAAGACAGGTCTTGAGCTAGTAAATAAACTAACCGTATGTTCATTTGCTTCCATTACTTTAATTACAAAGAATGTTTAAGTACTTAACTACTTAACAAAGATTATACTTTTATTTTTAGGAAAGTCAAAGCCTGAAAGGAAACGATAATTGCTAAACGTTTAAAGCTAAATCAAGTTATAAATCTTGTTTAATAATAACGAAAATCCATATTAATTAATATTTTTAAATGCGAAAGTGCGTCCGTGCATCCATACAAAGAGTTCTCACGGGTTTTTTTATAAAACCTAAATCCATGCAGACGAAGTCGCGGGCATAATCTAGTTCAAACCATTTTAGCGTTTAAAGTATAGTAGTAAAGTAAGTATAGTATAGTATTTATAATAGTTCAAACCAATTGAAACTCGTATTTTATTTTGTTTGTTTCATTGTATTCGTTTAACAACTAACTAGCTTTTGCAGTTTTTTCAGAATGTTTTTTTTATTAATACCGTGGGAAATCTTTGTTTTTGCGAATTAAAAATACCTAAATCATTCCCAGCAAAGAGATCTATCCTCCTGTGAAAGTTACGTCTAAATCGGTACAGTGGTTTCGATGATTAAACAGAGAGCCAAATTGCCAAAAATGAGTATTTGAATTTTGATAGGAGATTAAAAAGTAAAAATCAGCAATTTCAATATAATAAAAATATATAAGTACCACATGAACACATTAATTGTATTTATTTGTACGTCTATAGATATCTTCGATATTCCTACGTAAGTAATATAATATACAGCTTCCTTTCCATCAATTGGCCTATCTATCACCAGACAATATCTCGCTCTAGTTTACAGAAATCCGTTGATTATGCAAATATCCTGTGTTCGAAAGTAAACTCGTGCGCCGTGATAAAAATCTTTATTGCAGGTACCGGGTATACTGTTCCTACTGCACTGTGTAATTTTATTTCAATCATTCAACGAAATAAACGGCTAGGTCGGTAGTACCTATATACTGATGGTAGAGAGATTTTACATTCCTCTGCCGAATAATATTATAGATATTAACTAATAATACATACCTACTAATAAATAGAAATAATATAATAATAATAAAATACATAGTCATAAACATACTCTTTTTAGTTTTTGTCTGTCTGTTTGTTGTAAGTATACAAAATTACTGCACCCATTTCTGTTCAAAGCGCATATTAAGCTAATTATGGGACAAGAAGTGCATTTCCAGCAATAGAAGACGTCAACATTTTTAGGTAAATTCAAATTTTTCAATTCCGCATGCGACTCGTTTGGCTGTAATGTGCGATCAGCATAAGTTTTGTAGGCTGAATAACCTGTTATCATGCACGTGGCGTATAGTACAAACAGAGATGCAGCGAGCGCGATGAGCCGGTATGTAATACAATCGCCTACAAAAATAACTCCATTGTTGTAAGCGAATGCTAAAAATATCCGCATTTTAATGCAACAATATTCTGCATTTCGAACTCGAGTAATATCTTAGTTGTTAAGACGTCAGTGTCCTATTCGTGGGGTCCGGAGTTCGATCTGCGGGCACGCACGAGTTCTCAGTTTTAATGCGCTTTAAGCAATTAAATACCACTAAATAAATGCATAGTGGTGAAGGAGAACGTAAGAAAACTTGCATGCTTGCGAGCTCTCATAATATTCTCCAAGATGTGTGAATCCTGCCAATCTGCACTTGGCTGGCGTGGTGAATTTGGCCTTCCTTAATCTCATTCTGAGAGGAGACGCCGTGCCATGCTCTTGTTAGCTGGCAATGGGGTTGGTCATGATGAAATTTGTACATCTACACTAGCCTGCAATTTGCAAAAATTTGCATGCTTTGGTTGCTAATGTAGTACTAGAGAGTAACATCATCACATTGCCGAAATCGTATTTTAAGTATTACCTAAAACTGTAACAATCTAAAAAAATCTCAAAAACAATAATGATTTGAAACTTGAAAGAAAATTAAAAATTACAAGAAAGTTGTAGGTAAGTACATAAAATGATGGACGTCGCTGTTGAAAGGATTTTAGTTAAGACTTGTATACACTTAGATTAAGATACCTTTACCTAAATTATCAATTTTTTTTAAATCTCACGTTTAATATGACGATGACTGTACCTGGATTTACTTGTGCCATGTACAAATCGGTAACATCTACATTTACACGGAGAACATGCATTGTCACTCTGTAAGCAGCATAGTATAAACAGGCTAATTTTGAGATGGACGAAATAACAAGTGCTTTTAACGGAACTAAATTGCCTACTTAACTTTATGAAAAATTTATTAGTTACAACATTTCTTGTAATAATTTAATAAATAATCAATAAGTAAATATAGTTTTAAACCCTCTGGTATCCGTCTGCTTGAAAGCGTATTTCTCTAAAAACACTTAATGGATTTTATTTTAGTTTTCACCCATAGAAAGCAGTCTCCGAAAAGTTTCATCTTCAAAAGCTCGTAAAATAAGTCAGCTTATAAGAGAATAAAAAAATACGATACGAAGTCGGTTATTCAATATAACTGCTAAGTATTATTATTTTTGTTTCATTGTAAACAAAATAAGTAGGTAAAGAAAAGCAAACTTACCTAAATATAATTTCTTTAATTCTGTAAATTTCAGCTATGCACTTCACTAAACTAGTATAAAACTAAAAAAATAACTGCAAATTACTGCAAACATATAATAAAACTGTAAGCTAAACTAAAAGTACTAGGCTACTATAACTTTGAAGAAAGCTCGGTTCGAACTAATTCATAACTTTGCGTGCGTGAAAAAAGGCGGCATTTTCTCTATGACAGCTCGACATGAACTGACGGCGGCACCGCTTTCCGATAAAAGGGCTTGGTACTTCCAGAAGTTAACTAGTGGAAAGTAAAAATGCTAGTAAAAGTCTGGTCAATTATGATGGTGACTAAGTGTCGGCAACTACCAGATTGAATGTGTTTTAATTTCATGTTATCAATACATTTACGAGCATGTGAGGCAATTCCCATAAGTTTTTATCACATTTATAAGTTTTAAGGTGTTTCAAATTACAATAGTACCTACCTACTTAATTGGTTAGTATTTTAAAAGTATTACTTTTCCAAATTACAGAATGCCGACTGTTTGAGAGGAGGATGCAGCCGATCCCACATTCCATACTCATTTATTAGGTACTTACATCTTCACTATAACAATCTGTATGTATTACGTCATGAACGAAATCTATAATTATTATAATTTTTAGTGCTAGATAAAAAAAATTGCCTCTACTGCCGACAGAAGTAAAACTTACCTACTTACTATAAAACTATGAAAAAAATTAAGAGCTGTTAGGGGATAGGATACCATCTACCGAAAGCGTACTTGACACTTCCATTAAAAATTGAACCTATTAGGTTGCGTTAAGCAACTTTTAAAAGCTAATAAAATTAGCATGTCGGTGACGCAACCTTGAAGTTTTTACCCATCCCAAAGTCCGTGTGCATTGTGTCCGGATGGAAAATCCCGTGGGAAGTCTTTCATTCTCCGGGATAAAAAGTTCCCTTTGTCACTCTCCAAGTTGTTTACCTACCAGTGCAAAAAAACGACGATCCGTTGCTCCGTTGCGACGTAATTGAAGGACAAACCAACAAATCAACAAACAAACTTTCGCCTTTATAATATGGGTAGTGATTAATATTACATCGGAAGAGGAAATCTCCTGTATGATTTATGATGTCAATCTAGCGATGACAGATGATGGCTGTCTAGATTGTTCCCTAGGGAGCCTGCGCCGTGGTTATCCATTCGTTGCGGGTGAACCTTACATCGCCATTAGATAGATGTATAACGCTTTGCTGCAACAGTATTACTACTTAGTGGTTGAATTCCGCAAGATAGCAATAAGGTACCGCAGCTTCAAATCTTTGATGCAAAAAAAATGCTTTTAATAAAAAAAATAGTACTTACAGCAGAATTCATCACCATTCTCATAATAACCCCTCGTTGGCTACTAATGAGTACAGATATCTTCTCAGAATCAGAAGAGTTCAGGCCATAGTCTACCACGCTGCGCGCTGGCCCAGTTGGCAGACTTCACACATATCGTTCATGACTTTACACTTTCAGGCATGCAGGTTTCTACTAAGTGATAGGCATACCTATTGTAATTGTTTTTTTGATAGAAGGACAAACCAACAAATCAACAAACAAACACACTTTCACATTTATAATATTTTATATCTATAGCTTATTCTCCCAATCCTAAATAAGACCACACTACGAACACCAACAGATCTGCGTAGTGTTTGGACCACACAGAGAGATATTCCAGCCCACCTTCAACCTATAATCTTGCTCCTTAATAACAGATTAACTCCATAGATGCGATATTAATGGCACTGAGGCGTCGGGAAATAAAACAATAATCATTACTTACTCTGGATCACTTCGGTTACGTTAAAATCTATTCACTGTTGTCTCTACGTTAAGCTCTACCTGTCCATAAAAAAGCCCTGCCTCTGCATTATCAGTGTACCGACGCGCATTTTCTATGGAAAACTTTACCAACTTTTATTATTAAAATTTTTTACAAAAAAAATAAAAACCGACTTCGATACACAAACACTAAAAATTGAAAAATAATTTAATTTATTACCGAATATATTATGTATACAAGAGTTAATATAGTTCCATAATAATATTTTTTGGTGCCGGTGCCAATTAGCTTCAGCTGCGCGAATCGTCTAGACTTCATATTTTTATGAGACTCCACAATGGCACCTCATTGGCACCGACCCCAAAAAATATTATTATGGAACTATATTAACTCTTGTATACATAATATATTCGGTAATAAATTAAATTATTTTTCAATTTTTAGTGTTTGTGTATCGAAGTCGGTTTTTATTTTTTTTGTAAAAAAAAATTATTTTACAATTTTTAGTGGCCCAATGGAATTATGCTATGACTGGTTAAAAATCTACTGTTTACTAAGCTATTACACTGATCGCGAGCAATTTACTCTTATCCGTTGAGGAGTTCCAGTATCTATCTTCGAAGATGTTAATCAGATCTTCACCAAATTTAAATGGGACCAACTTTGAAGTATACCCTTTCAAACAAAAAAAGAATATTCAAAATCGGTCCAGGCGTCATCGAGTAATCGGGGAACATACATAAAAACAAAAAAAAAAAAAAAAGATTCCGACGAATTGATAACCTCTCCTTTTTTTGAAGTCGGTTAAAAAAAACGATGATTTTTAACGAGTTCATTATTTTTTAGGGTTCCGTACCTCAAAAGGAAAAACGGAACCCTTATAGGATCACTTTGTTGTCAGTCTGTCTGTCTGTCTGTCTGTCTGTCTGTCTGTCTGTCTGTCTGTCTGTCTGTCTGTCTGTCTGTCTGTCTGTCTGTCTGTCTGTCTGTCTGTCTGTCTGTCTGTCTGTCTGTCTGTCTGTCTGTCTGTCTGTCTGTCTGTCTGTCTGTCTGTCTGTCTGTCTGTCTGTCTGTCTGTCTGTCTGTCTGTCTGTCTGTCTGTCTGTCTGTCTGTCTGTCTGTCTGTCTGTCTGTCTGTCTGTCTGTCTGTCTGTCTGTCTGTCTGTCCGTCTGTCTGTCCGTCTGTCTGTCATGAAACCTACAGGCTACTTCCCGTTGACCTAGAATCATGAAATTTGGCAGGTAGGTAGATCTTATAGCTGACATTCGGGGAAAAATGAAAACCGTGAATTTGTGGTTACATCACAAAAAAATTAAATTGTGGTCATAAACTAATAATTAGTATTTTCAATTTTCGAAGTAAGATAACTATATCGAGTGGGGTATCATATGAAATGTCTTCACCTGTACATTCTAAAACAGATTTTTATTTATTTTTATGCATCATAGTTTTTGAATTATCGTGCAAAATGTCGAAAAAATACGACTGTAGTACGGAACCCTCATGGCGCGAGCCTGACTCGCACTTGTCCGGTTTTTTTTAATCAATGACCTTTCAAAAGTACCTAGTTATTAATTGGGCACCGTTCGGAAAGCTTCGAGAAGTCTTCGTGCTTGATGACCAAAGTGTTTGAACTGTGCGTGTTGCCAGTGATGACATAAGATGGACCCGAGACATGATCGCTGACAATAGGCCTCATAAGAAAGCTCAGACATTTAGCGGGCGATGGAGAGAGCAATGCTTGGAGTTTCTCTACGTGATCAAATCAGGAGATCCGTAGAACCACAGTGACCGACGTATAGCTTAACGGGTTGCGCAGCGGAAGTGGCGATGGGTAGGGCACATAGGATGAAAAACCGTTAGATGTCACGTTGGGGTCCCATAGTGCTAGGCTAGCCCTGGCCCGGAAAATGCAGCGTTGGAAGACCCTCCCACTAGGGTGTAAAGACGACATCAAACGAGTCGCAGGGAGCCGCTAAATGGCGACGGGCGCTAGACCATGACGTGTGGAAATCCATACAAGAGAGCTATGTCCAGCTGTGGGCGTGTATCATTTGATAATAACGATGATGATGATGATGATAGTGCTGGTCCATAACCATGTAGAGATATATCGATTTAAAATGACTCCTAAAATCGATTTAATAATCAGAAGCAAAAGAAGCAAAGACCAGCGATTACTTTTGATTTAGTGGCCCTATTATTTATAGTAGTTACTCTAAGTTTTCTGTTTTCCTTATTTAATGAAACGCGCGTGACGATGGATGCGCATACGATGCTATAAATCAGAATCAATAATAATCGACCATAATCGATACACGATGCGGATACCGACAATCGATTTATAATAATCGCGTTGAGAACTCTCATGGGCTTAGAAAATTATGATGATCGAAAAGAAAACTACTTCCACAAGAGGGATATTTTGCTATAACAATAATACCTATTATACATGGCATAATATTGTAAATCGAATGTTTGAAAAGAGCAGCAGCCGAGTTTCTTGATGGTTCTTCTCCAGTGGCCAGACATTCCTAACCAGTGCAACAGTTAGATGCATTTGACTCTTTACAAAAGTGTATTTGTATCAAAAACGTTTCTATTCTATTCTAAAATATCTCATACCTATTTTAGCGTTTAAACTACCGTGAGTGATTTCCATTATAAATAATATCTATCCCGGCTGTACTCACGTGTCTAGTCGACGTTAGCCCGACTAGTTTAGAACCCATCCGGGGTCCTTTTTCAAGGGAGTCGTTCGGCAGCTGTGTCTCTCCCCCCCCCCACCCCAGCCACCCTCGCAGCGGGCTCTACGGGCGGCGCGGCGCGGCTCGCAGTTACAGCCGCGGCGCGTGCACGAACTGACTCCCTAGAAAAAGAACCCCGGATGGGTTCGAAACTAGTCGGGCTAACGTCGACTAGACACGTGAGTACAGCCGGGATAGATATTATTTATAATCTCATACCTACCTAGTAGGTACCTACTAACACCCAAAAAGATCACTGCACCTGTGATCAAACTGACCTCTAGTTATCGGCGTTAGGTTGACAAATGGGCAAGACTCGGTTAAGGGCGACGAGGGCCGTAGGGGAACTATTAATTAGATCCCTTATTAATTTGGAGGTTGGCCGCCACTCTTCGGCACCTTTGTACTGTAGAGATAACTACTTACTCGTACTTACTGCTTTTTTCTCTTTTAATTCTACGTTCTGGTATAAAATTACTGTGTTCGATAAAATTATCATTTTAACAATCAAATACCTACCGATCTAACTGAATGGTTTTTTTGTGTACCTTGTATTTTTAGCTATTGTTCTATTCTAAAGCTTGTATAAATTTTGGATCCCTACACAGTGGGTTAGTTAGACTATCTACCTACCTTCTAATTTACGACTCCTGGATATCAGAATTTACCTATATAGGACCCAGCATAACAATGGAACGTTTTTATATTTAACATTTTAAGAGATGTTGAACTGGAGACTTATTAGGTTTGCGAATGTAGTAAATAAATACTTTAATGTGAATCTAGAATAGAATAGAATAATGTTTATTCGAGGCATATAGGTGGTACATGGTGTAGGCAATATCGTCCTGTACAGCAGTGCAACACCTCGAACAGGTAGGCCACTCCGCTTTTGTTGAGACGTCGCGCGTCGGGCCCCTCAGACACAAACCTCTATAGCAAATATAATTTCAGTGACCGCCTTTTATATCACCCAAACGTCAGTGGCATAGAATATGTAAAGTTGGCGAGTTATAATATACTTTAGTAAATGGGTCATGTTTGTTTACAGGGATAATCCACTGAATCGATTTCGAAAATTTTTTCATCATTAGTTATTATACCACTACCATCAAGTTTATTATTCCTGAGTGACGTAGGCTATATTTTATTTTCAAAAAAAATTAGAGATCCCTACGAATTGTAATAAGCTACCCGTGCGAAGCCGGGGTGGGTTGCTAGTAGTAGGTATATAAATGGAAAAGCTGACTGCCTGACTGACTGATCTATCAACGGACAGCTCAAACATGGCTCAAACTAACAGGGTGGACCGGGCTGAAATTTTGGCATAGATTAGATATCCCATTAGATCCAGATTTTTGAAAATTCAACCCTAAGAGGGTTACAAAGATCTTTGTAATTTATGTACCTAGTCCACGCAGACGAAGTTGCGAGCATAAGCTAGTATTACATAATATAAAATTTTATTATTACTTAACATCTGTTATTTTGACTTCTTGCGACATCTAGCGTCGAGTGGATAAAAATTAAGTCAACCATAGATGGAGCCACTGAGTCTCTATTTGCCTTGCGTCATGTAGGTAATATAAAAACTGTATTTTTTTAAATTGGATTTATATAATATCCATCCTGCGTTTTTAATAATTGTTATTGATATATTTCGTTGTCTTAAGCAAAATACTATAATAAATAATCATTTATTGGACGAAATTAGATATGAGTCAAGTAGCCTATTGGTATGCAGATTGCAGATGAGCTTCTAAGTTTTAAGGTCTGGCCAGGTATCCACAAAGGCGGAGTAGGACAGAATTATTGTTTAGCACATTATCAAAGTAATCTGGTTCTATAGATGATGTGAAAAAATTATCACGCCATCTATCAATAAAATAATCTGGTTGAAATTATTATAGTCCTTACTTACTATTCAATTCAAACGTCATTTTAGACGGCCATTTAGGATGTTTAAATTTAGTTGAAGCAAAAAAGCGAATGCAGCTTAGAAATAGAAAACCTAAAATTAAAGAATCTAAAATTTAGTTTAGGTTTAGGTTAGGGTACAACAGAATTAGCACCATTATCTAAGGGTTGAAACTTAAAAACATCTCCACCCATTTCCGCATTGATAGATACCAGGCCGAAACCTCTTTATAGTTTCTACTAGCCTAATATTTGACAGATTTAGATTCAGAGTTTTCTCACTCTACTTCACTCTGATTTAGGGCAATGGCGTCAAAAGGGAAAACTTCTTATACTTACTACCTACCTACTATAACTATAGCGGGGAGAGGGTGGATGAGGAAGACGAGAACCGTGTACGGTGGGTTGCTCTTGAGAAGGTCTACTAGTAACTAGCAGCATGCAGCAATGAAGGCAAGCAGGCTGATTGATTTAAAATTATTAAGATCTTAATAACGTTCAAACTATAAATCAAGTTAATACCTACAAAGGAATTTGCCAATTCTATGAATCACACATTTTCAAGTCAGAGAACTTCAACATTTTTATATCAAAGCCGGAGATAACCATAATCTACCTCATCTTACACTATCAAAGGATTACGCAAGATTGTAATCTCGAAGTTGTCAATCCCGTGACGATAGTCGAACTAAAAATCGAATTTTCTCTTTTTATCAATAGGTACAAGATACACTATCTCACAAGATTCCTTAAGTTTTAGTATGTAGCTTGATAGGTGTCGGTCACCTAGTGCGAAAATAATTTTAGTATTCTTTTGAATACTAAAGTACATAAAGAGTTTGTGTTGGTGGTAGAGCAATTAAAATGGATAAGCCCAGTGGGAGCAGGCACTCTATCGACAATGTGGAAGTATTCGAAGTTCGCGAACACGTTCCTTACCAAGTTGAGGTGACCAAAGCTCCCACTTACGACGAAGAAAGCAACGACACGTACAGCTCTTCTTGGAGTTCAGCGTGGGTCGCCATATGCCAACTAATCAACTTACTCCACCACATGCAAATAGCAATTGTAGTGTTTTGCTTGTGGCACTTTGCGTTGACATCCCAACCTAACGGAGATATCACTAACTTGCAGCTACATATCGTTTTTGCAGGAACTGGTGTACGTATTATTGTCCCTAATGTTTTCTTTTAGGTAAAACTTTTGAAAACTTACAGAACATTATGATATGATACCAAGATATCAGCATTAACGGAAGTTTCAGGATGGTTCTAAGAAATATCTTTGATTTTATCATAAAAAATTATTTGTTGCTTGCATAAAAATCAAAATTGTATTATGTTTGTCAAATTGTGAAATCATAGTGATTCCAATATCTTTATCTTATTTCTAGATATTATCTATATTTTTATCTTTCCAATTTATTTATATTATGTAAATTTCCGGTTATTTCAAAAATCAGTGATAAGCGGATTACTTTAAAAAATGACTAGTACTTACATAGAATAGTTCTCTTACCTATTTACCGACATAATAATATTATCTAGACCAACATGTCGGGTTGTACCACACTGGTGCCACTCAATATGACACAGTTTATTCCGGCACTTCTGCTTGGGGCATTTTGGCTTTAACGCTCAAGTGGAGCATTAAAGTCAAAATAAGTAAGGAAATAATAAATTAAAGTAAGTGCCGGGATAACGAACTCATAGAGCCTTTGTGCACTCATCCGTGATTTGATGGATCCGTGAAAAAAATACGAATTGAAAGTACATTGTAGGTACGTATTATCACGGATACGAACCGAATACGGATGAGTGCATAAAGGCGCTTAGGAATGTGTTATTTCGCTCTCGTAGATAATTAAACTTATCGATTTATCAATGTATTGCAATTCTTTTAGCTCTAAATTCTCCATTAACCATTAATATGTGTTTTCTTCCAGTATCAACTTTTTCTAGTAGAATCAGTATTGACTCTACATAGACATAACTCCTGGTCATTCCAACTCAGCAAGGATAGCAAAAGAGTGATACATGGATGCCTTCAACTAGTCGGAGCTCTGTTCGTCATCGCTGGTACTTTTCTTGCATTGACAGAAGTGAAAATGAAGATCGACACAGCCCATGGAATCTGTGGTAAAATCTATTTTTTTTTTAATGAATATATAGTAAGCCTGCGCTCTCACTACTACTGGTCGTACGATGCCATATGAGATGGATGCGGGCTTGCTCGGTAGCTGCCGTGATCTACTGCCTTATCATGAAATGATGGTAACCAATTTGAAAATTAAGCTTGATCCGTCCGGGAATCGCTTTGAAGACCTCTTACGTTAAACAGCGTAGCGCCCTCCACAATGCGAATAAAATCGTCATACTCATTGTTATCGAAAAAAATTGCTAAATACGTACGAGCATGGGATATCGTGAGTGACAAGATAAATTTTGTTAGTATCAAAATTATTGAGTGTTCCAATTCTAACTGAAGATAAACAGATACATTTTTGTTGTTGTAACAAATAATTGGATTATGTTACTGTAGACTCGAACTCCAAATTGGTCTTATCAGCTACAAATTGAATAGTTTTCTCGGTTCTGGCAAAAAAAAAAAAAAAATTAGTTAAATATTTTGTAGATAAGAAAACGTTTTTATCTGCATACAAAATCAAGATTTCACATTATTACCTGTTGATTGATTTACAATTTACAGAGCTCATCAGTATCTCAACAAAGTAAATTGTGAAATCTTGATCTTTATCTTTATCTTGACTCTCCTTTGCTGTTGGTACGTTTTTAGGGTTCCGTACCTCAAAAGGAAAAACGGAACCCTTATGGGATAACTTTGTTGTCTGTCAAGAAACCTACAAGGTACTTCCCGTTGACCTAGAATCATGAAATTTGGCAGTTATGTAGATCTTATAGCTGAAATTTGGGGAAAAATCTGAAAACCGTGAACTTAGGGTTAGATCACACAAAAAAATTAAATTGTGGTCATGAACTAATAATTCGTATTTTCAACTTTCGAAGTGACTGACTATATCAAGTGGGGTATCATATGAAAGGTCTTCACCTGTACATTCTAAAACAGATTTTTATTTATTTTTATGCATCATAGTTTTTTAATTATCGTGCAAAATGTCGAAAAAATACGACTGTAGTACGGAACCCTCATTGCGCGAGCCTGACTCGCACTTGGCCGGTTTTTAGGTACCTAGTTATATTTATATTTTTATAAGCTTTTACATGGTTTATTGTAGCATATTTTGTCTATTTATTAATAACTATTTTATATTTCATCCACTACTAGACCCACAGGCTAGACCCATTCTTTTTCCTTTCCTTTTTTTTTGCAGTGCTATACTATAGTTTTCTCGTATCATTTCACACTTCGTTTATTTTATTTGGTAGGTAATAAAATCGCAGTTTTCTCTATTGTTCATTTCTAGCCCATGCTAGTAACTTCTTAACTTTTAACCTTTAAGGGTGTCTGGCAGGGGGTTGCCATGATACTAAGTGTCTGGCAATGCATGATGTGATTTCTAATACTATTCTGAAGAAAATATAACAAAATTAGACTTCATACTTTGACGTAAGATTTTCTACACCTTCAGCTCCCAAAGCTACCCTGATCCAAATAAACATCCAAACAAACGTTCCTCGCAGTGTTGGGGACAATACGCAGATGAACTTTCAGCTTTTATAAAATAACGAAGGTCTGACACGCGCTGACTCTCTCTCTATTATCTGCTAATAGATACGAGTAGATGCATTATGTTATTTATAACTGTTATTGTAAATAAATTACAAGACTACGGTATCTATAATATCTAATATTGTTATGTGCCATACTTTTAGTCCATAATAATTATGTTATGTCCTGCTCAGTTCCGTACTACTACGGTGGTACAGTAGTAGTAATTCTGTAGTATAGTTTTCCATATTAGTCACGACACCTTTGCTTACCTAATACCTACGTAGCCCTTGTCGTATCTTCCTTTTTTGAATTTTATTAATTTGATTTAATTTTAGTAAACTTTTCTGTAGGTACCTACCTATATGCAGTTCCTTATGCGTTATTTTTTATTTAACTTTTTTTTGAGTATGTTAAGATATTCGTTTAATTTCCTCGAACTATAATCCTGTTTTCTATTTCAGGTGTGATCGCGCTATGTTTCACCCTCATAAGTTTCATATCCGGCGTCATAGCATTATTCTCTTCAAAAGTACGCTTATTGATCAAGAGTGGACCTGTTAAAATTTTTCACATTGCCGTCGGTATGTTTGCGGTTTCCATGGGTCTTATAACGATGACAATGGGATTCAATATGAAATATTTTAGCGAAACACAAGGAGGACTTTCAACGGCACTTATGGCATTTGTTATTATGATACTATTTTATATTCTGGTACAGCCTGTTCTTGATTTAATATCAACTACAAGAAATGTTCTGTGACTACTCTATATAACGGGTTCCACCGATGGAGATAGTCACGCTTGAAAATAATGTAGATCGACCGTTAAAAAGAGATAGCGGTTTTGTAGAGCATTGTCTCCGTCGTTGAGACCGACAAAATGTCACATAGGTATGAGTGACAGAGACAACGCTCTACAAAGCCGAAATCTCATTCTAAAGGTCGATGTACTTACATACCTACATTATTTTCTGTCGCGTACCTACTGTACTAAAGTAATAGTTTCATACAAGTAGCGGCACGAAAATTTAGCGCTGACCGTTATTGCGCGAAGTTATAATTAAGGTACCATTGGGGCTAGCGTAGCGGGATGAAGGGCGAGCGTGCGTAGCGCCGATTGGCTCTCCAATCGCATTCCCGCGCGATATCCCCGCGTATCGTTCAGCGCAACGTGCCGCTACTTGTATTACTTATCCATATAAATTTCAACACTAAAGAATTAAGTGCTTAAATACTTTTTTAGTTAGGTTTTTAAAAACAATAAAGTACAAGTAAGATTATAAGTAGTAAGTAGGTAGGTACATAATTAAAGGTAATTAATAAATTTTTTAGATGTTAGCTGGCCTAAGTCCTACTTATTTTAGCAGACAGTGCAGTGTGTAAAATTGGGACTTACCCCTAACTATTGACTCAGTAGATTTTTTATGTATAAATTAAATTTACACATAATAAAATTTCAAAGTTTTGTCTGGATGTATTAGGTACCGCTTATAATAATAATACCATATCTGCAATTTTTTTCAAAATTTATTTTATTTAAGTGAATAGGTAGGAGTCATTAATTTAGTTAAATATATTCTGCATTTGTCATTTTGTACCAATTATAATAAAACTAATAGAAATTTAATGGGATATAATAAATCGTGCGGAAAACAAATTAACCTCATTTCACACAACGGGATATAATATAGTCCGGACAAAATAGACATTCAAGGTTACAATAATTTGCATAGAGCAAATTGGTACCTACGAATGGTGACCGCACTATAATCCCGTAGTGTGAAATGAGCTTCAGTTGGTGACTGCTAATAAAATGAGCTGATAAAAATGGGAAACAAAATTAATCTAATCTTGTACTTAATGATAATTTCAAGTGACTGAGCTAAAATCTAAAGCGTGCGACAAAAATACTAAGTGGGCGAAAACGATACTCTATAGTATTAGTTTTCACATCGCCGTTTTCAGTATTTGTATTCGCCCTCAAGTTTTCGTACATTTCATTATTTCAAAATGGGTTTTCTTGAAACAAAATTTGAATTTATTTTCACTCGTTTAAATACAAACCAAATTTAATTAAGTAGCGAAGTAGTATGTGTGATTTGTAAATGAAAATGTGCATAGGTACTTGTATTGTTATAGTATAGCATAATGATATTAAGTAGAGTAGCTATATTTTAGGTGGCCTAATACGTGTATGAGTGATTTTTAATAAACAGTTGTAAAATAATTTTATTTTTTTGTGCAATTCCTGACGACCTGACTAGCGCAGTGGCTGGCGAGTTGTAATATCGATTTGGCAGATTATAGTAAACTAGCTGATTCCCACGAGTTTGTCAACGTGAGTTAGATTTTTAGGAACTCTTTAATTTTCCGGGATCAAAAGTAGCCTATGTCCTTCCCCGGGATGCAAGCTATCTCTATACCAAATTTCATCAAAATCGGTTAAACGGATGGGCCGTGAAAAGCTAGCAGACAGACAGACAGACGGACAGACAGACATACACACTTTCGCATGTATAATATTAGTATGGATATGGATTACCTATCACTTGCTGGGGCCGTTGGCAGTTGACGCCATTTGCAAATATTGGCTCAGCATCAAAAGGGCAGGAAACGGTCGATTCATTCTACTTAATAAATACCTACTACTATGTACTACTCTTATTACTGTGTTACTTCCAAAGAAGTTGGAAGTACCTACTACTAGGTACGTAGTACACCTATTGATGTCGATGGTGACATCCCAGTCTGTCCCAGTCCCACGTCCATGACAGTTTCTAAACATGCGACGCCACTTGAATGACATTGACAGGGCAGCGCTGTTGAAGCTCAGAACTCAGACTAATAAGGCTCAGAACGTAGATTGAGTAAAAAAGCTAGATTAAAGTACTGTGTAACCGCGTATGAGATAGCAATAGCACGACGTAAACGATGAATAACACGACAAATTATTACCATTGTTTAGTAGTCTATTTGTATTAACCGATCAACAATATTTGTATTAAACGTTTTTTATGTGAAATCAAGTAAATAGGTAACTAATGAGAAATATAATGACGCCACGAATACTCAAAGTTTGTTTTGCAACTAAAGTTGCATTCCTTGTATGTATTCTTGAAAAAAATCGGTTACACGATAAGGGACAAAAAATAGGTTAGCTGCGTCTCTGTTTATCACATTAGTAACTTAATCTGTGCTCTCTTTTTAGTGGAAAGAGAAAGCAAACGATCCTTTATCTAGCTTTATTACTATATATAAGGCTCAAAATATTTAAACAAGTCAAAAAAGAACAAAAATGTTAGTTCCGATTTTCGCCACGTGCCGAGATAGCCTTGTCGGTAATCATTCATCCAAGCCTCAGACTAAATAAGCTTGTCACACTGTACATCCTGTCCTGTCATCTTTCCCAAAGAGAATAAAATATTATCACCTCAGAATAAGGACTATTAGAAGTAGCCCTATTGTGACACTTACTGTTAGAGCGAGATAGCTAGATGCATTTAAGCTCTTATTAGAACGTGACAAAATGATTATGTTTTGTCCTTATCACCGTGGCCACTTTTTTTTGTTTGTCAAAATGTATTTGTACGTGAGTATTTGACAAACAACGTGAATAGTGTAGAAGGTGTGACATTTCACAAGTAAGAAAATCTGCTTGAGCGAGAGGGACTGAGGGGGCCACGCTAGTTGCAAATCTGACATATATCTGTGATTATCACTCACTGCCATCTCACTGCGTTCCACAGAGTACATTGAATATAGGTGCGTTCTATCATACGTAGTATCCCTATTAATCTGTGGTTCTATCTATAGTACATAGTCTATGGTTCTATCTATCCGGCGAAACAAAGCAAATGATTTTATAAAAATTGTGATTAAAAATAGTTTGATAAAGTTTATTTGATTATACTATTATACTCTTTCAAAAATGGTCAGTATCAGAGTTTTTACATACGATATAACTTAGTAACTGCTACGGCAAATATGAGGTTAGCTACATCTTGCTTGGTCATTCCGCTAAACAAAAATATATTTCATTTTCACAGGCTCGGCGTTATGATACTAGGACAACAATCTTCTCGCCTGAAGGTAATTCACCTTAATTTAGATTTATATTTTCATCTATTGCTAAGTATAGACTTTCCTTAGTGTTATTAATCAATAGGTAGAGAATTATTAGTAACTTTTTTACTATCCTTTATGTACTAATACAAAAATAACAAGGATATAGGCAATAGGATAATTAAAACATAAAATGATTACCTACTGTATTTTTAGGAAGATTATATCAGGTTGAATATGCTATGGAAGCTATCAGTCATGCTGGCACATCGCTTGGCATTCTGGCAACTGACGGGATCTTGCTGGCAGCGGAACGTAGAAACACCAACAAACTCCTTGATGAAGTGTTCTTCTCTGAAAAGATATACAAGTTAAATGATGATATGGTGTGCTCTGTGGCTGGGATCACATCTGACGCCAATGTGTTGACTAATGAGCTGCGTTTGATTGCACAGAGGTATTTGCTGCAATATGGAGAGTCAATACCTTGTGAACAACTTGTGTCCTGGCTCTGTGATGTTAAACAGGCTTATACACAGTATGGAGGTAAGATTTTTTATGGACAAGTTTATCTTAAGGTCTTTATGAATTGGTAAATTTAATTTAAAAAATGTATTTAATAATAGTTTGCTGTCTTACAGTGATCACAAAATAAGCAGTCCAATCTTGTGGCAGTGTGAGGGTCTGCGAAAGGTACTAGTATAGACTAAGGATTACATGTCAAAAGAGATCGATCTGTTTTTGTACACTTGCATCACCTCATGCTAGATTGGGCTACTTATTTTGTGATGTGTGTACTTGACACTCTTTGTATAGCAGAATGTGTGCAATAATTTTGAATTCAATAGATTATAATTTTTAAACATAGCTTATAACAATCTTGCTTATGCTCAGTGGAGGCCTAGGGGTAAATGGAATATCAGAATAATAGACATTAAAATATTTTTCTATATTTTAATGTCTAGTGTTTTTTTATAATGAAATTAAAAAGTTCTATTAAAAATCTACTTTAATAGTATATGTATACCTATAATGTATATAGCTGCATTGTGACTCCTCGTCTTACAGTTCTATAAGTTCAGTATGGGTTGCCTGGAAGAGATCACTTTAGTGATAAGGTTGCCCTTTGTTTTTTCAGTGTATCCTGTATTCTTAATGTCTGTAATTTTGTTAACAATAAAGTTGTTTAAATAAATAAATAAATAAATAAATAATATGTTTTTGATCCAAGAGAAATGCTTACTATTCTGTAGACATAATATGACTGTCAATTTATTTTAGGTAAGAGACCCTTTGGAGTGTCCATTCTCTACATGGGCTGGGATAAACACTATGGCTATCAGCTGTACCAGTCTGATCCCAGTGGCAACTATGGTGGCTGGAAAGCTACTTGCATAGGAAATAATAGTGCGGTAAGTATTTATAGTCATATCAAAATATATTCCTAGCTATGACGTCATAACATGGGGAATACTTTTTCCTTTGTTGGTAGACCCATTATACATTATTTAGGATAAATTTTTGGATCTTACTAATAATATTTGAAAAATAAATTTCTAGGCTGCAGTATCAAGTCTGAAACAGGAATACAAGGAAAACGAGACAACATTGGCTGAAGCACAAGCTTTGGCCATCAAAGTTCTCAGCAAGACTTTAGATATGACCAAACTCACTCCAGATAAAGGTCGGTGATAGTGTGCGACAGGTTGAGATCGCAATCGAGGAGGAAACATCTTGCACACCTGCACAGCTCCCATGCTAACAAGGTGTGAGCTATATGACAGCTGACGGGTGACACGCAGGTGTACAGGGTGTCCTGCCATTTCGACCTGTCGTGAACTACATGTATTATTTAGTTCATCATCATCAACCCAGCACTAGCTCACTACTACTACTGAGCATGGGTCTCCGCTCAGAATGAGAAGGGTTTGGCCATTGTCTACCACCTGATCAAGTGTGGATTGCCAAACATCACACAGTTTTGAGAACATTATGGAGAACTCTCAGTCATGCAGAATTTCTTCACAATGTTTTCCTTCACCATGAAGGTCCAAACGCACTAGCTCGTCGTCCTAATTGGCAACGATCGTACGATGACGATGCGTTCGACGTCGCACGATGAGTTCAAACATACAGAGTGTCCTAATTGAAGCTCACAAGCCATCGCGCGAGCACAGGCAATGTTTAATATCGATCGTACGTTGGATTTCAAAATAGTTTTATCTTTTTTAGTGGAAATGGCTACTCTCACACGTAAAGACAATAAAACTATCATCAGAGTCCTTGCAAGCAGTGAAGTTGAAAAATTGATTGCAACCTTCGAAAAGAGTGAAGCTGAGGCAGAGGCTGCCAAGAAGCAGGCAACCAAATCGTAATTTTGTATCATTGGATTTAAGGTTCTACTAATTGCACATTAAATATTTTACACTAAATGATTGTTTTATTTTTTCATATTACAGAATGTAACCAGAACGCTAGCAAAAACTGCGTTGTAGTTACTACCTTATCACATTCCAATAGCAATAACTATTTGCCTCATTTTGTAGTTTTAGTGATTTAGTATTTTTCAAATCTGCAATGTAGGTACAGCATGCAAAACTCGGGTTGATGCCCCACCTACGACGCGGCATTGCCTCCGAGTGGCCTACTTACGCAACGTTCGTTGACCTCTAGCATCAGTCCGATGTTTCATTTACAATATATCATGAACTTTTGGTGAAAGTATAGATTTTTTGTGGTATCATATCAGTATTATCACCTGTCTTCGTTTTAGCCAGTTCTGGTTACACCTGTATAGAATTTAATTACACCCAGTTGTATTAAAAGTAGACTGTCCATCTCCTGGTTGCAACCTATTCCTGTATCAAAATCTGTTAAGCGGATGAGCCGTGAACACGTTACAGACAGACAGGCACACTTTCATATTTAGAATTTTGGACTATTGCGGATTCAAAAGCTAGAACCCAGGTACGTAAAAAAATTTAACTGTAGCACTAATGTCAATGTCAAGACCACTCGATTGACTTTGACTTGTCAATGATGACATGTCAATATTTTTGAATTTTCATTTTTTGTGGTAGGTAGGTACTATTGGCTGTACTGCGATTTCACGGTTTTCTTTATTACAATATTTAAAAGAAATATACAATCAATAGGATGGCTGTAGATCAAGCTAAAATGAGCAATGTAACAGTTCCAAAGAAATCTAGACTGGAAATGAATGTGCGGCAACTGCTAAATAAATGCGAATTGATTGCAAAACAGGAACCTATAGACACTCATTGCAGATTGAAACAATACGTGGAATCTCTGAATGATATGATAACTGAACTTAAAACGGGTCCTGAGTAAGTTTACTTATGTAAGGTTCACTTAGAAATGTACTATATTACTGGTTCTCTCAATACCGGACCGAATACTGGACCTTTGAAACCTACAATAGAATTGGTAAAACTATTATTGTGTTATCGATATAACAGTCAGACTATTATTTATTATATTTTAATGTATTTATTTGACCTAGATTTTAGAGGCACTTTCAATAGAAAATCGTTAGAAAAAAAGGGGTTTTGAATGTTTCGTATCTCTTACAGCAAGCCACCTAAAGATGTTTTAGCAGAGTATACTAAAAGAGCGGCTTTCTTAAAAGGATTGATTCAAACAGCTACCCTCAATAGTCCTATAGAAAAGGTATGATACATACTATTATTACTAGGATTTAATCTGCTGGAATGTGTAAATATTATATAGAAAATGTCATTTCTCAAGTTCCATTTAAGGAATGACCTTATCTAAATAATATTTATTATCATTAAGATATATACCTATTTTTAGCAAATATATTTTAAAATTAATGTTACCTAATTATTTACTTATGCTATAATTAGTTTATGCCTTTAA
Organism: Maniola hyperantus; assembly: GCF_902806685.2. Lineage (NCBI taxonomy): Eukaryota > Metazoa > Arthropoda > Insecta > Lepidoptera > Nymphalidae > Maniola > Maniola hyperantus. The sequence continues at coordinate 7,343,388 of NC_048555.1, forward strand.
CTTTGTCTATAATAAGTAATAATATTGTTAATATTTTAGCTTGAAGCAGTACAATTATTATCACATGGTACTGCAACAAATTCAGCCGATGGCTCCGCTCAGGAGATACACCAGAAGACTGTGGCGAAGTATGGAGTGGAACTGCGATCAGAACTATTTGGCTTAGGTAAGATTTTATTTATATAACTAGAAGATGCCCGCTACTTCATCCACGTGGATTTAGGTTAGGAACTCTTTGATTTTCCAGGATAAAAGGTAGCCTATGTCCGTCCCCAGGATGTAAGCTAACTCTGTACCAAATTTCATCAAAGTCTAAATCTGAAAACCGTGAATTTGTGGTTACATCACACAAAAAAAATTAATTTGTGGTCATAAACTAATATTTAGTATTTTCAATTTTCGAAGTAAGACAACTATATCAAGTGGGGTATCATATTAAAGGTCTTCCTGTGCATGCTAAAACTGATTTTTATTTATTTTTATGCATCATAGTTTTTGAGTCATCATGCAAAATGTCAAAAAAATACGACAGAATTACGGAACCGTCGTTGTGCGAGCCTGACTCGCACTTGGCCGGTTTTTTATTTTTATTTTGTAAAGACAATTATTTTAGATTGAATAATAAATTGTTAAATTTATTCTAGAAGACAGTGATGATGCACTCAGGCAGCGCAACATCATCAAAGCAGCAAATTTCACCAGCAACAGTACCAGTCAAGAAGATATTAATTCCTTACTCAAGTACCATCAGAACATGCAAGAGAAAGTTGCGGAAAACATGGTCATGCTCACTAAGAGCTTGAAGGAACAGTCGCAAATTGCAAGCACTATTATAAAGGCTGATACTGAGGTATGTAAGTTTTAATTTTTTTTATTAAAAATCTAAATATATAAAAGGAAAAGGTGACTGACTGACTGACTGATCTATCAACGCACAGCTCGAACTACTGGACGGATCAAGCTGAATTTTAGCATGCAGTTGTCATGACGTAGACATCCGCTAAGATTTTTGAAAATCCAATCCCTAAGGGGGTAAAATAGGGGTACGAAGTCGCGGGAATAAGCTAGTTATCATATAAAATCTAAAAATCAAGCGATTAGTAACATCTTAGTTAGTCAGTCTCAGTTTATATTTTTACTAAAAGAACTACATCCGCGCGGATTTAGGTTTTTAAAAATCCAGAGTACTCTTTGATCTTCTAGCAGCCTTTGGGATGCCAAGCTATCTCTGTACAAAATTTCGTCAAAATCGGTTAAACACATGGACTGTGAAAAGGTAACAGACAGACACACACACTTTGCATTTATAATATTAGTATAAATTTTCTACCAGTTTTCTTATATTTGTTATCATTTTAGGCGCTGAAAAAATCATCAGACCTGACAGATAGGAATCTCATCTCATTGAAAGTGGAGTCGGATAGGCTGCAGGAGCACAGCCGCGGCGCGTGGAAGTGCTGGCTTTGGCTCATGCTAGCTGTCGTGGTGGCCATATTTATTAGTAAGTCATTAATAATTCATCCTTAGTGTAGCCTAGTAATAGCCTAATGAAGCCTAGGCTGAAATCTATAGAGCGCACTTAGACTTAAGTTTCAGTTAAAATGAGACAGATTTATGCCAGCCAAATATTGCCCTCTCGTTTTAACAGTGTCTTCAGTCTGAGCAAAGTCAAAGTACGCTCTATGGATTTCATCAGCCTTAGTGTAGGCTTGTGATAGCCCAGTATAGTCTATACCCTATCCAAGGAAAGAAGTTAGTATAGCGCTCTTTCTGTTACGTAATCCCATACAAATGATAGAGGTAAAAGTGGACGTTAACCATTTTGAGGCACCAACCAATCACAAACATGTTTTCAAAAAACGTTCGAAATTCAAATCGAAAATAGTTTCAAAAAACATTCGAAATTCAATTCCAAAACATTGTTTTGTGATTGGTTGGTAACTCAAAATAGTTAACGCCCACTGAGAAAATAGTAGTTCAATTAAATTACAACAAAATAGTAAGGTATGGGATTATGTAACAGAGAGAGCGCTATACTAACTTCTTCCCGGGATAAAGTATAGTAATAGCCTGGTGTAGTCTAATAATAGCCTAGTATAAAAACAAAACAATAACGTTCTCTGTAACCCTCATAAGCTAGCTGCGTGCGAAAGAGACAGAAAGACTTCATGACACTTGCGCTTATTCATAGAAACTACGTAAGCCCAATGTGTGAATTTCAAGTGTGAATGAGGTTGGTGACTATTAAAGATTACTTACATTTTTCTAAAATATATTTTCTTTTCTTTTCAGATATGGTGCTGTTCATGAAAGTGACGAAGAAGCGGAAATACGATACGTAAATTATTTTTATATACTGTAAGTTACCTATATACTCCGTAAAAAATGACTTTTCACGCGCCATTTTTGAGTCAACAGCTGTCATGTCAAAAGTACGGTTCACCTTTAAAATAAGGACTAAAATCGTACTTTTGACATGAAATTTGACACAAAAAGTAAAATGGCGCGTGAGGAGTTAAATTTTACGCGTTATAATATTTAAAATTATTATTTAAATTATTATAAGTTTGTACATTTTAATTTATAAGTGTAACTAATAAATGTCTAATAAATTTTAGTCTATACTAGTAAATTTTACTTTTTGCTTTTAATTTTGTAGGCAAAATTTTTTTTATATGGACTATTCAATTGGACGTAAATTATGAAAAACATTCTTCTAACCCACATTCAAGTCGATATTGAGATAATAGGAACTAAATAGTTACCAGCTGAGGCACATCAGCTGGAAACTTATAGGAATAATAAAACGACACAACTCATTTGTAAATACATTTTATTACTACTATGTATTTTAATAGAATTTTTACATTTTCTAGATATCTTTACTATACCAAATCCAGGTTTGGTCCTTAGTTTTATTATACATATCAATTGCTGTTCGATAGTCTGCAAATAGTCTGCCTCATTTCATCTTTTTTAAGTCCATTCCCAACAAATATAAAAATTAAAATGCTTTATATATATTTAAAAAATATAATGTTAGTATAATATGGTATTATATAATTACTAACTCTTCATTGACTTATTAACAATATACTTATCAATGATTATTCGAAAGAAAAAAAAATATTTATTGATATACCTATAATGATTAATAGTGCAGTAGGTAAATAATTAATGTGAAATAAACTGCCGGAATTAATTTGCGGTTTCGAACTTTCTAAGTCACTCCAAATAGTTATCAAATGGAGGTTAAAGGAAGGTAAATTATTTATAACATAATTTTTTTTTATTCGAGTTGGCAATCATGTCTGATGGAAAGCGCGGGTTATTTTTTTAATGACATTGAAAACTTGGAAAGAAGATGTATTATTAACTCTTGCTTTCAAATTATGTCGCAAAAATCTAATGTAGGTACCTAACTTTTCAAATTGCAAACTTACCAAATATCCAATCTACACATATACGATTTTTTAAAATTATGTGCGTGATTTTATTGGCCCTACTTGGTTCCATTGAATACAATATTATATAATACTTTAAATACTTTGCAAGTCTAGTGCTATGCTATGCCTATATGGTAAAATATTGAGAATCTAGGATCTAAATTTTTTTTTAGGTATTTCTCTCATAATATTAAAATATATTGATAAACTTAATTATTTCCCGTTTTAAATACTCCGAATTTTATTTTTAAATTATATAGGTACCATAAAGGTAAGTAGTAACACAAAATATAGCGTGAAAAAATAAATATATTAATTTTATTTTCGTAGTACCTTGATTTAATACATTACACTAATACAATTACAAATATTAGTTTACGTATTATAATTTATTTAAAAGGATTAATTACACAACACACTCGCAATCACAATCATCTTTAAACTCTTTCTCCTACGCTGATGTGAGATGTCTATCGCTTATAATATTATATACTCGTATATATTGCTCGTTCGATTCGTATATACCTATACCTATGCTTTGGCTAATATCAAAAACAAACTGATCGTGACTGCATTGCGCCATAACCCCAATTTCATTTATTTTATTTTTATTTTATTTTATTCGTTTTTTGCAATCAACAGCGATATATACAATATAATTTTACATAATAACAGACTGAAAATTAGTTTATTTAGTTATTGAGTAATATTGGAAAGATTTCATCTATATTTTAAATTTTAATGCGAATCATATTCGCGCCAATATAAAGCGGTATCTATTTTTTTTCGTTAAAGCCTACAGCAAAGTGACTAATAAACTCTCTACTTTTTGTCGTAGACCGCGTCGGTTAGTTCGAATTTCCATATTTTGTTCGGTCCTATTTCCGTTACGTACAGGTGGGATCCGTTTCTCGTTACAGCCAAAGAGTGTGGATTTGTGAAGCCCTGAAAATAGAAAAATAGTTTATTTGATTCATTATACAATTTAAATTTAAGTAGGTAGAGCAACTTGGACTTTTATGAAGACGACCTGCGTCTGTTGATATTGGTGGTGCAAACCCAAAGTGAATAGACACTTTCTAGGCAGGCGCTCCACCTACGGCTGCATCATCTCCTACGGCTTGGTGTGATTGCAGTCAAGCGCTAGCCTATTACATATTATGTGTAGTTAAAAAATTATAAAAAGAGAAGCTCACCACTATTGATGGCCAATTTGAAACGATTTTTATCAGTTAGTAGTCTTATTTTAAGAAGGTCACCCATTCTCAAAGAGATTATATATGAGATATATTGTATACTTTTTGGAAAAGAGAGAACCCGACATAAAAATGTCTGAGAGCAGTTGATTTCTGTGATTCGTTTAGTACGCGACAGGTCGAGATGGCAATCGGGGTATGAGGCGGGGGGACGCCCTGCACACCCGCACGTCACCTGCGCTCGCACTGATTCTTATGATTCGTAGGTATGAAAAATTAAAACTCACCGCGACTGGCTCCCAAGTGTCCAAAATATTTCCATAAACAGCATTGACGGTAAATCCTCTTACTGCGATATTCTGAGACGTTGGACCGTTCACTGCATAGATGATATCGCCATGTGATGCCACTGCGAATACTCGTCCCAGCGTCGGATCCTCAATCACAGTAGCAGGCTCCAGCATATTAATGTAACTCTTCAATCCAGCTTTCGGGCAAACAATTCTCATATTCTCTCTATCTGCCACACAGACTACGTCCAAGTGTTCCAGCAATGTGACACTGTGTGGAAGATTCAACGTTAGCGTGTCAGAGAAAGATGGAATCGCAAAGAGAAGTGTTCCAGCTGCGTTGAACTTCAAAATCTGGTTGTTACAGTATCCATCAGCGACGAAGATTTCGCCTGTCGTTGCCACTGCTACTGATGTTGGCATGCAAAGGAGAACTCTGTGTCTGTAGGGATAACCAGCTGTGAACGCTTCTCCGATTGTCAGGCTTGGGTACTTGTGATTGTTAGGCGTATACTGAAAAATATTTAAGAGAGTTACAATTAAGTATTTTGGTCAATTGTTTTACTTCATTCATAACTAGTCAAAGCCCATCAAGCGTTTGCAATGTGACACCACCACACACTGTTTAGTACACTGATTACTATAATAGGAACTTTCACAGAACAATGACACCTGTACAAAATTTAAACTCAGTCGGATGAACGACGCGAGAACGCGCATAGGTAACGAACAGACCGACAGACAAAAAGTATTGAAGTGAAAACTTATTTAGTACCATTGTAATTTGAAACTCGACAAAACGAAATAAAAACCGGCCAAGTGCGAGTCGGACTCACGCATGATAAGTTCCGTACCCTATAAAAACAAGCAAAAAAAACACGTTTGTTGTATTTTATGGGAGCCCCCCTTAAATTTTTATTTAATTCTGTTTTTAGTATCTATTTGTTGTCATAGCGGCAACAGAAATACATCATCTGTGAAAATTTCAACTGTCTAACTATCACGGTTCATGAAATACAGCTTGGTGACAGACGGACGGACGGCGGAATCTTAGTAACAGGGTCCCGTTTTACCCTATGGGTATCCTAATAGCTCAACAGCTCATCGATTAAATAAATTGTATCCTTTCGTCAATAATTTTTTGCTGGGCGAGCAGGGAAAATATTAAACAAAACTCAAGTTAAAAAAAATATCAACGGTACCTTAAAAACTTGATGCTTTGCCACATCAGTGACCCACACATTGTCGTGATGGTCAACAGTAAGTCCATGGGGCATGTAAAATGCATACGCCCCCCAACTGTGAAGCACCGATCCAGTTTGCGGGTCAAGTACTAATATTGTATCCTCGTTAATTGGTCCTTTGTCGAGATTTTGGTATACATTGGATTCATTGAAAGTACTGAAAAGTCAAAATTAGCAACTTTATAGGAGAGCGAAAAAGCGTTTCCAGAGATTTGGGTCATTATGAATACCGTGGAGTTGCATTTTATTCCGTTATTAAGGGTTTCTGTTTCTGACTGACCAAAACAACGCGTCTATCGATTCTCTATCGAATGTGATCTACTGACTCCGAAATGTTAAAACCGCCAAAAAATGTCTTACATGGTCTTAGAACTTAAACGACGAAATATATTGAAAAGCTTTTCAAACCGTACCAAACAAAATAGAAATAATGTTTTAAAATAAAATTATGGCGTGGTTACGTAGTACGTGTTTATTAAGTATTTTTATAATACTTAATGATTTTAATATAGATGTAATAATATCCATATTAGGGTGAACTTTACCGTGTTTATTAATGTAATTTTATGAGTCCGATAAAAACAAAAAATCCAAATATAGACACTTTTTATCGCCCGTTTTATATTTTGTTTATTTTATTAAAGTGTGCGCATTGTAAACTGAGAATAATACATTACCTCTCGTCCCACACTCTTTCGGCCCGGTGGAAAATTACTGGTTGTCCCAAAGAATTTATTGAGACAGCAGTTATTTGCCCCACATTCAGTGACTGTTGTGGCCAATCCTTTACTTCTTGCGGTCGTAACACGATTTCATCTTTTGGCTGAAATGAATTTTCTATGAATGAAATTATCTGTCACACAACAAGTTCATTGGAAATGTAGAGTATTAGGTTGTACAAAAAACTCACCATATGAAGATCGAGGTTTTTCAAAAGATTATCTTCGTTTCCATAGCTGAAGTAGTCAAAATTATCCCTAACCGTTTCTGGTTCACAATTAGATCCGTATAATGAAAAAACTAGCAGAAGTACCGGCCACATTTTTGATAATTCTGTGATTTGGCGATGGAATTCTCTTGGTGTGTACTTAGAGCGTATTGATTGTTGGTTCTTAATAGCCATCACGCATGCGCGTTTCAAGCGTTTCAGTAATGGATTTTCAGCTCGCACGACTTAAGTTTTACTAAAATTATTATCAAGGTCGAAAAAGGAGTCACGAAATAGAAACAAGATTGGTTAGCTATCATACGTTTATTTAACGTATAATTTCAACAATTTTCAACAAAATTGGTCATAAGAAACTATATCATCGCCCTTCTTCTAGGGTATAATAAACGAGGCATCTTAGGCTAAATACGAAAATAGAAGATGAAATTTAATTTCTTTTCCTACCAAATCAGTCTCAGGTATTCGTTAGAACGTGGCACATTTGGAAATTCAAAATTTTCTTGGGGTTTGTAAGGCAACACTTATACAAATCAAATATGGGTTATCGGTGCTTCCTTGCTCATTGTCCTCTCCAGGGAGAGTTGGGTTGGTCCCATATGTAGCCTGTCTCAGTCATAGAGCAGACTGCGTTGTAATATCTTCCTGGGCTTCGACAGTACGACCACGAAGGACACTTGCATCTGAACAGTATTTGGAACTCCTCCTTGCAAATTTCGTTCCACCAACATGTTCTCTGAAAAATATACCATGATATCTCACAAAAGCCGTATCACCATTTCTTTCAGTACCAACTATAATTAAAAATATCTTTTAGATTTGTATTCATTAAAATTTTAAAACGATCAAGACTTTTCGTCTAGAATGTTAAAAACTTTTTTAAAAGCTTCAAGATTATATTTATGGTATCTATACCTTTCCTATTGAACTAGATAGAGAGATATATACGATTTATCTATCAAACAATTAGTAATGGGCGTATGAACTCTTACCTCAGTAACATATCCCTTTATAGATTGGTCGGAATAGCTTCGCTTGCTGACTGCAGCACACTCGAACGCGGCATGTAGCACAAGTATGTACGTAATCGTTAAGTACATAATTATATTCGTGTTAGAGCCATCCACAGTACTATATTCCTCACTTTTAGCCAATCACAATCCTTGACATCATTTAGGCATTTTTAAATAGATATTTTATTTTGGCGTAGCCTTCCCCGCCCCATGTCGGAGCTTTCAGGTTGTGATGTACGGGATAGCGCTGTCTGGTTTAGGTATATACCTATATAGGTGTGTAGAGAAATTGAGACAGACAGATTCTAGACTGCGGCAGCATTTGAATCTTTGATACATCTTTGAAAGACGCCATCTCTTTTCTTTTCGTATTGCATTAGGAAACTGGGAAACTGTGCAAAAAAATCTGCGAATGCGATTCTATTTGACTGAAAAGGCTTTGCTTGGCGACCAATGATGACGTGTTATAAATTTTTATTATTTTTTCTGGTCTACATCACTACATGCGATAAGAAAAATGCGTCATACGATTACGATGCGATTACGATTTTAAGTAGGTAATAAATAGGCAGGTTTAATAGACAATTAAAGTATTTTTACCGGTAAATAATGTTTATAATAATTAGGTATTACTTAACTAAAACACCTTAACTAAAATAAATAATAGATTTACAATAATTACAATCTAACTTCTAATAGGACTTTCGTAAAACAAAAAAAAATAACAAATAAAAATATAACAACAGTAGGTAAATGTTCAAAAAATCCATGTTTTAATTTATTCTAATTAATTACCCTAGTTATTAAGCGATATTGTTAGAAATAAGTATTTTACAAATAAATCAAATAAATAGGACAGTTTTACACGGGTCTTGCAATACCATTGAAGGATTATAAAGATGTTCAGTTAGGTACAGTACGCGGCCGAAAGTAATGTACATCGATCTTTAGAAGGAGATAGCAAATTTGTAGAGCACTGCCTCTGTTGAGACCGACGAAGCGTCATATTATAGGTATGAGTGACAGAGACAACGCTCTACAAAGCCGAAATGTCATTCTAAAGGCCGATGTACATTACTTTCTGCCGTGTACTGTACAATTGTTATTCGTATCCATTGATGACGAAGCCACGCCATAGTTTTGATTATTCTAAGTTGGCATCCTTTCAAAAGAGCGAGACGAGTGTAAAAGTTCCTTATTTCAAAGTGTAGGTACCTAATAACATCAACAACATTTCTTTTTAAGCTAAGCATTATTCAATGGCACTTAGATAAAATAAATATGGCTTGTAAATTCATAAAAGTTTGAAAATCGGCACATGAAACTAGACAAAAAAATTGATATCTACTGTAAAAAGTTCAAAATATCTATAGTACCTATGCGATAGGTTGAGATGGCAATTGGGGTGGGGACGCCCCGTACACCCGCACAGCCCCCACGCGAAGCCGGTCCTGGCGAGCGCGGGTGACGTGCGGGTGTTTGGGGCGTCCCCCGCCTCATACCCCGATTGGCATCCTCGACCTTTTGCGTACTATACATGACACCAAATGAATATGAATTAAGCTCCAAACACATTATTTTGTAGTGTGTAGCATAAGCAAGGTGCTTGAGGGCACTCCGATGGGTTGACTAAGAATGAGCACCATAACAGCCCAATGTGCCCGTCCTGATAATAAATGCACACATAACTACACAGTGATATGTATTTGCACCTTAATAATCAAAGCACAATGTGATAAAGTCGCTTTCTACACAAACTTTTATGAATTCACTACATTCATTTAGTAGACTAAAATTTGCGTCAACTTTGGTTGAAAACTACCACTACATTTGGAATTTCGAAAAGGTCTAAGCATGGCTTAAGCCTTAAATATTATTTTAGCTATGGATATCATTATCACTATCTACATAGCTTTAAATTCCATCTCGTTGTTATCGATGCTTTCTTGTTCCTGTCGCCTGTGAAGAGTTTCCGCGTCTTTCCTGAAATAATAATTTTTTCTTAATAATATACCTGTAGAGTGTAGATATAGCGACCAAATGAAAACTATGACGAGTATGACTACGATTGTACAAAAGCAGATTTCAGCCGGGCTTGTGTATTTAAAGGTATGATTCCGAACCACTCTTATAGAGATTGTATTGGGAGCAGTAGTGCCGCGACTGTGACAGCTGGTGACAGCACTGCTGCGGCAGCGCTGCTGCGTGCAGCGTGGTTCGGAATCATACCTTTATACTTAGTCTGAACTGTGCAAACCGCTATTTTGCAACTTCAGATTAGACTAGGTTCTGTGATACTGTAGCTAGGATATCTGGTACTCTTCCACTACATTATAAGTAAATACTAGGTAGGTACCGGCAGCACCCAAGCACAATCAGTGCGACAACACTTTCTCGTGGCTTTTGCAACTCATTATCGGTGTCTAATAGACGAGAGAGATAAACGAATTCTTTACTTACGAATATTTATTGGTAGAAGGCATGAATATACTCTTAGGGCAGAGCCTGTAGTAGGGCCAGCACTCCCCGCCAGATTCACCTGCCCGTTGCGCCTCCACATATTCCTCTAGGAGCTTCGCGTAAGGTGATTTGTTAGGGCTGCAATATTCGTTCAAACATGATGATTGGCTTATGATTATGAAGGATATCCCCTATCAATAGAGCGTGGCAGCTAGATTAATCGTAAGGTAGAATCATCTTCATCAACAACTGATAGATTTCCACTGCTGGACATAGGTATCTTATAGGGACATCCATACGCCATGGTCTTGGGCCTCCTGAATCCAGCGGCTCGCTGTGACTAGTTCGATCTCGTATGTCCACCGACTTGGGGGTGTTCCGGTGGGAGATCGGTGGAATGTAGAATAAGCCTAGATAATTACAAGTACCTATGTCGACGCGTGACTGTAGGTACGTATTTTATTCAAATTTGAAATTCAGTAGGTCAATTCTGTAAAACCTGCGTCAATCATTATTACATTTCAATTGTTGTGATCGGCTGAATTTATGCTATTCTTGTTGCAACAATGCATTTTAGCCAATAGTGAGCGTCGAGCGAGCGTCAACCAATCAGAGGTGATTGCGATCGTGACATTTTAGCTGTCATTCTACCGTAATCGAAGGGCAGTTTGATAAAATTAGGTACAGACTACAGAGGTACGTCTATAAAACGGTTGCCGTAGCATGCGCAGGCGTTTGTTAGATATAAGTATACCGACGAGTCTTTTCTTTTAACAAGCATTGCGACACGTGATTTTTTTATTAATAATCCGGAATATTAAAAAAACACAAGTCAACGACGATAGTTCGGCAAAAAATAAAATCAAAAGGAATTATTACCTGAAGAAAAGCTTCATGACTTCGCCCACGAAGCCAAAATTCTTCAATGGGTGCGCGTGTACCTCGCAAATGGCTCGCAGGAGACACTCTTTGCCATCTAACCCGAAGTTTGCCAGGAGATCCTCTGCGATGCCATACAATAATGCTCTAGAAAATAATCATAAATAGCTATAGGTAGTATCTTAAAAAATATTGTTAACACTTAAATTTGTGCCTCAATAGCTCAACGGGTTAGGGACTGAATCCCAAAAGGTCGGCGGTTCAAACCCCATTCATTGCACTACTGTCGTACCTACTCCTAGCACAAGCTTTACGCTTAGTTGGAGGGGAAAGGGGATTACTAGTCATGATTAACATGGCTAATATTCTTTTTTTTAATATACTCACTCCTATAATAAATGATGATTGAGTTTACTGACAAATCATTTACCACCTGGTGAGATTGCAGTCAAGGGCTAACTTGTATCTGAATATAAAAAAGGTACTAAACCACAGATGTCATTAGGTGATATCACGGTCAACCGAAGACCTGTAATTTATAAATACTTCAAACAAAATACCACACAACACGAGACCACACACGCATATTGTCACGTGACATTGCCTGAAGGATAACGTGACCATAAAATGATCCGTCACTTTCCCTCGACAATAAAGTTATCACTTATCAGGAATTCGGACCGCACCGTGACGCTATGTTATAGAGAGAGAGGCAGCACGTGCTAGACCTTCGTTATTTTATAAAAGTTGAAAGTTTCTCTGCGTATTGTCCCCAACACTGGGAGGAATGTTTGTTTGAATCATGGTGGCTTAGGGAGATAACATGAATAAAGGTGTAAAAATCTTACATCAAAGTGTAAAGTCAATTTTTTATTTTTTCTTCGGAATAGTATTATAAATCACGTCATGCATTGCCAGACATTTAGGTACTGTCGTGGCAACCCCCTGTCAGACGTCTTAAAGTTTAAAAGTGTAAGGGTGTTTGGTAGAGGTTTGTCACCATACTGTCTGGCAATGCATGACGCGATTTCTAATAGGTACTTACTATTCCGAAGAAAATATAAAAAAATGACTTTACACTTTGATGTATGATTTTTCACACATTTACTACCTGTTATCTCCCAAAGCCACCATGATCCAAACAAACATCCAAACAAAAGTTTCTGCCAGTGTTGGGGACAATATGCAGATAAACTTTCAGCTTTTATAAAATAACGAAGGTCTGGCACGCGCTGGCTCTTAGTCCATTTGTAGGAAATCGTTTGAAATTCGTAAGTCGCTGTTCGGTGTCGTTGCGTAACTTTATTTGGTCACTAGACCGGTAATAGACACCTGATAGGAATTTTCTATTACTTCGTAACAATGTGTCTAACAAGTGTTCCGATTAACAAAGGCGCTAAGGCTCTACAGAAGTTTATGGAATTTCTTTAGGTCACATTTGAAACGAATAAATTCAAAACCCATGAACAAGCGTTGATTGATTAATACTTATTCAGAAGAGATTCTAAATTAGGTACCAATGCATCACTTTGTTAAAGCGTCGAGAATTAGGTCCACTGATATTTTACAATATTATGACCACAACATAATATCTTGAGCAATGTTTCTTATACAATTCAATAATCGCAGCTCCGCTACCGTGGCAATTTTGGAAAATCCGACCTTTCTACATTACAAAGGGAAACCCTGTGCGAAATTCCAGCTTTCTAGGTCCAAGGGTTTGGGCTGCCGGCTGGGCGTTAATGGGTCAGTCAGAAATTGAGTCAGGGCTCTTTTAATAGAACTATGGAGAGAACTAGAGAATGGTCTATGTAAATGGCTTCCATGGGTAGAGTAACATTACACACATTTTAGAGTGGCAGGCTGAGAGACAGATGAAGAGATTGGTACTTATATGCTTATTATTTTCGGAAACCTACTTTTGTGCTTTTATAAACTTCCGTTTTCCACACCTACCACAACAGCCTACTATATTAATGTATGATCTCCATTCATTGTTATCAGTACCCTTATTATAAGAAATGCGAAAGTGTGTTTGTTTGTTGGTTTTTTAAAAGACCTAATTCCACGCGGACAAAGTCGCGGGTATCGGCTAGTACCTAAATAACTCATATTAATACGTGTATGATTTATTTATTAACTTGTTAGCTAAGGAACAAATTATATGTACCTATTGCAATTCCCAGAATCATATTATTACCTCTCTCCACCATGAAACCTGTCCAGCACCACGCTCTCGGCCTCAGGCGGGATGGCTTCTCGTGTTGACCTCTTCCCCCTCCTGTTATCCAAGTACTGTCCCACATAGTCCGCCATGACTGACGCTGCAACGTTTCCCATGGACCGCGCGAAAATAGGCGGCAAATCGCCGTAGGGATTTTCGTTGTCAGTCAAACCCAGCTTGTCGAAATCAACTGCAAATGGAAAAAATACGTGAGATAATATTACCTACTGTTATCATATCAATATTTTCTTAACTGACTTTAAAGTATGAAGCTTCTGAAGTCCGAACCTTCGGCTTCAGCTTTCGCAACCTTCGGCCAAAAAAACCACCCTTCAGCAATACTTCGGCTTCGGCCAAAATGGGCCCAAGTTTTGCCTGAAGCCAAAGGTTCATTTCGTTTATTTATTTGCGTTTATGTACATTGGATAGTGGACTCTATAGCTCTGTCAGGGCATTATTCCGAATAGAATACAATTTTACAAGGTTCAAATCGACAAAGATAGGTAAAACAAATCTACCAATGCAATGGTCCAGTTTCAAAATGTAGTTCTCTAACATACACATTACACATGGTTGACCAATGAACATGTACAGAAATAGGGTAGGTATCCCATAATTGATCGTTGTACAACCACAACAATCGGTCACATACCACCAAAGTACCCACTATGTTAGAAACCAACGGCCGTAGACCGGTGCGATCGTTCTGTGCTATATGGTAACGACTAGCATGCCCGTCGTCCGATTACTACAGTAACCTAAGTACCTACCTAATTTCTACGTTTGCCAATTTAGCGTTTAAAATATCGTGAGCGATATATATCAGTACCCTTATTATAAATGCGAAAGTGTGTTTGTTTGTTGGTATGTCGTTCAATCACGTCGTAACGGTGCAACGAATTGAGGTGATTTTTTGCATGGGTATAGATTAAGACATAGAGCAGAAACAAAGAGGAGATGTTGTATTAAGATTTCCCTATGAAATATCGAGTGACATTTTGCGGGGTGAGGGGTTGTGGAACGCCGCCCACTTCTCAATTTTCCATCTGCGGGTTAGTAGCAAAACTACTCACTTAGCGACCTAACATCGATATATTGATGTCACTACATAGTTCAGCTATCTCACACTAGATGTCAATAAGTGTAGAAATTACGTATAAAATTACTTACAAATGAAATGTGATACCATTCATAGCATCAGAACGTCTGTCTGAATAACTTTGACACGATAAAACACAACACTTCATCCTTTTGTTCTTAAAAACGCGAAAACACACCGATAATACGAGTCTCAATATATGTGAACCTGACGAACGCAGACAGCATACTAACTAAGGCCCCGCCCACAGTGATGACGTCAGGACCTAGTTGAAAATCACAGTGCACAGTTGCTTAGGCCAACTCCTCTTTGTTTCTGCTCTATGGATTAAGACCTGGAGACTGACATAGGCTACGTTTTATCCCGGAAAATCAAAGTTCCAACGGGATTGTTAAAAAAACCTAAATCCACGCGGACGAAGTCGCGGGCGTCAGCTAGTCCATTATAAAATACTATCTGATGCCCGCGACTTCGTACGCGTGGATTAAGGTTTTTAAAAATCCCGTGGGAACTCTTTGATTTTCCCGGATAAAAGTAGTCTATATCACTCTCCGTCTTAAACTATACCCATACAAAAAATCACGTCGATCCGTTGCTCCGTTGCGACGTGATTAAAGGAAAAACCAACACACCAATAAAGCAACAAACCAACAAACAACACACTTTCGCATTTTTAATATGGGTAGGTAATTGGGTAGTGATTTAAACAAAAGCCGGCTGAACTCAGGTGAGTAGGTAGTCGAAGTCACCCGAATCATCATGATCAACCCATCGCCGTTACTATAGACTTACAGAGCACGGGTCTCCTCTCAGAGTGAGAAGGGTTTTGGCCATAGTCTACCACGCTGGCCATGCGTGGATTGGTAGACTTCACACTCCTTTGAGAACATTATGGAGAACTCTCAGGCATGCAGGTTTCCACACGATGTTCTCCTTCACCGTTAAAACGGGTGATACCTATTTAATTTCTTAAAACGCACATGGCTCCGAAAAGTTAAAGGTGCGAGCCCGGGATCGAACCCCCGACCTATGATAGCCTAGTGGTACTGGTTAGGACGTCCGACTAGGCGGACGTCCTAACCAGTACCACTAGGCTATCATAGTAACCCGACAAGTTTTCGACTACTCACATGAGTTCAGCCGGCTTTGGTTAAATACTAATTTACTCTACATCGTCAACTACAGTACCTACGCGGCAGGAAGTAATGTACATCGACCTTTAGAAGGAGATAGCAGATCTGTAGAGCATTGTGGAACCAACTTCCATCGGCGGTGTTCCCACTACATTACAACCAGTTGCCTGCTCGTTTGATTGCTATCTCTATTTAAAAAAAAATTGTCTTAGTCGTTGAGACCGACAAAACATCATTTAGGTGAAATGACAGAGACAACGCTCTACAAAGCCGAAATGTCATTCTAAATGCCGATGTACATTAGTTTTGGCCGCGTATTGTAACTACGCGACTAAGAGCCAGCGCGTGCCAGACCTTCGTTATAAAAGCTGAAAGTTTCTCTGCGCGTAGTGTCCCCCAACACAGGGAGGTATACGATCAGTGACTATGAAGTTTGGATCATGGTGGGTTTGGGAGATAACAGGTAATAAAGGTGTAAAAAATATTATGTCAAAGTAGTGTATTTTTTTATATTTTCTTCGGAATAGTATGAGAAAGATTCCAAATCACGCCATCCATTGCCAGACACAATGGCACACCAGGTATTGGGAACTCCCTGTCAGACGCGATAAAGTTTAAAAGTTAAGGTCAGGCTGTTGGGGACAATACGCAGATAAACTTTCAACTTTTATAAAATAACGACCGTCTGGCACGCGCTGGCTCTCTCTCTATTATCTGCCAATAGATAAGAGTAGATGCATAATGTTATTTATAACTGTTATTGTAAATAAATTACAAGACTACGGTCAACTACGGTATCTAATATCTAATATTGTTATGTGCCATACTTTTTAGTTTCTACTGGTTTAATAATTTTTAAAACTCTACTTGAAATCTACGAATTTGAAAATACTGACTTTGAATTTCCAGTTGATACATTATGGTACCTGCAAAATCGTTGAATTAATCTTTTTTTAAATATGCTTATCATGATTTTTAGGAAGTTACTCGTAGGTGTTGTTATTTCTGAAATTTACGTTTATTTCTTACCATTCGACTTAATACTTACTTGTAAAGGGAAAACTAACAGTCATGTTAGATAGGAATCCTTTCGGTGGATGCCTCACAAATGGCATAGATATAGATGGTGTGATCGCCATCGTAGTTCCGGGTGGTAGTGCCAAACGTCCATCGTTCGTGATCCAAAGTATTCTCTTCTGGCGTGAGTGAGGGACGTTCTCTTTAGCCACTTCCTCCTGGTTCTCCGGTGAGGCTATCGGTAGAAGTGCTGCGAGTGCTATACTGATTAAAACGCGTGGTATTCTCTCCATTGTCAACCTGTTGAAGATATATTTTATTGTAATCCATTCATTAATCATAAGTGCCAGAACTGATTTGTTGCTATGATAGTATATCTATTAATTGTGTAGGTATAATATCTAGAAAGAACGTTCCTTCCAGTGTTGGGGACAATAGGTACGCAGAGAAACTTTCAGCTTTTGTAAAATAAGGAAGGTCTGGCACGCGCTGGCTCTTAAGCCAAACCGTTGATAAAAAAGTTACAATCAGAAAGTCGTTAAAGGTAGTATAGTCCGTACAAAATGACTCCTCACGCGCCATTTTAAATCTATGGGTCAACTGTCATGTCAAAAGTACGGTTCACCTGGGTTTACCTTTAAAATAAGAATTAAAATCGTACTTTTTAACATGAAATTTGACAAAAAAAGTTAAAATGTGAGGAGTTAAATTTTACGCATTATAAGTAAACATTATTGTTGTGTGACAGTTGTATTTGTCACTGTTGATTTCAATGATTGATTTTGGTAGTTTATTACCATTTCCATTTTATGATTTATATTAATTTTTTAGTTTAAAACGACTATAAGAATGGACATATCGCAGTGCAAACATCTACGAGTTAGAGATAGCAGGGACTATAATATGGACATAGAAGAATTTATAAAATCTATAGAGATGCAGTTCAAAATTAATTTTACTTCGCTACCACAGTGGAAGGAACTTATTGAAATAATGAATATCGTTCAGACGGATTATAAAATGAAAATTCAGAATGCAGCAAATCGTAAATATCAAATATTACAAAATATTTTTGTACAGAATTCCAGACCCAGTCCATTTGAATTAACTGATAAATTTGCAAGAACGTCAAAATTTTGGGAAAATATGAAACTCAACCTTAGAAAACGTAAAGCTTCTAAAGACCAACCTCTTATTAAGTCTAATGATGATGTGAATCAAACACTCAACTCACAAACACTGATTCAAGAAACGATGGATGAAGTGAGTATTAATAAATTTCAAGCACATCCTAATACTGAAGAAGTGCAATCGAATCAACTTTTAGTTGAAAGGCCGGATACCGAGCTAGAACTTAAATCCCCCATATCTGCTCGTCTACCGGTTAATATAGGCACAAATCAACACAAAATGATTTCTCCCCTTGGATCCAACTATACACCCTTAATAAATCCAGAAATTGACTTAAGTCACACACAATTGAAGTTAGATAGCACCGAAGAAAATAATTTTACTCCAACTCAAACGAAACTAATAAAATTTTATCCGAATAAAATCATTATAACAAATGATACAACAGAAAAACAATCAATGAAATTATTTTTGACAAATTGTTGTACTGAATATTTGCATTTACAATTTAAAAAAATATCAGACTATTCATATTTTAAAAATATCAAGATATTTCCTTGTACGCCGATTAAATTGTATCCTGGCTTAAAAGTTATTTTAAAGTTAATCTATTCACTTAAAAATAAAAATGATGACAATATTATATCATCAATACATTTAAGAATTAGTCGTAACGTGATCTATGAAACGTCTGAAGAAGCTCTTATCATTCCAATAGAAAGCAGTTTTATAAAATCAAGAACCATAGCAGTTACTGAAACAGTTTACATTCCTTCAAATTATAGTTGGCAGGTAACTCCAAAACTCGGCTACCCAAAAGCAGTTGTTCATATAAAAAATCAAGATGATGCATGTTATTATTTACATATCAGGAAAAAAAATGTAGATTTTACCAAAGAACTTGGTGAAAGTCTTAAATCAAATGACGTTGAAAGTGCAGATTCGGAGAGTTTAGTTCGAAGGATAGATGATATAGAAAATGAACTCCAAAGTACAATTTTGTCCACACCAAATACTAACCAAATGACGAGTAAACATTTTGATGAATTAATTAATAATGATAATGATTTAGTGAGTGCTGTTGATATTGTTGTACTAGTTTTAAATGATATAATAGGTCTTGTTCTTGAACCTTTTATTTTTAAACAAACATATTTGCGGATTCCATCTCGATCCAAGAAATTAGTTATAGTGTATTTTACAAGAGTCCATCATGTAGGGTGCCATCAAAGTTATTATGATTTCATATTTAACGATTCTGAAGACGATAACATTACAATAACTAAAACAATTAAAGTTTTTGCGGAGGTGTTGCCTCATCCAATTACTCTACATCCAAAAATACTTGATATGAGTAAATCACCTACCACCTTTGGTTATTTGGAAGATAACTTCACAATCACAAATTCGCACAAGATTTTCCCAGTTACAATTAAAATAAAAACAACCACAAAAATGAAAAAGATATTTAAAATAACGCCTATGGAAACTTTAGTTCCCGCACAATCCAGTGCGAAATTTTACGTTAAAATATGTACAAGAAATAATTTAGAATCGACAGAGTTCGATGATCTAGCTTATTTTACGATAAAAATTCTTATTATTGGACATAAATCCGTCTACCAAAACGTACCTCCGCTTTTCTATGAGATCATAGCACCATGCGGGACAGAATTTAAACGAATATATGGAACCAAATATTTCAGTGATGCTGTAGATTCAAGCGTAATAAATGTTAATAATTTGGCAGAGCCCTTGTAAAAATTTGTATTTTTACCTATTTAAATGTTAATAAATATCATGATTTGCTAGTTTTATGGAATTTTATTTTAAGTACTTAATAAAATTGCTAAGGAAATAAAGACATAAAACCGCTATTCATCCACACCCCGCCCACTTTAATATCGCAAAAATAAAATAAGGTTCATCTTCAAGGAAAAAAAACAAGCAATAATTTACTTTCTCGCGTCATAAAAATTACATTAACAAGTGAAGTTCCAAGGAATGTCGTTGAGGACAGCAAGGATTAAACCTGTTGACCGACTTTTATGTATCACAGGTCAAGTAATGTTCCCGTATAATATTCCAGTTTTTATTGGCAGGTCTTGGGCCGGTTTTAAATAATAATCGATCGTAAATCGAAGTGATCGATGTTTTGTTGATCGCCTGTCGTTTACAAAGATGTTTCTTTAATGAAACGTGCGTAATAATGACATCGTTTAAAATTATATCATGTTCGCCATTTAACAATTGAGAACAAAAAAAAAAACTATTATCTCATGAGTAAGAGTTTTACTCTCACTAGCGAATTTTACATTGTTTAACGCAAAGATTTCGCATTGAGCGATCAATAGTAAAATTTCTTGTAGCAAAAATGAACAATAGAAGTAAAATTAGCAGTATGGCACATTGTTGGAACGTATAACTTTCAATTAGATTCATTACAGCAGATCAAACAAATCCTTTACTACACGTATTATATACCTATAGTATGCGACAGGTCGAGATGGCAATCGGGGTATGACGCCCCGCACACCCGCGCTTGCCCTCCGGGATAGCGCGGAGGCTGTGCGGGTGTGTGGGGCGTTTCCTTCCCGATTGCCATCTCGACCTGTCGCATATTATAGTTATGGTCATTAAAAAAATATAAAATATGATACAGTAGGCCCTAAGCATCGGTTTGTGGTTGTCAGATAGACCCTGGAGAAGCAGGCCTCACACATCAGGCGTCAAAAAATCCAGCACCCTCCTCGTAGTGAGTACGACTACGAAAAGTTACTAATAAACGTAGTTTGAGGTGTGCGTTGATAGACCAGTCAATTAGTCAGTCAGTTATACCTTTTCCTTTTTATACATATTTAGAAGAGTCATTCATCTCTTTGTTAAGCTATCTTATGAGGTATCCATACTAATACCTATTATAAATGCGAAAGTGTGTCTGTCTGTCTGTCTGCTAGTCTTTCACGGCCCATTTATTCAACCGATTTTGACCAAATTTGGTACAGATATAGCCTGCATCCCGGAAAAGGACATAGGCTACTTTTTATCAAAGCAAAGAACTCTCACGGGATTTTTAAAAACCTAAATCCAAGCGGATGAAGTCGCGGGCATCATCTAGTTATAAATAAACGATGTTATTTCCGAAGAATAAAGGTCAAACCAAGTCTAGCGCCAATTTACTGAATGACAAAAGTTTCTACACAACCGCGTTGACGGACATTGCACCTTCTATTAATATGAAAACTTTCTGCGATCAGTAAACGATTAATGAATTTAAAACTTGGTATCAAAATAATACTTACCAAAGAGTTTGGGTCTATAATGACAATTGTTCGACATTGGTTCGACGCGTGCGCACATAAGAAAATCATTTGAAGTTTTAATGACAATGATCCGTATTCAAAGCGGATAACTAATTCGTAGGCTTTCCTAACAACCGTTATTATATTATGTTGGGGCATTGTTTTGCCAATGACAATTGAGGGAATAGTCACGAACTTGTGTTTTTAGTATTTCAAGCATAATTTACTCATGAAAAGTAGGCGCGTGTCAAATGTTAGTGTTGTTCCACATATTATGAGAATTTTCTTGTAAAATACGAACGCTTTAACGGACTTGGCCTTATTTTCCAAAGTTCAGCGATTTTCCGAGACTTTCGCGAATTTTCTAAATTTTCATAGCCTTACGGTACCTACCTACTTGAAGTTCTTTATTTCTTACTAGCTTTTCCCGCGAGTTCGTCTGGGTAGATATAGTCTAAGGTTCTTAAATAATCCCGTAGGAATTAAGTAGTCATTAGTTTAGTCCTCTAGCTGTCTGCGAAAGTCTCTTCAAAATCGGTCGTCATTTGCTGTTTCGGGTAAGACCGGACAACCAGACTGACACTCAAAAATTAGGAAAACAGGTGTTTGATTACGTGAAATCAGTACCCTTATTATAAATGCGAAAGTGTGTTTGTTTGTTGGTTTGTCCTTCAATCACGTCGCAACAGTGCAACGTATTGACGTGATTTTTTGCATGGGTATAGATAAAGACCTGGAGAGTGACATAGGCTAGCTACTTTTTATCCTGGAAAATTAAAGAGTTCCCACGGAATTTTTAAAAACCTGGTTCCATGCGGACGAAGTCGCGGGCATCAGCTAGTTGACCATAAAATAGGAAAGGGCAATTCACTGGTTTGGAATGAAGATTCTACTAAGTCTTAAGAGCCATCAAGAAACTCAGCAGATAAAAAAAAATAAAGAAAGGATATGTAGTGCCTTTGGAAAATTACCTACTAATCGAAACCCTTTCATACACACATGACACATCGTCGTAAACCTACTTGCAATGCTCATTGTCATTCACACACGCATAAATAGGTACGCTATCGAATATCGATAAGATACGAAAACGAATCGATGAAGTGCGTCGATATTCTAGATTGAGAACACGAAATACTTCGTATGCCATCTGTACTTACATTGCTTTCGCTGTAAAAATGATGTACAATATGCACGCCTGTTGTTTTTAGAAAAGGCTCGAATGTGTAGGGGGTGCCATACAATCCGAAAGGTGGTTGGTTCAAATTCCACCCGTTGAACTATTGTATCTACACAAGCACTACTTTACAGTTTACACTTATAGTCTGAGGGAAAATGGTGATATCTACACACTACCCTAGATGATGCTCGCGAATTTGTTAGTATGGATTCCTTTTTTTTAGAAATCCCGCGGGAACTTGATGATGCTCGCGAATTCGTCCGTGTGGATTTACGTTTTCTAAAAATCCGTTGGGAAATCTTAATTTTCCGGAACAACAATATCCTTTATCCATCCCTGGGATGCAAGCTGTCTCTGTCGGATGGGGGCGTGAAAAGGTAAGAGATAGATAGGCAGACAGACACACTTGCATTTATAACATTGGTATGGATATGGATAATGGTAACTATAGGTCACAAGGTAACTAAAATATACACATACGACAGGTCAAAATGACATTCGGGAAGGGAACGCCCCGCATACACGCACAGCCCCCGCACTAACCCGGTGCGTGCGAACGCGGGTGACGTGCGGGTGTGCGGGGCTTCCCCGGCCTCATTGATCAGATGGACTATACATAATATCTATTTGAATTAGGTATAGAAACGACGATAGAGGTCTGTTATTTTTAGGTATAGAAAGAAAGCTATAATATTATGGTATCTAATTTAAGGCATACCATTCATTTGGTTCGTAAGTAGGTAAGTACAGAATAACAGAAGCAATACTTATGCAATGACTGCAACTCTTATTCGAGTTAAGGTTTTTAACCTTGAAAATGTCAAGGTTGAGATAAAAGCATTTTACGAGATGCCCAGACATTATCAAGTTCACTTTTTAAAGAATTTTGTCGCTCTCGTTTTAAGTAACTTGTTAATCGCGACAAGATTTTGTGTAAGTAATAAAAATACGTCGGAGACCGGGGCTTTTGATAATACATATTCAGATTTAAAGGAGAAACGGACTGACTAACATAGTCAGCTGTACAACAAAATCGTATAGTTCACAAACTGTTTGGGTCCAGACTCTAGAAACTTGAGTTTTTGCCTGAAGCTTCTTCCCTACTAAAAAAGGATTTTCAAAAATTCTACCCGAGTGAAGCAAGGGATAGAAAGGATCGGGATAAAAATAGCCGCGCTGAATGAACCTTTAAAACTCTTTGGTTTCCGGGATAAAAAGTAGCATTCCGTCTACGGGATGCGAGCTATCTCTGTAGTCTATACCCATCGAGGAGTAATGTACCTGTAATGGACACTAAAAGGACGCATTATAGACACGAAGTTCAGCAATCTTGGACCAGAATCAGCAACCCTGAACCTTACCAGCGCAACTGCGGACCCCCATCATCGAAGAGCGTACCTCATTCCTGGTAAGTGACTACATTTACAAACACTGACAAAATCGGTTAAAAGAATGGCCGTGGAAAGGTAACAGACACACAGCCGCCGCCGTAAATAGGTAGTGTGACGCAAGTCAGCCTAGAATATTACTTTTTGAACTGCAACTACAACAGTTGCCGGCGAGTCTTTTGCCGGTTTCTGTAGAATATGCTAGCTGATCAATTTAGCTCGCGACAGGTCGAGATTGCAATCGGGGTATGAGCATGGTAGCGCACGCGCTTGCCCGCATCGGGGTAGCCCGGGGGCTGTGCGGCACGCTCCCTCCCCGATTGCCGTCTCAACCTATCGCATACTGTAAGTAGTAAAATCACTACTAAAAGACAGATTTAACTTTTCAATGGAGCCTTAAGTATGGCCTACTTGCTGCTTGGCCTACTAATAAACGTTTGTAAATCCTCAATTTTAGGTGACCTAAGTAAAATCTAGATTTCCGGCACTGCATTGAGGCATTGTGAACACGCAGCTACCTAGGTAATACAGAACGCAAATCGCGCCATTTCATCTGCCAAATGCGTTATTGTTTTAAGTTGCGGTCTCTTTTATTGCACCGCAAGTGCACTCAATGTTAACTAACTTGAGCACGTGTCTTTGCTTTGAAATTTTGACAAGGGAGATACATGAGGAAAAGAATAAATGCTAGTCTAAAACTAAATAGATTTATCTACCTATCTTTTTGTAAATATCTATACATAATTTCATACTTAATTTAAGTACATATAATAAATGCGAAAGTGTGTCTTTCACGGGTCATCTGTTAAACCGATTTTCCCAAGCTTGCATCCTGGAATATCAAAGAGATTTTGATCTATCAACGCACAATTACTGGACGGATCGGGCTGAAATTTGGCATGCAGATAGCTATTATGACGTAGGCATCCGCTAAGAAAGGATTTTTGAAAATTCAACTCCTAAGGGGGTGAAATAGGGGTTTGTTTGTGTAGTCCACGCGGACGAAGTTGCAAGCATAAGCTAGTTAAAATTTAAGGGAAAACAATCGTAAACAACATTATACAAAAATATATAATACCTATGCATCACCAACATCGACTTCGCCATCTTGTTAATTTGGAGGCTGATAAGCTTTTTGATATCATGGACATCAAAAGGAGACTCAAAAGAACAAAACCATTTAAAGTAGTGTTAAAAGTGCATTTAAATGCAATATCAGTGTAATAATGCTTGTGCTATTTAACTAGGTAACAAAAACATACTGAACTCTAAGTAGCTACCTATTAGAATAAACTAAGGACAGTTATTGGACTGCAAATAAGATACAGAAATAATCACAAGTAGGTACCTAAGTAGTAGAAGCTTGAGCTAAAGTAATATTACTTACTAACTCACAGATGCTCACAGGCTAGATTGTAATAGGATTAAAACTACTATTATTTGATAAATTAAAGTTGATTTATGGATTTAAAAAAATCATTACCTTCAATAGAAAGAAGCTTTAACAATACTTACTTTATCATGAGTTGAAAATATAACCTCGATATAAAGAGCGCGAAAAATTCAAAACTTGTTTTCATGAAGTTGATACCACAACAAAAACTTGTCATACCCCGTCGAGCCTTAAGTTACGAGTAAGTAAAATATAACAGAAACATCTTCTTAATAAAAACGGCGACCTCTTGAAAACCTCGACATTTTTTTGGCCCCGATGTGACTTCGAAGAATGATTGCTCGTGAAAGCGGGTATCCTTATAATTGCAGGCAACCTAGCAGTTTAACTAGGCTGCATTTTATCAACCCGTATAGATAGCAAAATCTCTAATTGCAATAAATGTATGAAGGAACGTAATTACCTATTGCAACCTTGCTATAGATTCTTATAAACACAGGACTAGTGTTAGAACTTAGACTGGCTGATAAAAAATGAATAGGATCTAAGAAGTTTGTAAAGTGTACTACGTCTGTATTTTCCGTAAACAAAAAGTTGAAAAATTGAGTCAATCACTTGAAAGTGCGAAGGTTGAAAGACTAATCACCTCTTTTCTAAAACAACTCCAAAGGGTCAATATAATTTTACTTTTCCCTCCTGAGCATAGTAGAATTTATACAAGAATCTGCATCATGTTTCAGGAAAAATCTCTTTAATTAAGACAATTAAGTAGGTAATAGGTATATAATATACTTTGCGCGGGAGAAATAATTAATGTGACCTACGTAGTAGCAAAAATTTCTTACCCGTTCAAAAATGTTTACAACTTCTACAAGCACTTAAACACAACACAGAAAAAGGAAGAAGTCCCGATACACTGATGCACTATAAACGCCCCTGCCGGACGATCATCACAAAATGTATCCAATAATACTGTGCACGCACTCGTCAGTTAGGTTGCGCCGTTGCCAAAATTTCGCTAACTTTCGGGTACACTCTCGCATAACAAACACTATGTCTTGTCCTCCTTTATAATAATCCGAGTCGAATTTCCCTTCTTCTTTTATTTTTTTGGGTTCGAAGTTTCAAAATTTACACACGGTATCCCTGGCGTCCTTTAGCCGTCGAAGTGCGGTATTGATGAGTTTGTAGTTGGTATTCACTTGTCGCCGAAACTCTCTGCTAATTAGGATGCACGGAGCATCCTGCGCTTTCCTCTGCACGGAACAATGGACAGGCAGCGCCCTGGGGTGACAGGTTAGTCGTCATCGTATCGTGTGGTAAGGTCTAATTGTTCATAGTTGATAGCTTGTGATGAGTATTGCGGGCGGTGTGCTTGCGGTGCGAGTATGGAATGGAGGCTTGCGCGTAGTAATCGTAGCTCGCACTTGGTTACTGGGTTAGCGGTGCTCCTTTTCCTGCTTCGCTTAATGGGCATCATGCCTACTTGTGGGCAAACCCGCTCGGGAATCCAATCAAACTTGAAATGTTAATTTTTTATTCATACCTACAACTCGAAGATTTACTTCGATTCTTCAGCTGTTGAGACAATTTTGATAAACTTATCAAGCACATTATTCCGTAAAAAAGTCCAATTTTTTTTAGAGAATGTGAAGTATGTTCAAATTTGATTAATATTTCCCCTTTTAGGTATATGG
Source organism: Maniola hyperantus (assembly GCF_902806685.2). Classification (NCBI taxonomy): domain Eukaryota; kingdom Metazoa; phylum Arthropoda; class Insecta; order Lepidoptera; family Nymphalidae; genus Maniola; species Maniola hyperantus. The sequence continues at coordinate 7,370,426 of NC_048555.1, forward strand.
TCTAAGATCCGGTTAGTATAAAAATGTTTTTGCTTTTCTGATAAGGCAACCTAATACGGTTGGATTGGCAATAAAATAATCTTTCATTTGATATGAAATTCGATTAAATAAGAGATGAGGGAATATTAATAACGCTTACTTATCTGTTTATACCTGGCAACTATGTTGCGCAGAAGGGAAAGTAGGCAACCTTTATTTTTTCAACTCCTTGGGGCATATTCTTTCAGCTGATGCTCGACTTTCATAAATAACTAATCAGGGAAGTCAAAAGGTCGAAAACATTAATTTTTTTTTGTAGTTTAACATCATTCTCACGGATTTAGCTAGGCAACCTATTTTTAATGTATCAATCTATACACTATCTATAATCTAGCATATATTCTCCATCACGATTAAATGACAGATGAGGGTGTAAGTAGATATTTCTAATACCGGATCTCAACCACTAGGCAGAACTTTTTGCAATTGGGTGAAATCTGAAACTTTCCAATTTTAGTCAATACCTAAACCAAAAAAAAATATTGGTGTTCATGTTCAATGATCTTTAGAAGATTGACTACTAATATTTTTTTCTAATTGAACTAAAGTCACGTACTGTATGCATACTAATATTATAAATGCGAAAGTGTGTCTGTCTGTCTGTCTGCTAGCTTTTCACGGCTCAACCGTTCAACCGATTTTGACGAAATTTGGTACAGAGATAGCTTGCATCGCGGGGAAGGACATAGGCTACTTTTTATCCCGGAAAATCAAAGAGGCTTCCACGTGGTTTTAAAAACCAAAATCCACGCGGACGAAGTCGCGGGCATCCTCTAGTATACTATAAATGATGATTATATGTAAATAGGTACAAAATAAATCCTTCTTTAGACACAATTGCATCTTATTGCATATTCTTTGGATGCTCTTGGCATCTCTTGAAATGCAGCGGTGCAACGTAATGAAAGCGAAATCTTATAATAGGACCCTTTACATACAGCAGTGTGCCTTGTTGTGCATTGACAATTTTAACGGAACAGAATGACTAAGTATCAATACTGATCCATACTATAATAGTTACCTACTGTTAATATTATAAAGGGGACATGAAAAGAGCCTCCCCGCGTGGTGCTTAGTTTTATACCGATCACAAGCACCCGGCGTCCCTGGAAGCAGCTACTACATGAACAAAATCAGTAGGCTGTCTGTTTCTTTGTTTATCGGCCCAACTCCATGCACTCAGTCTCTATCTCCTTTATAGTGTTTATAGAACGCATTTTGGGATGAGTGGAATTTGAATTTATTCCTATTACCTATGTTTTAAAAAGCTATGGAAAAAAATCAATAACCACAAACAATAAAAATTGAAAAACAAATTAATTTATTACAGAATACAAGAGTATTAGAGAATAAGAGAGGGAATGTCTATAAGAGACACCGATTGTGTTTCAATATTTTTAGAGCAGATGACCGTAATAACGGCTCAATTTTTTTTTGACTTTTGAGTCATTGATGGCATTTTTAGCACCTATCAATACTAATATTATAAATGTGAGTCTGTCTGCTAGCTTTTCACGGCTCATCCGTTCAACCGATTTTGACGAAATTTGATACAGAGATATAACTTGAATCCTGGGGAAGGACGTTAAAAAACCTTAAACCACGCGGGCGAAGCTGCGGTTCATCATCCAGTTGTAATATAATTACCAGGTCCTAAGGACGGCGCTATAGCTGTCCCAGCTTTCATTTCAGATGATGGCGATTGAAATTCAAATTTAAACAGAAACCAGTCATTACATATGTAGGACCAACAATAAATAATTCATTTTACGCCCTATTGTTGTGTTAATTACCCGCTCAACCCACAAAGGCAAAAGCTAAGGCTGACATTTGTTCAGACCGAAGATAGAATTAATAAATCTGAGCAAAGTCAAAATACTCTAATCTCTATACCATAATATAAGCTGATTATAGAATAGAGTAAAGCCAATATCTCACTACGGCATGATGACCAATTTAGCGCACACACTGTCATCTACTCGAACCCAGACGCTAAGGAACGCGCAAGCGAGAAAACTCGCAACGCTGGAAGAAAGTGAAAAACATCTAGTTAAAATGTAGCAAGAGGCAGCAACTATATAGCAAGCAATAGTTTGCTACGTTTCATTATTACAAATTTTTGCATAAGAGCAAAAATTTACTTTCCGTAAAAACTAGCTTGTGAAATCGCTGTGAAAACAATTTAAAATGATTTAAAAGTAGCAATAATGCCTATCTCTGAATTACATATGGCTGAAATTGATCCACACGCCACAGTCTTGCGCCGCCTGAATCCAGCGGCTCCCCGCGACTCGTCTGATGTCGTCCGTCTGATGTGGACCAAGGGGTCATCCAACGCTGCGCCTTCCGGTGCGAGGTCGCCATCCCAGCACCTTTGGACCCCAACGTCTATTGGTATACTGGAAACCAAATAAGAGCTTAAATAAAAGTCCGATTTGTTATCAAGAAAAACACCACTCCACTCTGCCAATGTGCGTTGCCCCTAAGATTTGCAAGCTTTTTGACCTGAGCCATCCATATCCAGCACGAGTTTACTACGAACTTGCTTTCAAGTCTACTTGTATTTTCATAATGAAACGTCCCGTTAAATTGCTTTTTGAGACATTAAAAATGCCGTTTCCGACTGGTTTATGTGTGGCCTGTTGCCTAGGCCATGAATGGAGCTTTCTAGGAAATCAATTAAACAAATGACATTCTCGATTAACATACGAGATCTATGACGTGCTTGACATTTTATTAGTGAGTAGGTTAACCTACCCGCCATTTTACTCATGAAACAATACTTCTATCAACCCATCACTGGCTCACTACAGAGCACGGGTCTTCTCTCAGAGTGAGAAGTGTTTTGGCCATAGTCTACCAGGCTAGCCAAGTACAGATTGGCAGACTTCACACACCTTGAAAACATTATGGAAAACTCTCAGGCATGCAGGTTACCTCACGATGTTTTCCTTCGCCGCCGTTAAAGCAAAGTGATATTTAATTAAGTACCTACTTAAAACGCACATAACTCCGAAAAGTTAGAGGTGCGTGCCTGGGATTAAACCCCCGACCTACGATTAGGAGGCAGACGTCTTAACCACTAGGCTATCTATCACAGCTTCTTTCATGAAACAATACAGGCATATAAACAGTAGAATTATTCGTCTTATAGGTACTGACGATAAGAATAATTAATTTAGATGAAGATAGTTACGTTTATTTCATGCGATAAGTAAAGTTTTTTTTAAATACCAAACTGTTATTATTATAACGCTCTTACATATTTTATCTAATACTTAGGTCCGACGACGGGTTGGTTTATTATAATTTACCTAATAGGTATAAGAAGTTTTCCGCTGGACATATCGAGTTACAATAATCAAAGTAGGTAAAGAAATGTCTTCTTGTTCAAGATAAGTAGGTACCTACTACCTACCTAGGTAGAAACCCCATTATGTCTTCTTCGACATTTCTCTCTAATTGTTCCTTATTTTCCTTGATAAGTATCTAGTTAAGGTTATTTAAGTACATTCAAAAGTAGTACACGGATTAACTGTTAACATTGAATTCACTTAACAGTGAATACCTACATATATTTTTTCACAATAATTAAGTAAATAATTTTTTAAAGAACATACTTACTTCACATACATAGTCCAAATATCCAAAACTAAAACCACTTTTATAACTTACAACTTACAAATTCCGTAATTAGCTAGGTATCTACTATAACTATACCTACTGTTTGTCATTTTGCAGCGCTTATTCGGCTTTTTGTTAAAAATGTTTAAAATATTCGAAAGCTTTTATTACATATTATTATAAGAATAAACTTATCTAGGTACCTACCTGCTAATGTTCTTTTGTTTTTCCTCAGCAGAGTTGAATTGCGTTTTATATACATACTTTAAATTCATGTCATGGAATGCCAAGATCATAGGGTAAGATGAAACTACCTGATATGGATAACCGCCAATTTAAACCACTAGTAGAAACTACAGTGGTAAAGGATTTAGAATCTAAAAGCTCTGGACAGAGACAACGCGAGACGCCAACGCGGCAAGTCTTCAAACGGAATATACAGCTCCGAGAGATCCGTAATATTGTACAAGAAACGGGAGACAGATGTTGTCAGGTATAAAGACTGAACGACAGTAGAGCTGATGTGCCTGCACATAACGTTGCCTACTGTGCGGGATACGAAAAATTGATAAACAGTACGCGGCCATCACTTATGATGAACATCGATCTTTAGAAGGAGATAGCAGATTTGTAGAGCACTGTCTCGGTCGTTGAGACCAACAAAACGTCATATGGGTATGAGTGACAGAAACAACGCTCTACAAAGCTGAAATGATATTCTAAAGGCCGAGGCTATTTGGAGGTCGGGGGTTCGATCCCGGGCACGCACCTTTAACTTTTCGGGGCTATGTACATTTAAGTAGAAATTTTAAAAACCATTTATCATGGTTTAGTATAAAATTTTACATCTCACCAATGTTGATTAACCCCCCTAAGCACGTCCTTAACGATCCCGAGGATCAAATCATGACCGACAATGCTCCCTATCTCGTAGGGCTACACAATTCAACCTCATCACAGCGTCTTCGCCGGCGAAGACGAGGTCCCCGATCCACCCATCCCAACGTCATCCTAAGCCGTGGTCCGAGCCTCACAAGAGGCGCCCTTAGGAGAACGTTGCCCCCCGACCTCTCGAATTATTTCTTCGAGCCCTAGGGCTCACGCCCAGGCGGAGCTTCGCGCTCGCCAACCCCCCCCGGTGACGCTGTAGCGGCCAGTAGGGCCTACGCAGCATAGTCCATCCGAAACAACACAATGTTGATAGAATTCCAGAGTCGAGACTTAATACAGTGCGACAAGGCTCTCTTGGCACTTGAATGACATTGACAGGGAAGCGCTTTTGGAGATCAAAGGCTTTAGAATATTCAAACAAAATCAAAGGGGACACTTGTGACTTGACGGCAACGTTCTCCTCATTTCCAATTCGAACCGCCAAGATTTGGAATACCCTTCCAGCATCAGTTTTCCCACCGAATTATAATATGGGTACCTTCAAGACAAGAGTGAATAGGTATCTTCTAGGCAAGCGCGCTCCATCTTAGGCTGCATCATCACTTGCCATCCAGGTCTGATTGCAGCCAAGCGCTAGTCTATAATTTTTTTTTTTAAAAACGTTAGTTCCGATTTTCGCCACGCGCCAAGATAGCCTTGTCGCACTGTACCTCCTTATTTGATTACCTAACTACATAAAGACTAGGTAAGTACAGGTATTGTTTGGTTAGCGACTGAGTTAACAAAGAAGAATATTTATATCAATGCTCCACTGACTTTGAAAGATGCAAGCAACTAAAGTCTAGGACCTGCGGTGAACCTGTATTTCTAATCCTATATACATAGGTGGATGTATATACATACAGATTAATTACCTACCTACTTCAGTGTTTTACTTACCTACATCAGTGTTTTAATTGGCAAATGGCGAGTTGAAATCTTGCTAAGCCTGATCCTGTGACTAATACGGTCAGTTCCATACTTCTTTAAATAGCTATCTGGGCTTCTTCGTATGACCGACGGAATTCAGGATAAATAAGTATAGAAGTGCTAAGATTATCCCCGCAGAAATGTGTAGTGGAACATCAGTACATGTACATGAACTCTCAGGCATGCAGGTTTCCTCACGATATTTTCCTTCACCGTTAAAGCACCGTCAAAATCATTAAATGTGCAACGCATGGACGACACAAGAAGCCCGAAAAAGTTGTTGGACAGCAAACCAGAGGGCAAGGAGTTCGGTGGATTGACAGAATGGAGAAGGACATAGCGGCATTTGGGGGTTCGGAGCTGGAAAGAAACTGCATCTGACTGCCTCCAATGGGTAAGTTTGCTTGACTAAGCCAAGGTCCTCCTAGGACTGTAACGCTTTGATGATGATGATTGGATACTTGAAATAACACTTTCGAGTTATTTTTGTTCGAGTTGCTAAAAATTGTCGACTACCATTTCTATCATTTTATTTAGAATTCTTCGGTATAAACCTATTAAAAGATACTTTCTAAGGGTCATTCATACTCAAATGTGCTCAAATATTAATTAGCACTTGCCTTTGACCTCGTCTTCGTCCGCGTGAAGTTCAAACAGTAGGTAAGTATTTGTAGTTATTATAACCCATTGAATTATTATAAGTAGAGTAGGTATACTTATACGTACTAATGAATACTTTGATATACGGACACCCACAGAAATCTGACTGGTCTTTCAATTAAGTAGCAAATTATTGTATAAGAAGCAGGCGTTATTTTGCGGCAGTAGGTACCTTCCTACATAATATTTGCAATTGTGTATTGCCATTGCAATGCACAATTGCAAATATTATATAGGCACATTTACCTCCTTCCAATTTTCTGTAATAAGCTAGACGCAATCACCTTCTGATTTGATGGAGGGATATTTTCTTGATCACTGTCACTGTCACTTGAAATAATTCGCCGCCACTTCTTGGGCGAGGAAATTTCGTTTTCGTCTGAAATTAGGTAATAATAATCTTTAATCACATGTACTCGCTTTGTAGTAACGTATGATGAACATCAAGGTGTTTTGGTATGGTTTTGATATGTGTGGTGCTGCGTGGTGGTGGTGCATTATTGCTTGCTGGTGGCTGGCTTTTGCTGCATATTAAACAGTGGCGGTGCAGGTCGCATGCTGCGTGTTGCGCCATACAGATTTGTCTGTTTCAGCGGATTGCAGCAAATTAAGCTTTTCGTTTCTTGAATTAGCTAATTATGTAGGTCTACTTACCTAGGTGAAAAAAGTGAAAAACTTCAGAATATAGGTAAAACATATTGCGTCAGAAACCTAAGAAACAGCCTTATTAGGTATATTATCCTTAAAGTAGGAACTTGTGTGAGGACGTTGTTTGAAATAAAATATGGCAACCTAAAAGCCTACATTTTATACTTTCTCGTCGCATTTCCATATCATCCGTGTTTGGTCACATTTATAAAGAATTTCGATAAGTTACAATAATTTATTTTAGTCTTACACATTTTGTTTAGAAAGAATCTCTATAGTAAAAATGCTTCGAACCACTCAGTCGTCAGGCGGATTTTTATCTAAGTAAGTACAGTACACCTTTCTTATCAAATGCGACGGAGAAAATTGATAAATTATAATTAGATATCCACAGATAAAGAAAAAGTAAGTACTTACGGTACCAGGTGGTATCAAATATTTTATGTTCATACTAGGTGATGCCCGGCGGCTTCACCCGCATGGATTAAGGTTTTTTGAAAAATTTAGTCATTGATTTTCTAGAATAAAAAGTATCTCATGTCAATCCCCGGGATGCAACTTATCTCCGTCAACATAACATAACGGATAGGCTTTTAGAAATCACGTGCGAACTCTTTGATTTTCCGAGACATAAGTAGGTATGTTCGTCACCGGGAATCGAGCTATCTATTATTAATAGATATGTAGGTACCAGAAGTACCTTCATAGGTACTTATAATAGGTAGGTACTTTATCTTATCAAAATTGATTAAGTGCCTAATCGTTATTTGAAATCGGTGTAATCTGTTTTGTTATAAAAACTGATATTGATTCAGTATTAATTGTTCAATGCTTTTAAAAAGGTGTCAAAATGGCGGAAAAAGTCAAGAAAAAGCCTAGTTTTTTTCTTAGTTTCAAAAGGCTTAACAGTCATAGAGTAGAGACTGGACTTCCGGAAACTCCACTATCGCAGACCGCACCACCTATGTATAGATCAACCAGTCAGATTGCATCTCGACAAATGAATTCTACTACATCAGACAATTCGAAGCCCAGAAAGTAAGTCTTTACCTAGGTATCATCGTCATCAACCCATCCCTGGCTCACTACTGAGCACAGGTCTCCTCTCAAAAGTCAGAATGAGAAGAGTCTACTACGCTGACCAAGAGCGGATTAGCAGACTTCACACACTTTTGAGAACATTACGGAGAACTCTCAACTATGCAGGTTCCTCACGATGTTTTCCTTCACCGTTAAAGCAAGTGATATTTTAATGGCTTAAAATGCACATAGGTAACTCCGAAAAGTTAGAGGTGCGTTCCCGGGATCGAACGCCCGGCCGCCGACGTCTTAACCGCCGCCGGTTATCAACGCTTTTTAAGTAGTTTAGGTACAAAATTACCTAAGTGATTATTTTGTAACTACTTATCGTACTTATTAGTATATAGTATAGTATAGATTCTTTTTTAAATCACATTTTTCGTTTTCCCGTCCTAAAAACCCTGTCTAGGCTGCAATCAGCGATATACATGGCGAATTTAATAATTCTAACCTATATCTCCAAAGTTGAAACTGAAAGAACAGTTAAGAAACTTGCTCAGTTAAGTAGGTAGGTACATAAATTCAAATTTAAAAAAAAATCCCTGTGCTCTCCTGCAGAGTTGATCTGTGTCTTCTGAACACGAAGTGATGAATCGAAAAAAAATCAGCGTGTGTTTACAAATTACGTCTAGTTGTAGAATGAGTTGTAGGTGTCTTCTTCTTTGATAAAATACTACCTATAGTTAGGTACTTATAGATTTCTTGTTTTACATAAGTAAAATTTTGTTCAACTTGACTGATAAGGGAGGGCTTAAAGGATTGTTAAAATGCAAAAATAATGTCTACTTGCTTCGCTATAAAAAAACTCAAAATTTTTGTATTAATAGCAAACATCGAAGATGTAAGTTGGCAGCGCTCGTGCTATGGCGAATTGCAATTCATGCGCCGATGCAAAATTTTCTACATAATTCCGATCACTTTGTCCATTTCAGTAGGTATCCATCCAAACTAAATATGAATCTTCTGAAACGCTCAATAGGGTTAGTTATGTTGTTAGTTCCTTTAGGAGATAATTAATATTATAAAGCACAAACCGCTTTTAATTATATATTCAGCGAGGAAAGCTTAAGTACCACGGAGTAGTAGATTAAATAGGAGACCTTCATTTATTAAAGAGGAATACGAAGGAATTACCTCATCTCATAACTGGCTTAGTAGCAACCACCCTACCATCAAGCGCCTCGATATCCTAATCTAGGTACCTACTTACTTAGGTTTACGGCCTCTCAAAAAATAGATAATAGGCATTTCCATTGTAGATTGCATCATTAATCAAATCATATCTCATCGAGATTATTAATCAAGTAATATCTCATCGAGATCGTGGCTATTAAACTTCTCATACGACCCGCAACACATGTAATTTTCAATGTAATTTTATTTGTCTTAGATTATCTGGTGGCATCAAAGATTTGATTCAGTGCGCCCTGTGCCTGGAAATTCTTACCAGACCTAAGATGTTGCCGTGCCAGCATACTTTCTGCTGTGCTTGTCTCAAAATTTACGTTGCTGGTGAGTTTTTAAATTATACATCTAAATTTATTAGAACATCTCATCATATCAACCCATCGCCCGCCGGCGCACGAGTCTCCTCTCACAATGAAAGGGTTTTTCCATGGTCTACTATGCTGGCCAAATGCGGTTTGGCAGACTAGAACATCTACTTACCATCTACTTACTGCCCTTGATCCAAATCCATCTTCTACAGTCCTAAGATCCACTGGTAAAATGGTTGCGCTATTCTACCAGAAAACCAAGTCAAGAGACACGGGATATCTGTCTATTCCTAAACCTAATGAGTGTCTGCAATTTTTGGTTCCTTCTCATCTTCTATGTTCTTCTTTCTTCTTCTCGGCTTCTTCTATAATACCTTCATTTTAGCGACGATATGCTTCATTTTCAAATACAGTAGTTGGCAGAGAATATTGTACATCGACTATTAGAAAGAGGTTTCGGCTTCGTACTGCTTTGTTTCTGTCACTCATACGTGACGTTTTGTCGGTCTCAACGACATAGAGAACGCTCTACGAAACCGCTATCTTTTTCTAAAGTTCGATGTACAAAATTTTCTGCCGGGTAGGTACTGTCAAACGGTTCTGGTACGGGTAGTATTAAAAACTTCAGATTTCTGATCTTCGTGGCCAGGGATCCGATATACCTTATTAAAGAATTTCCCAACTTCTAAAATTACAGATCTCCCATTATTCAACTGTCCGATCTGCCGTACACGAATACAAGTGCACAGCCCGGATTTCGTAGAAGATCTTCCATCTAACCTGTATATAGATACATTGCTGGCTATGGTTGGTGTTAACGAGGATAAGATGAAGCCAGACACCCCACCATTGTCACCAATGAACAATAACACGCAGAGTGTGGAGCTGTTTGCTGCCGGAGTGCGGTGTTCTCACTGTCGATCGATATGCGACAACTTTGACATATCTAACTGTGAACATTGCAAATCGGTACGTAATCCTAATCGTAGCTTATGAGAGCTCTGATGTATAGCGTATGGTTTAGGTAGGTAGCTAATTCATAACACTTTTAGCAAGTACTAAACATACGTAGGTACCTAAGTATGTTATCTAACATAGATCTTATTACAAACAATTCAGAATTGCACAAGGTGCTGACATAATATTTTCCCCCTTAAAATTTAAGATAGGCCTAAGTAGAAGTACCTACTTACCAGCTATATCTAATAAGTAACTAATTTGGAACAATTACTATTGTGCTTCAACAATAAAGCATTTATCATTGAGGAAGTGCTTGTACATCATAACTCATCATGATTATTATGATATAATGTAGTAAATATAATTATATATTAAAGCTAGTGATGTAACAATTATAGGATTCACGACCATAAGGGCGTAATTTGTATCACTACATATTAGAAACATGAAAACAATAGTAATCCCAAAGTAAGTAATTACTTAATTTTGTAATAATTTTGTCCTAAATTCCGTTTAAAAAGAATCTGCAGCCGTATGTAGGTATATTCATTATTTATCATTGTTTATCATTCTACCAAAAATATAACCCAGTATTACTTTACTTATTGTGAGTCACATCAATGTATTTATTTATAGCGTCATAAATAAGCATTTTCTTTATTTCTTTGAATACCAGAAAAGATTTAAACTGGACATTCTTACTACTTATCAAATATTTTTTATGGAAGACCAAAAACAAAGAAAAAATACGGGAAGCAAAGAACGAACAAAGAAGATTAAATTAAGGATGTAATAAAATAATTTGTTACAGAATTTCTGCAAAGTATGCTGGTTGCAGCATTTGGCAGACATGAGAACCCAGATGGGATCGATTTTGAAAGAACTCGACTCTGCCGCAAGTCGACTTGATCACAAAATTGAACATTATGAGGTAACCAATTACCCCCTTTAAGGGGTAAGTCCCATTTGATCCCTAGAACTTGACGTCATCGGCCAAAATGAGATCCTATCGACTGCGCCAATGTGATGTATTGAATAAAACACGTGCTATCGTAGACTCGTTTATTGGCGTAAGGCTCGGGGCGAGTGACAACTCTTTTAAAATCTAGCAACATTACAATCATGTATGTATGTATGTATGTATATACTTTATTGCACCACAGAAAAACAAATGACAATCATCATCATCATCAGACCAGACCCGTGCTCTGTAGTGAGCCGGCGATGAGTTGATCATGATGATGGTGATGATGAATTGTATTTGTGAATTTTATAATTATGAAATCACGGGTTTTCCTTGTTATCTAACCTACCCTTTCGCTGTAATTATCTTGATTATTTTTGTTTTGTTTGATATCGGTATCTATCCGCGTTACCTGCCTAGGTACTTCAAAAACTGCGCTTGAATGTCCTTAGTCCTTATCATTAGATTGTTTTCAACTTTTAAGGACCGATTCGATCGTATCATGGAAAAAATAAATATGTAAGTACCTACCTATATAGTAGGTATGTACCTAGAAGCCTAGAAGATAGATATACCTACTATATTTTTGTTGTTTGATAGATCGAATCGCCTTTAGACCTCTTACTTAGATCTCCGTTTATCGCGTCATGATACGCTGAGTCATCTCAATGGGTTTATACCTCTAGCACAGAATATATATTATATACCTCTAGAAGGAAGGGAAAGGGGAATATTAGTCTTAAGTATATTTTTAACTGGGCTTGATTTTCTTAATCCTTCTTAACTTTACAGGATAGATTCGACCGTATCATCGAACAAATAAACACAACGGCGGAAGAAAAGATCGATGTTATCCTCCAAGGAAAGATGGAGTTGTTGGGAGAAGCATCGGAGTTGCAGAAGTTGGGTGATATGACGGCTTTGGGATTGAAGTCGTCTTTGGCTGAGGCTCGCGACGTCGCTAAACGTGCTATGAACATGAAGGAGAATGTTGATGATGAAGAGCAGGTATGTGTAGTCCACGACAGGTCGAGATGGCAATCGGGGAGGTAACGCCCCGCACCACTCGCACAGCCCCCGCGCTAACCTGGTGCGGGCGACGTGTGGTTGTGCGGAGCGTACCCCTGCCTCATACCCGATTGCCACCTCGAGCTGTCACGTACTATAGGGATATTTGAAACTGAGAACTCATTTGATATTGAATAGGTCCAACTTTGAATTAAATTTCTGCAATTACGCCTTTTGATAGATGATTAAACATATGACCTAGATATACTTAATATGTCTCGATAAAAGTAAAAAAAAATTCTAGGTTATGACCTTCATAAATCTTCACACAAACACGTTACAACTTCTAACCGAAGTGTCCAAATGGGATGCGGAGAAGTACGCATTCGACAAAGAGAACTTCCGCATAGAATCTGACTCTACCACGCCTTATGATGCAGAATCGGACGACCCTCTGCCCGAGACTGCTAAACAAGACGATCCTATGGAGAGTGAAGCAAGCTTATCTCTGCATTATAGGTAAGTCATTAATGGTATGGCTAAATTATGGTCTAGGGACCGAATTATTTAGGTAAGACGACCACAATTCGAAAAAGAATCTCGTAGCCACATAAGGACTATAGCAAAGGTCTCCTAGTGTACCCTAAAGACTACTCAAAAATTATGGTAATAATAATTCATGGTTAGAGTTACAGGTAGGTTTTAAGTTTTTCCAACTTCTGATTGAAAATTCTGGAATTTGGACCTGTTACCGATCTACTTATAGATATTTTCCTATTTGCCAAACGCACCATGCTATTTCTAGGAAAAATTGTGTCATTTCAAGCAAAATACGTGTACAAAGTCAATTTAATTCGTCCTTGCATTGCATCTGGATAAAGTCGAAAACGAAGCGAAATTTGTACTTATCTACCTATCTCACTATTATCATCAATGTTCTAGATCCCGCAACTTCATCCCTCACTACATATGGCGTAAAACCTCCCGTCCCTCCGGAGTCGGCATCAGTCCATGGAACAACCACCTCTACATCTGCGGCATGGACAGCCACAGCGTGCTGGTGGTGGAGCGCGCGCAAGCCAAGATTGTCACCAGGCTCTCCTGTGATGAGATGCTATGCCCTGTGCATATTGCGTTTATGAAGAGCTTGGGAGAGATATATGTGACAGGTTAATGGTCATTATTTGTATTTTATGAGCCATTTTAAAGGATTCGATAGCTCTCTCTTTGTCTGCGTCGTATCTATATCCCTCATTATTAAGAGCCGTGATCCTGGTAGGGGTTTACCGTTTACTTGTGTGTTCCCTAATCCTTTGACTCGAATTCAGTATTATTTTAACTGTTAAGATTTTTTTTCAATATTGGTGCCATTACAAGTTAGACCTACTGCATCTCACCTGATGATGCAGCTTAAGATGGAATTGGCCCTAACTTGGATGGGCTATGGCAATTTTTTTACTAAACCCAAACCTCTTATCGGAAAGCTAACGGCACGGCTTTGCCGATTATTTTATTTAGTATGCAAAAACTACTGGAATTGGCTGGGAATGGAGATATATTATATCCTGGATTAAAACATAGGCAACTTTTTATCCCAGAAAATCAAAGAGTTCACACGGGATTTTTAAAAAACCTAAGTAAGTATATCCACGGCAACGAAGGCGCGGGCGTCAGCTAGAAAGTACCTAAGTAATAAGTTTTTATCCTACTACTCCTCAAAACATTGGTCCCTACCGACTTAAAAAACATGATGAGTAGGTATGTGCATGAAAAGTGCTTAACGATTTGATTGAATATCCGGCACCGTTCCGCGCGTGCCATGAATATTTAAAGCAAAATTGCATTTTCAGCGATTTGCTTCGGATATTTAAATACTTGACGTCATTTTAAACCTAAACTGTAGAGAAAGTTTTCCTCTTTTCAACCTTCTAATAGGTACATCATCACCATGATCAACCCATAACCAGCTCACTACAGAGCACGGGTCTTCTCTTAAAGTGAGAAGGGTTTGGTCATAGTCTACCACGCTGGCTAAGTGCGGATTGGCAGACTTCACACACCTTTGAGAACACTATGGAGAACTCTCAGGCAAGCACGATTTTTTCTTTCACCGTTAAAGCAAGTGATATTTAATTACTTAAAACGTGAACGTTAGAGGTGTGTGCACGGGATCGAACCGACTCCGATTAGGAGACGGACGTCCTATCACAGCTTTTAAAACCTATTTCGTAATATTATGAGGTCGAATTACTCACCAACAATAACAAACTTGTTCTAGATAAATGGAAGCATTGTGTCCACGTATTCTCAAAGGATGGCGACTACCTCCGGTCTATAGGGCAGAAGGGCAGTCGGGCTGGCATGTTCCGATCGCCAGAGGGCATAGCGACAGACAACGCTCAGCACCACATTTACGTCGTCGACACTGGCAATGATAGAGTTCAGGTGTGGTCATCATCATCATAATCAACCCATCGGCCGGCTCACTACAGAGCACGGGTCTCCTCTCAGATTGAGAAGGGTTTCGGCCATAGTCCACCACGCTGGCCATGTGCGGATTGGTAGACTTCACACACCTTTGAGAACATTATGGAGAACTCTCAGGCATGCAGGTTTCCTTACGATGTTTTCCTTCACCGTTAAAGCAAGTGATATTTAATTACTTAAAACGCACATAACTCCGAAAAGATACAGGTGCGTGCCCGGGGTCGAACCCCCGACCTCTGATTAGAAGGCGGACGTCCTAACCACTACGCTATCACAGCTTCACACAGGTATGGTCAGCATTTTTAAATAGCAGACATCCCGACAAAAGTAATAGGCTTCCGACGGTCAAGCACGTAGATTTTTGCTTGACCCAAGTATTTACGTGCTTTTGACGGTGATTGATGCGATTTTATATTTTTGCTTGACGAGACAGTGGTCGAGATATGAGAAAAGTGCCGTTTGATCAAGCTGCTTGACGGACGCATCAGACGGCTTGATGAACAAAACTATGTGCCATCCAGCCGCTTGCCAGTCTCGGAACCTCTTAAATTTTTATCTCTGCCTGGACATTAGATGAATTACCAAAGTACCTAGTACTCTTAAAATAAAGGTTTTAATTTTTTTGTAATTTTACATCAAACTAAGCTAAAACTAATGAACTCACAGGATACTTAAATGTCCACTTACAGGTCATCGAGTGTGACGGAAAATTCGTAGACCAATACGGAGTAGCGACCAAACAGCAAGCAATTCATACATCTAGCCTTTGGGAGACCAAAGAAATGTTGTGCACCGAATTCAACGGACCCACTGCAGTGGCCGTAACCAACGACCGCGTAATCGTCCTCGACAGTGGAAACAGACGAGTCAAAGTTTATAATAAACAAGATAAGAGCAAAATTGTCGAGTTTGGCTCGCTAGGGCAGAGAAAAGGGCAATTTAGACAACCAGAATGTTTAGCAGTCGACCCTATGGGTTTTATCCTAGTGGGGGATTCTGGAAACTGCCGCGTACAAGTATTTAAACCTAATGGACAATTGGTAAGGGTTTTTGGAAGGTTGGGCAGTGAGCCGGGTAAGTTTGGGTGGATTTCTGGTATTTATGTGACGAAACAATTGGATATCATTGTTAGCGATACGAAGAATCATAGCGTTAATTTCTTTTAGAGTGTAAACTGTTAAGTATCGATGATTTAAATAATTACAAATTAAAGTATAAGCATCTTATACAGTACCTACGCGGCCAAAAGTAATGTACATCGACCTTTAAAAGGAGATAGCAGATTTGTAGAGCGCTGTCCCTGTCGTTGTGACAGCCAAAACGGCATATACCTAGGTATGAATGAAGGAAACAACGCTCTAAAAAGCCGAAATGTCATTCTAAAGGCCGATGTACATTACTTTGGGCCGCGTACTGTACTAGCTAATTTACCTACCTATAGCCCGCGTCAGGTGGCGATGGTATTCAGGGTATGAGGCGGCGGGACGCCCCGCACACCTACACCGGATAAGCGCGAGGGCTGTGAGGGCCGTTCCCTCCCCGACTACTATTTCAACCTGTCACGTACTTTACTTAATACTTACCAGCGATCCAAGTCATCTGGATTGCTACTAGAAAGTGAAAATTTATTGCTGGTTATTCTATTCCATTTAAAATTAGTAGGTATATTTTTTTAGAATATATTTTACTGTTTTTTAAATATAAATGAAAACCAACTTTTTATAACAGAAACATATTTATTTAAAAACATATTTATTAACATTTTGTTAGATCATTTTATTTGATCGGTTTTATTATGTAAAATAAAATACAATAATATATACAAAAGTGTTATTATTATCAACATATCTGTGTTCTGAGTAAGTATTAATAAATTAATATACTAGAACTAATAGAACCGTTTTATTGTAGGGATTCCTAACCACATAACGTCTAACATTTATTAATTTTTTCTATTTAATATTAAGTTTTATTAAATAAATAGGTATATAATATTTTATTAACTAAATCAGTTTTAGGTTAGGACCGAAACACAAAACTGCGTTGCGACGTCGCGTCGTGACGCTAATTTTTAACTCAAAAAACTGTGATTTTGCGTCGCAAATCGTCTTGATAACCAACTAAACCATTCATGGAACTATTTATTTTATTTTATTTTTATTTTTCAAGTACCAAAATAATAGTTACAAAGTAATAATAAATTAAGTATGCCTAAGTATTGGACGTATACATATTTGGTTATTGAAGGTTTGTTCAGTATCATGGATAGCAAAAAGCATCTTGTACGTCTGTTATTATCCATACTATCAATACTTCCATACTAATATTATAAATGCGAAAGTGTGTCTGTCTGTCTGCTAGCTTTTCACGGCAGATCCGTTCAACCGATTTTAATGAACAAATTTCATTACAAAGAGAGAAAATCAAAGAGTTCCCAAGAGATTTTTAAAAACCTAAATCCACGCTATCGAGGTCGCAGGCATCATCTAGTAAGTAATAAAGTAACATCACTGCGCGATGGAAATCAATTCGTAACTTTTTGCGAAACGTCATTGTAGCTTGCAGATTTGACGATGCGGACGGACCCGCATCGCAGTTTTGTGTTTTGACTCTTAGTTTCATAATTCTATGGCCGATCGTAACAGCTCGTGCATTAAACCCAAACCGACTCTCACGAGGCGAATTTATCACACAAAATCCGAGATTCGAATGCTCAAGGCATATATTATGCCATAATGGCAATGCTGCTACGTGTCTTGTCTAAAATGCTTCAAAGTAACTGAATTCAACTTTAACTCCAGTGCATAGTGTACTAACATGAAAAAGACTCAAATAATGGGGATCCGCACTGCAAATTTATCCTGGCAAATGGCGCATAAGCGAATAAATTGTACATGAACCTTAAGAAAGAGATAACGGTTTCGTAGAGCGTTGTCTCTGTTGTACGAATGACAGAGACCATCGCTCTACAAAGTCAAATTCTCATTCTAAAGGTCGATGTATACTGTAGTATATCATCTGTGCAACCGGCTATAGTGAGCTGTCAAACGCCATAATTTTATTTGTACGAACTTCAAGGTATCCATCCATACAATATCTTTAAATTAATTCCAATCGTATCGATATCAACAATTCTTAGCAAAGCTCCAACCAAAACCAACAATGGTGATTTCAATTTGACATTGGCTGGACCTCTTGTAGCGCCCTCTGGGATCAGTGTTGCCTGTGGATCCCCATTCCAGGGAATTACTTACGCAGTGAAGATAAAAAGTACAATACTTTGGAACGTTTTTCATATTTTCAAACATACTCTCGGCTTGAGGTGTATTTTTTAAAATATGTCTTAATTTTACATAAATAAATTTCATCTACGCACAGTTTAATTTTTGATTTCATCAAAACGTGAGAAACAGCAATTCTGTGATTAAAACTGAAAAAAAAAAATCAATATACACACTTGCAAATAGTGAAGTGAACAATATTTACAACACATAATGGTGCTTATACGATTTTATAACCGTACAGGCAATAATTTCAATGAAATATGAAAAAAGTTTGTATATTTTTACAAATTTAGTAACATATTATTATGGCGTGTGTTTCAGTCTCGAATAGGTGGCACAAATTAGGGTTGCCGGAAAATCGATAGATAGTCTATCGTAGGACACCAAATTACTCATAAAAACGATTGTGCTATCGATAACGTACTTAGCACCAATACTACCAAAGTAATATTTAAAAACAAGAGGGCCGATGGTATCTATAGAATATTATATCGATAGAATAATCGATTTTATGTGTAATTGGGGTGAACTCTTATCGATTTTCTGCAACACTAATAAGTACAAAATAATATGTTCTATTCTATAATTAGGTATTTACACTATCGAAACTGACTGACGACCTTACAAATTAAGATAGATACACTTAAAAGTAATGAGATTTTTCTTTACAATTAAATCAATATTAAAGCCATCACAAAATTGAATTATGATTTGTGACTGTTAACTGTAAACTAAGATTTATCAACTAAACACACAGGAGTTTAACTAAACTTTTAAAAGAACTGGGGCTAAGCTGCGTTGGCACTTGGCTGACCCTCCTATAGGTGGACAGACGACATCAAACGAGAAAAGGCATTCCTTTCCTTCCAAGTAGAACCACCAAGATACTTCGGCGGTTGCTCTTTTCAAACATTGCCGCCACTATAAACTCTGTCGGTGTGCCTTACGCTTTACAGTTTAGTTAAACTTTTGTTTACATACAAACAGATTAATGACTAATGTGTATGTATGGTTTTATAATAATATAGAGGTAGTGTTAATTGCTCAAGTTTTATTTATTTAGAACATTGCTTTTTAAATTCATTATAGGCAATAAATGAAATAGCTATTTTAAATGGAAAAAATTGACTTTTTTCATTTTAAAATACGTGAATAACTTTTGAGTAAATCTTACATTTTTCCTTATAAATAATTCAAAGAAGCATCTAAAAATAAATATGCATAAGTAGAGATTCACATTAGAGTGTTATAGCACCTTGGTTGGTAAGAAAATTTAATGAAATCTATCATTTTACTGGTGACTTGTGACTGTTTTACCTATCGCTTGTCATACTGCATAGCTAACATGATACAACATTGGTAAGGCTGAAGGCACATTGCCTCAAAGTAGAAGCACTGCGATACGAACTGTTAAGCTGGCAGTCGACCTAATGTGCGCCGAATCGAAACGCGTTGATTGAAATTGGTATGACAAACAATTCGATTCGGCACATCACTGATTGCAGAAGTTCTGCAGTAAACATCATCATCATGATCAACCTATCGCCGGCGCACTACTGAGAACTACTGGCCATGTGCGGATTTGCAGACTTCACACACCTTTGACACATGACCACTCATGATGTTTTCCTTCACCGTCAAAGCAAGTCATATTTAATTTCTTAAAATGCACATAACTTCGAAAAGTTAGAGGTGCGTGCCCGGGATCGAACCCCCGACCTCCCATATAGGAGGCGCGCCTCTTAACCACTAGCTAGTCTGTAAGCAACATATGTAAGCTGTGAGTAAACAATGGTGGTGAATTATTGCGATTCGCTAGTGGACGCCAGCCTTTAAGTTACAGAATTCGCAAGCGCAAACCGAACCTAACATTAGTAATATATAATATTAATTATTATATACTGGTCTTATAATTCATTTAACTACACAGTATTCCGAATAATATTATGATTAAATCCATTACAATATTTACAAAGTGTTCATAGCCATTGAAATTGTGACATAAAAAAATATTTGGTTATCATCCAGGCTCTAAATGTAAGAATAAAAGAAATTGCAGATTGTCCTAGTATACAATGATTTACCTAAGAGGACCTACACGGTTGACACCTACTTACAGAATGACTGTCGCCGAGTACTACTGAGTCTGATTCTGCCGGTGGGCCTTCGCTGCTGTCGTGCTGTCTCTGAAATAAGTATATTTATATAAATAGTAGCTGATGCCCGCGACTTTGTCCGCGTAGATTTAGGTTTTTGAAATGCCGTGGGAACTCTTTGATTTTCCGGGATAAAAAGTAGCCTATGTCACTCTCCAGGTCTTCAACTATACCCATGCAAAAATCACGTCGATCTATTGCTCCGTTGCGACGTGATTCAAGGACAAACCAACAAACAAACACACTTTCGCATTTATAATATGGGTACTGATAAATAAGTATGACTAGACTAACGCGATTAGGGTATGCCGATTATAGGCATAGAGCATAACTAAAGTAGCCGACAGGAAATATTGTAGGTAATTTTTTTTAAAATTCAGATATAGTGCCCGGCAAACAACTTGGATCAGAAGTGGCATAGTGGGAGAAAATTTACGAATTGGGTAAGCGAAAGTAGACACATTAACCAATCGCGTACACCCGCCATTCGCCAGCCAATCGCGTCAATGCTCCAGTTGTTACCCGGGCACTGTACAAGTTAGCCCTTTACTGCAATCTCACCTGGTGGTAAGTGACGATGCAGTCTAAGATGGACGCGGGCTAACCTGTAAAGGGTACGGCAGTTTTTAATAAACCTCGCACACACACTTCTCTAACTTTTCGGAGTTGTGAAGTCTACCAATCCGCACATGACCAGGGTGGTGGACTATGGCCAAACCCTTCTCACCGAGATCTCATCTGAGAGGAGACCCGTGCTCTGCAGTGAGCAGGTGATGGGTTGATCATGATGATCATGAAGTTATTTGTGGCAAATGGATGGAAAATCTTTAGTAAATTTACTAAGTTACCTTTAACTCTGTCGCCAAACTCCGGAAGGTATCCTCTACATTAGTGTTATCCTTAGCAGATGTCTCCATCACAAACATAATCTCAGGAACATAACGACAAAATGACTTTGGTTCATCCTGTTCCACCTCCCGTTGATCCGTGAGGTCACACTTGTTCCCTATTAAGGACACAATGACGTTGGATGAAGTGTAACGTCTCACTTCTTCTATCCACTTTTGTAGAGAGAGAAATGTGGATCGTTTCGTTATGTCATACACTGAAAAGAAAGAGCCATCAAATGTGACTAAATTATTTCTATACTATACTAGCTTATGCTAGCGACTTCGTCCGCGTGGGCCACACACATTTCAAACCCCTATTTTACCCCCTTAGGGATTGAATTTTCAAAAATCCTTTCTTATCAGATGCCTATGTCATAATAGCTATCTGCATGCCAAATTTCAGCCCGATCCCTCCAGTAGTTTGGGCTGTGCGTTGATAGATCAGTTAGTCAGTCAGTCACCTTTTTCTTATATATATTTAAAGATAAATCCATACTAATATTATTGTAAATTATAAATGTGTATATAAGTATACTTATTCCCTTTCTCTGCCTATCTGCTTAACTGATTTTGATGAAACCTGGTACAGATTGTATCCTAATGACATAGGCTACTTTTTAACTTTTCTAGTACCCAAGCAATGTCACAGAGATTCGGATAGTTTGTCATAAACTAGAAAACATGGTTGTTATGTAAGTAAATAGGAAACCTCACAATGTTAGAATAGCTTTAAGTTGAGTTTGTATAATACTTAAGATAACATCGCACATATGTACATTAGAAATACTCGGCAATACAAAATGTATAGGTATTATATTGCAAATTAATTCATGAACTAATATAAAATAGTAATAATATTATATGCTGAAATGTGTCATGTTACAGTAACATGTTTTATTAGTACATAATGATAATAAAAGACAGATAACGAGTATGTTTTGGTTTTGTTAAGGTTGAGCCATTATTTAGTACAGATTTTTTGTATCGCAAGTCATACCAGAATACTAAATACTAGAGAGGTATTTATTCTATATTATCAAAATCTAGAAGTCCAGAAAAGGCCTATAGTTAAGTAAGTAAATTGAGGAATTATGAATTCCAAAAGTTTCCCAACTGGGAATCAACCAACTTGCATCCCAAAACCACAGCACACGCTACTGTACTATTTAGAAATACACAAGTAGGAAACAAAAACTTGTAAAAGCAATACACTCATAATTTCACTAGTCAGTCAATAGTTTCCTAGTAGCTGCAAATAATGTAAAATGGCTAATTATACAACTAAACATACCTATAATTACTCCGTTCGCTGACCGATAGTAACTTTGTGTTATTGTCCTGAACCTTTCCTGCCCTGCTGTGTCCCATATCTGAAGCTGATTTTGTCACAATTAATACATTTTTACACAGAATTTAGACAAATTCAGAGAGAATTGCTACGTACCTTGACCTTCTTCCCGTCTACTATTAAAGTTTTCATTGAAAAGTCTACGCCTATTGTATTGCCGTGTCTTTCTATGAAATTACCGGATTTCAAACGTTGCACAATACACGTTTTTCCAGTACCACAGTCCCCAATGAGCACTATTTTAAATAGATAATCGAACTGTTCGTCTGGAACACTCATCAAAGTGTTAGGATTGCGGCTGCTCATGGCTACAATTTATAATTAATTTTTCAACAAATTATGTTTACGTTGTTCACTTGACGACCATTTGTTGTTGCTTTTCAAACGTAGTGAATTAGTATATTATCTATGGTAGTGAACACCGAGTGAATATCTAGTCTAGTGAATAGTGATTCTCTTTGGCTTTTCTGGCTCTTTGTACAAAAACTCCTCACGCGCCATTTTAACTTTTTGTTTTGTGTCAAATTTCATGTCAAAAGTACAATTTTTATTCTATGGGTTGGTGATTGATGATTAATGAGCAGTGTTGCCAAACTAGTGAATTTTCCACTAAAACTGGTGGTTTCAACCCCCCTCTTATTACCGAATTATTGCTTTTAGTGGCTATTGGATTTTTCTAGTGGTTTAATAGAATTCAGTTTCAAAACTCAACCTCTGAACTACGTTACACGGCTCAGAATACATAATAGTACAGGTATAGTGAGCGACAAATTGAATTGGCAATCGGCGAGGAAACGCCCCGCACACCTTCACAAGGCCGTGCTAACCCAATGCTAGGGCGAGCGCGAGTGACGTGAGGGTGTGCGGGGCATCCCCCAGACTTATACCCCGATCGCAATCTCAACCTGTCGCGCACTATAGTTATTCCGTAGACCAGCCAGCGGGACATTCCGTACGAAGGATGTCAGCGGGACCCTATTAATAAGCTTCCATTGCCCGGACTCTGTCAGTCCGTCTGTCTGTCAGTGGGCTGGATCTCATGGATCGTGTGAGGTAGAGTTGAAATGTATATTTCTATTGCCTCTACGCTATAACAACGGTGCGGTGCGGTGCAATTCGGTTCACTGTGGTGTGCTGCGGTGCGGTGCGGTCCAGTGCGGTGCGGTCCAGTTTGCTGCAGTGCGTTGCAGTGTGATGCACTGCACTGTGGTGACTGGTGGTGTGCTGCGATGCACTTCGCTGCGGTGCGGTACGGTGTGGTGCGCTGCGGTGCGGTACGGTGTGGTGTGCTGCGGTGCGGTGCACTGCGGTGTGGGGTGGTGCACATTAACAATTTTTAGGGGGTCGCCACGACACTAAGTGTCTGGCAATGCATGACGTGATTTCTTAAATAGGTACTATTCCAAAGAAAAAATTTGGATTTTATAACTACTTTAAAGTAAAAAAAATTACACCATTATTACCTGTTAGCTCCCAAAGCCACCATGATCTAAATTTCATAGTCACTGATCGTTCCTCCTTGTGTTGATTAGGGACAATACGCTAGAAACTTTCACGTTTTTATAATAATATCGAATGTGTGGCATGCACCAGCTGGCTCGCTGTCTATATTGTTTTGTATCATACCTAAAGAGTAATTATTATTGTTTAGTGGAATATTTAGTAATTTTGAGATTAAAGCCGTTTTTAATTCTTAGTGGTTTTCAGGTGGGTTTAGATAACTTGTTGCATTTGGTGGATAGTTCATTGAACCATTGACTGTTGGCAACACTGTTGATGAGGATACTCATTTCATCAGGTTCAAAAAGGCTAACACCCAGAGCCGTAAATCCAGTTAAAAAAAGATATTCATTTGAAGTTGACATTTTTAAATTTCTTATCGGTCTCCAAGATTTTAAATAATAAATACCTAATTATTCAAATAAAACTGAGAATAATTAAGATCCATTTCCATAAAATGGCAAGATCTATGAAGAAAGTTTTATTAATCTTTACATTAATGTTTTCCTTTTATCTAACTATTGCTGTTGAGGTACAGTATTTATTGAATATTTCGTAAAAAATACAAAAAAACCGGCCAAGTACAAGTCAGGCTCGCGCAACGAGGGTTCCGTACTACAGTCGTATTTTTTCGACATTTTGCACAATAATTCAAAAACTATGATGGCATAAAAATAAATAAAAATCTGGTTTAGAATGCACAGGTGAAGATCTTTCATACCCCACTTGATATAGTTATCTTATTACGGAAATTGAAAATACTAATTATTATCATGACCACAATTTTTTTTTGTATCATGTAACCACAAATTCACGGTTTTCAGATTTTTTCCCTGTACGTCTGCTATAAGATCTATCTACCTGCCAAATTTCATGATTCTACGTCAACGGGAAGTACCCTGTAGGTTTCTTGACAGACCCACAGACAGACAGACAACAAAGTGATCCTATAAGGGTTCCGTTTTTCCTTTTGAGGTACAGAACCCTAAAAACGAACTTTTATTTTTCTACAAAGATAATTTTAGATTCCAGAACAGTTTCAAAAGTCAAACCACACAAATAACTGGGCAGTTTTGGTGGATACATCTAGATTTTGGTTTAACTATCGCCATGTAGCCAATGTGTTATCAATATACCGAAGTGTGAAGCGGCTAGGAATTCCTGATAGCCAGATAATACTGATGATATCTGACGATATGGCCTGTAACCCTAGGAATCCGCGGCCGGCAACTATTTTTAATAATGCGATGGAACAAATTAATGTTTATGGTGATGATGTTGAAGTGGACTATAGAGGCTATGAGGTATTGTTAAATTTGTTATTATTATTAACTAATTTTTACTCTTGAGCCATGTTTTGGTTTTAGTTCCTCTTGACAGAACAACATAGAATGTAAGTTACCTACACTAAAAAAAATTCATCAAGGCCCTTAACTGTAACTTCTGAGTGACCTAGTCATCAGAGAAAAAATCAATAAGCTTTATAAAACTCCAGATCTTATCTAGGCAAAGTGCATAACATCCTGTCTGAAAATCTTGGTAAAAACATTCTGGTCTTAGAATCTACCATCTTTACATATATTAGGCCACTTTAGATAGAAGCAAAAATAATCAAAACTTATATTTAATCTTAAGGTATTTTTATTTTTTACTAGCTGATGCCCGCGACATCGTACGCGTGGATTTAGGTTTTTAAAAATCCTGTGGGAACTCTCGAATTTTCCAGGATAAAAAGTAGCCTATGTCCTTCCCCGGGTTGCAAGCTACCTCTGTACCAAATTTCGTCAAAATCGGTTGAACGGTTGAGCCGTGAAAAGCTAGCAGACAGACAGACAGACAGACAGACACACTTTCGCATTTATAATATTAGTATGGATTTTATTCTTCTATTAATTCAGGTTTCAGTAGAAAATTTTGTACGACTTCTAACTGGACGTGTGCCACCAGACACACCAAGGTCTAAGCGTCTCCTCACTGATGAAGGCAGCAATATACTCATATACCTCACAGGACACGGTGGAGACGGGTTCCTCAAGTTTCAAGACTCTGAGGAAATAACAAGCCAGGAGCTTGCTGATGCGCTTGAGCAAATGTGGCAGAAAAGAAGGTATCTATTTTATATACCACTACTATATCATCTTACAAATAAAAAATTTGACAATCAGGAAGCGTAAAATTTTACCTATTCTGAAAAAATATTTGAGTTTGAGTTTGAGATTAACTGACCTCAGTTTGTCCTATACATAATAATCACTACCCATATTATAAATGTGAAAGAGTGTTTGTTTGTTGGTTTGTTGCTTTGTCCTTCAATCACATCTCAACGGAGCAACAGATTGATGTGATTTTTTGCATGGGTATAGTTAGACAACACTTTGCAGCTATGGACTATATTTGTCGCTACTAAATAGCATTAACAGTCGCTTCAGTACTGAGTGAACATCATCTCACAAATTTTTCGTCACTGGCAGCAAGCGTACCATAGCTTAGTAGCCAGAGCGTCGGGTGCGATCCCAGGAGACGCGGGTTCGATTCCTGCCAGTCCGCAATTTTTGATATTTTCATTTCTAAATAATTTTAAATACTAAAATTATTTAGAAATGTCCTTGAAGTGTAGGTGAAATACTAAAAAAATAAAAATAAAAAATCCTGCCAGCTACTGTAGCTAAGTTGAAATATCGAAAAAGCTGATTGCTTTTTCGATATTTATTGTGGTACATAACCATTGCTTACATTTAAATTAATCTTGTGTTTGGATTGGAAAATATGTGCAGACTACAGAGTGATAGTTTGTAGTATTGACAAAACTTAAATCATCAAAGCAAGATGCATTATTTTTGTCCTCAGATACAATGAGATTTTCTTCATAATAGACACATGCCAGGCTTCTTCAATGTATGAGAAGTTCTATTCACCAAACATACTAGCCACAGCCAGTAGTTTAGTTGGTGAAGACTCACTTTCGGTAAGTGATATGATATATAGCTGATAGATATAGATGATGATATGATATGATAGCTGATATATAGATGATATGATAGCTGATAACCGTTGCTAGCTACGACAATAACGATGCGCTACGCTATAGGCACGGCAGCGGTTTTCAGTTACGTTAAGCTATAGCGGACACATGTCTACTAGTAAGGCCTTAGGGCAGATCCGCCACTGAGTTTGACTTAACCTTACCTTATTGAATGTATTATACAAGAAATTGTACTATTTCAGCACCATGTCGACTCTGCGATAGGAGTGTATATAATTGATAGATACACATATTATGTTCTGGAGTTTCTGGAAAATGTTCATCCCAACAGTAAGAAGACCATGGCAGAATTTGTAAGTAATTGTTATCATCTTTATAAGCTCCTTTGAAAGAACCAACTTGAAATGCTATTACAAATATTATAATTAATAAAAATGATTTTTGTTGCAAAAAATGCAATGCTAGTAATGCAAAAACTACATGAACTAAAGTTGCTCAGTTTGAAAACTATGTACCAACTTTAATTAAAAATTGAACTAGCACAATTATTACAGTATAGTTCTTGCATTTCACGAAGGCCACTGAACTCATGCTTTTTTTTTAAATAGATATAGCGAGCAAACGAGCAGGCGGGTCACCTGATGTTAAGTGATTACCACCGCCCATGAACATTTGCAGCACCAGAGGAGCCATGCTTTTGCTTAAGTCGTATCGGTATACGTAAGGTACACTAAATGTGTGCGTTTGACAGCGCTTGCTCGCGACTGATTGGTCCGACATGCACGCACACTTACGCAATGACCATGCAAACGACGTTACCACAAGTTCGCCTTCGTGAATTGCAAGAACTGTACCAACAGACACAAGTGCAGTATGTGAATGTGTTATGTGTGCCAGCTTTTGTTTACACATGCACAGGTGTACTTTAAGTTCACATAATCAATCTTTATGATTATTTTACAATATTTTTGTAAATTGACAATCAAAATGTGTACAAAGGTAAAGTTAGGCTAATGGTAAACTCCCTCCTTTCGCATGTAACTTTGTAACGATCAGTTTGTTTTCGCATTTTATCTCGTCTCATTGGCCTTACTTTACCTACTTTGAATAAGACATGTGAAAAGTTAAGTTTTTCTTGCAGCTCGAAGTGTGTCCAAAGAGCGCCTGTTTATCAACCGTCGGTGTTCGCAGAGATCTGTTTAAGCGAGACCCCAGCAAAGTGCCCATAACAGATTTCTTTGGCTCCGTTAGACCTGTTATCATAACAACAGATCCTATTGACATTCAAGACATACCTAAGAGAAAGAAAAATGTTTCATTGTAAGTTATGCATGCGTAAAACGCGTAAAATTTAACTTTTTAGCGTAAATTTCATGTCAAAAATTACGATTTTTACATGACAGTTGACCCATAGTTAAAATGGCGCGTGAGGAGTTATTTTGTACGTACTATACTTAGGTAATTGTCATTATTTGTTGCAGAAACAAAACCAAAGTTCAAGAAAAATGGGAATACCTGCCACAATTCCCTGTGCATCTAGTCAAGACTACTGTATAAGTTAATTATTTGTTACAATAATAATTTAAATTAAAGTATTAAAGGTTAGTAGGTATATTTTAAATTTAGTTTTTTATTGAGTACCTATATTAGGTATCTCATAATCGAATTCATAATCAACCCATCGCTGTCTCACTGCTGAGCACAGGTTTCCTCTCATAATGGGAAAGGTGATAAGTAATTAATTTAACTTAATTAATCTGTTTTTTCTGCACAGCCGGAGAGTTACCTAACAATTATAATTCACTTCAAATTCGGCGAGGTAAGGCAAAGGAAAAGGAAACTGGCAATTAATATCAAATCTGGAAATAAGTCAACATCAAGTTTGGTTATATAACTTAAGATCTATACCTAGATCTTAAAATATAAGTATAACTTAAGATATTTTGTACTATGACTTTGCTCAGACTTTAGACGAGACAGCTATACTGCTGGCATAAAGTCTCGTTTAAATGTTTAAAGGCTGAGCACAAAGTAGGTACGCTCTATAGATTAATATAGGGTCAGCAAAAAAATTAAACACTGTCTTATTTTGAATGAAACTCATATTTATTCTCTATAAGTACTAAGAATAAAATTTTCATTAACATCATTTAACACAACCGATTCGATAGTTGGGAATCAACACATAAGCAACACACACACTCTCAAATTGATATGAGATCAAAATCTAAAGGACTATAGCACCATTTCAGTTACTATCTAGGCCATTCTTTTTGGTCTAACATTCTTTCCATAAAACTATTACAGTCAAAAACAATGTGTAAATTATACAGTCAGCTTCAAAATTATGACGTGATCCTAAAGGTCGATCCACACAGGCCGGTGGCACTGCCGGCTGCTTAACTATAAGAAAGCCGCTAGAGAAAAGCCGGACTTGCCGGCTCTGAATCGATTTTGCACTAGAAAAACTAACCACACTAGCACTATCAGAAAGCTGCGAACGAACTGTCCACAGTTCACCCGCTACCGGCGGCCTCAGCGGCAAAATGGCCGCCGGTTTTATTGCGACTGCCGCAAAAACCGGGGCCGAGGCCGCCGGCATGGCCGCCGGGCTGTGTGGATCGACCTTAAGAATCTAAAACTACGAGTTTAAAAACCTCGCCTAAGGGTCGGTATTTAAACTCACACTCACTTAAAATCCAAATTACAAAATCATGGTACCTAATAACATAATTTATGAGCTTAGATTAAATATATTTTATGCTGACTGTACTCACATTACAACCTTGCCATCTATTAAATTAATATAATATGTAACTCGAACCGTCAAAATGGTTAGGTTGTACGTTTACATACTGTTGCTGTTGACCGTACAATAAAGTCTTATTCTACAAAGTTTTAAAGGATAATATAATAATTATTATTATGGTTTTATTTATATTATAATGTACTTTTATTTAACAGCGGCGCAAGATTATAGAAATATGAAAGTAATTCCACATTAAAATTAGCATGCGACCGATTTTAGATTGACTTTTTCGTTCGACCGATTATTATGCAAACAGTTTGCACGATAAAATTACGACACTTGAAAATCGGTTTCGGACACGTAGTTTTAATATTTTCTTTACTTACAATAATATTAACTGTATTAATTCAACATCATCATTAAAGATTTCGGCAAATCTGGGCTAAGCCAAAAAATTGTTGAAAAGTTGCTTTATTTACCTTTTAAGGTGATCGCATACCAGAGCAATAAGAGACTCATTTTTCAGTACTGTAAATGCGAGTGACAGACTCAGCTGCATCTATTGCTAGAACATCAGCATTTTCTTGATGCTACTAAATAAGAGTAGGTATGTGGTCAGAGGCCGTAGTATAAGATTTTAAATGTCGAATTGATGAATTCAATGATCAAAACACTTTAGCATTAAAGTAAAATGAACCTTAATGGCCTTGTTTTAATGCTCAAGTTTAAACAAATATCTACCAGCGCTCCAAGCGGAAAAATTAAAATCTACGGTAGGTAAGGTACTGAATGTACCTACTTAAAATCAGTTGGATTTTTAGATGAATTTTAGGTTGACGTTATTTTGTTTTGACTGTCGAATTTTACAAACGTGGGGAGATGTAAAATCGTATACTAAGCACACAGATTTTTATTATATTTTTTTAATTGCGTCTCTTGTGGGTCTTTGGTGATCACCTTTATATTGCTATGAATAAATGCTTGTTTAAATACAAAGTGAATATTTATAACTTTTTACTATAAGTAAACAATTCTGTTTATAATGAAAGTAAGGTACTATTATGTACAGTTTAAGTTTACTTATATTGTTTATTTTCTTCCATTTTATTTAGAAACTTTTACTTTATGTAATTTCAACAAACATGTGCTTACGGTTTGTTAAGTTTTCATACAACGTATGAGAACCTAGTACCTAACATAAAAGATAAAAATCCTTTTTAACTCTATAACAAAACATTATGATACAAAATGTTTATTTTCTTTATTAAAAGAATAAAGATATTATACCTAAGGTATCTGAATGATGTTTGTTCAGAAAAAAAAAATAGGACTCCACCCAGCATTAAGGATGGACACTCATTTTTTTTTAATCAACTAAGTAAGTATATTCGTAAATGTTCTAAGGCAATCTAAGAGAGCGAAAATAATTTAAAAAATCCTAAAGGTTTAACTTATCTAACAAAAAATTATGGTAGAAACATACTATAATAATTAATTTAACAGGAGAGGCTATTAAATCTTTGCACATAATCTGACTAAGTTCGTAATTAAAAATTTAATTTCTCATTATTAGGTATATGATCTTAGCAAGCTACGACTAGGTTATTTGATTTATAAAAATGGTTTGTATGGGCTAAATGTTATAGTATCGAAATTAAATATAAAAATTACTTATACATATTATACATAAATCCATTTTATAAATTAATACCGTTTTATAAGACAGATATTTAATATAAACAATGTAATGGAATAGATATTTATAATTACTTTATAGGGTATAGTTAATAATCTCCTGGAGATGCGTATTGTAACCATTTCGTATTCTTAATTCAATAAGCCAATTATCATACTTAAAAATATATATATCAGGATGATAATAAAATACTGTGTAATGCCAAAAAAACCGAAACTTTTAAATCGAAACTCTTCATAAATAAAGCATAATGTAATAATTCGAATTCCGAAGTTAATTTACTTGTAATTTTAGATGCATTAGGTATTTTTTTTAAAAATAGTGATAGAGACCTTTAATAGTGTGATAGAAAGTAAAGACGTAACAAACAATATAATATTATGTCGAATGTCGATACAATAATTCATTCAGGTATCTATGAGGCACAGACCATTAGGCTTAGTGGTTTGTGCTGTGTGATAGTTTTGTTACCTAGTTTAGAAACTAACAAAACCATAACTATCTATATATAACATTAATATTTTTTTCTATATGTTTGCGTAGATAAAACAAACTAAAAATGAAAAAATATAAAAAAATAACGTTTACTTACGTATAAGTTTTCAATATTTTTTTTATATACTAAATTTGTACTTGTACTTACGTTATCCTGTGATCATTTATTATAATAAGCATTTAATCATTTTGTCTACTTACAAAATTATGTATTAAATACATAAATATTTATACATTATTTATGTAATAAATATTTACAGAGGTAAAAATCAGGCAAAATTAAAAATAAATTTTTGATATAAATTGAGGTCAGGCTGTATATTTTTTACCTTAGTACTTTCGGAAAATTAAGAAAGAATTGATCAGTGTTGCGACCTCGATACAGAACCTTGTATAGAAAAGTTAAAAACCTAAATCCACGCTAAAAATATCGCGGGTAAAACCTAGTTTTAAATATTAAAATAGGTACTGTGTCAGCACACATGCGTTACGTTAATGTGGCTACAAACATTGTTGCTATGCGTGTATAAGATAAATGGTTAGAGTTGCTATTTATTTCTTGAAATTGCTACTAAACTCTTTAGATTTTGCTTAAGAATTAATTCTAAACCATTGACATTTTATTTGTAAACAGAGGCACGTCAAAATGATAGACAAAATACTACAGACGTAACAGATAATATATAGCAGCTAATCCAAAGGTCTTACATGGTGAAATTGATTTTATTATATTTTAGAAGTAAAGTAATTGTAGATTTAAATAGAGTATAATGTGGAATTTGAAGTATATAAATTTAGTAGAGTTTAAACTCTATCGACTCTATTGAATTTAATCTTTAGATGGTATCACTATATTTTTATACAGAGGGTGGGAGTTAATCCCAGCCTATAAATGGCTCTGCTTTGACGGTAGAGATCATTAATTTTCCTATTTTTAATAAGAAGCTGTGACATACCTACAGGTACGAATATTGTTGATTTTATATTTCTATTGTTATACTATGTATGTTGTTTTATGTGTTGGTTAATGTGTAATTTATTATACATCTGGTATTCCTTTGTAATAGTTTATGCTTATACCCTATGTGGGTTGGATATGTTATGGTAATACCTACCATAGTTGTATCTATTTTTCAATAATTGTGAATAGACACCGCCGAGTTTTTTCTTGCCAGTTCTTTCTCTCGGTAGATATGCTTTTTCGAACTGGCGGTAGATTTTTCTTAAAGGAAATAATAAATTA
The DNA here is from genome assembly GCF_902806685.2 of Maniola hyperantus. NCBI lineage: Eukaryota > Metazoa > Arthropoda > Insecta > Lepidoptera > Nymphalidae > Maniola > Maniola hyperantus. The sequence continues at coordinate 7,403,596 of NC_048555.1, forward strand.
TATAATGATAAAGCAATAATTAATGGTAAAGATAAACTTTGATTTGGAGGGACTTTTCCCTGAATAAAACAGTTTATTTCCTTATACAATCTTTTATTTTGTTTTCTACCTTCAACCACGCCCTAGCTTTTTGATAACGAACTAAGGTTTAGGCTCTCAGTAGGTGATTCCTGACTCTATTGTCTCTATACTTCTGAGGCTAATCTAGCATCAGAAGTGGGATACGATATGGCTGAATTGTTTGTGCCTTTTCTAATGCAGTTTGTACAGTTTCAGAAATACCGGCGAATTCGGATGGCTTTGTGAAAAGCCATCAAAGATGTTCCAACAGGCGTTGTGATGACTGACGTCCACGAGAGGTACCACAATGGACATTGGATACCCTAAATCTGGAAATCTTAATATGAAAATATGGTATGAAAACAAAAGTGAAAGTGAATTAAAACTTTTTTGCAAGACAATTTTTCAGGCAGGTAGGCCTTAGAAAGTTTTATTGCGTAATCATGGACCTATTAATACTCTGTGTAATGTAGTAACACAGTTTCATAGTACCTGTCGTCATTTTATTTGTTTTAAAACTAATTGTATTATAGAAATAAAGATGTGGGTACTAAATAAATAAAAATTTTGCGGGTAATTTTGTGTTCAGTATAGATGTTCTGTTTCAATGACTCAGATTAATGTTTGAAGGTGTTTAATCGCATGATGTCCCAGCTAGTAACACAAATCGATATTACGTAAATTAATGTTAAAAATTTGCAGGTAGTTAGTTGGTATGAAATTTTTATTAAATGATCATACGATAAAATGTGGTTAAATGTCAGACTGACCGAGCGGTGAAAAACTAAAGCAAGTTTGTCAGTAAATATTTACTGATGATTAATTTGTGTTCTATTTTAATTTACGTCTGACGTCTAGCCGTATATTCGTAATTTATATGATAGTGATGTTGACATTGAATCATTGAATATTGTTTTACGAGTGATGAGTCATCTTACTTTTTTTTTAGTTATGTTCTTGAGGCATTTCCTATGTAAGTACTTCGAGAACGAAGTACTTTTCAGGTTGGCCGAATAGATATATATATAATTTATTTATGTGTTACATAATGACAGAGAGAAAAGAAGGAAAAAAAGAACCAAAAAAAAAAAAGAAAAAAAAAAAAAAAATTTTGTTGTAATTGTTTCAAATTAAGAACAATACAGAAATACATATTGCATCATTCGTTAAATATTGATGATTCATTGATCAGAAACGCGATTAGCGTGGCCATTTTTGTAAATTTGCTATTGACTTTGCATCGGAGTTCTCACTCGCGAAACGTAGAGATGAAAGATTGTGATACCTACCTACAATAATTAAGAAATTTTGTTGGAGTTTATTTTTGTAGTTTTTATATAAGGATAGGTTAGGCTGCTGATGTCTTATCCTGTTGCTATGCCGCTAAGTCTAGTAGCTACTGATTGTTTGATGTCATTGTTTTTTTATATATACCCACCGTTATGTAATGTGATGTAATGGAGCTGCCAATCCACACTTGGCCAGCGTGGTGGACTATGGTTAAACCTGAAACTTAAATTTAGAATATTGGAATTTAGAGATTATTGACTACCCACTTGTGTTTAATATTTTTTAATGCCGTATTTTGTTGTTTTGTTTGAATAATACTTTTGATTTTTTGACGTTTTTGATGTTTGAAGTGTTTAACTATTTTTGATATTGATTACTTCTTTGACGATCTTTTTAATGTAAATTATTTTTGTGGTATTTTTTGACATTTTAGTTTTTGATACCTACCTTTATGTTTTTATTTACGATCTTTTTGGATTTTTATATTTTATTGTGGAAAAATGTTTTGGTATTTATTTAAAAAGGAAGGTTGTTGGCACATCATTGGATGTGGGAAGCAACAAATGTTTTTGTATAGTCCAAGGACTGATTGCAGATAGACAAAAAGAGATTGAATAGAAAATATTTTTGAAAGTAAATAACGATAATTAGATAAGTTTACTCTTTGATTATTTTTACTTCTTCTAACATAGTAGTTAGTTTTGTTTTGATATATCTTACATATAATTACTTTTTATATACCTACCCTTTGTTTTTGACTTTGGTACTTTAGGAGTAAGAGTCGATGGTATTTTATTATTTTTGCAAAATTATTAACTTGAAATTGAAAAAAAGTTCTTATGATTTAACTTATTTTGAAATATTAATATTTTTGTAACTTTTTCATTTTGATGGTTCTTTTTTTATGAAACATATTATTTTAAATTCTGATAATTTACAATTTGTTCAGTTGCAATTTTTCTTTGTTTAATATTCATCTCTATATTTTATTGGAATTTATTTAAAACTTTGATCAAATGTTCGATCAATGGAAAAATTGTATAGTGATATATGGATCAAAACCAATGGTGTTAAGGGACAATTTTATGATGGTTTACGATGTTGCCTTAAAACCAATGGTGTTGAAGGATATTTTGTAGATGATACTTTAAAACGTTGGAACCAACGGTGTTGAAAAGTATTTTTATAATATCGCTTTAATACCAGTGGTGTTAAAAATATTTTATGATATTGGTTTAAAACCAATGGGGTTAAAGGATATCTTGTTTGGAAACATTTATGTGCTGTGGCGAGAAAAATATTTCTTGTATTTTTGAGAGTAAACTGTGTGGTAATTTTGTATGTCACACACATGTTTAAAATGTTTTTTTAAATTTTGTTGGAAGCCACAGACATTTGATGTTGTTAAAAATTTACTTTACGAATTGTTTGTTTTTATTTTGTTGCTTCGAGAACGAAGCAATTGTCAGTTTGGCCGTATAAGATAAATGGTTAGAGTTGCTATTTATTTCTTGAAATTGCTACTAAACTCTTTAGATTTTGCTTAAGAATTAATTCTAAACCATTGACATTTTATTTGTAAACAGAGGCACGTCAAAATGATAGACAAAATACTACAGACGTAACAGATAATATATAGCAGCTAATCCAAAGGTCTTACATGGTGAAATTGATTTTATTATATTTTAGAAGTAAAGTAATTGTAGATTTAAATAGAGTATAATGTGGAATTTGAAGTATATAAATTTAGTAGAGTTTAAACTCTATCGACTCTATTGAATTTAATCTTTAGATGGTATCACTATATTTTTATACAGAGGGTGGGAGTTAATCCCAGCCTATAAATGGCTCTGCTTTGACGGTAGAGATCATTAATTTTCCTATTTTTAATAAGAAGCTGTGACATACCTACAGGTACGAATATTGTTGATTTTATATTTCTATTGTTATACTATGTATGTTGTTTTATGTGTTGGTTAATGTGTAATTTATTATACATCTGGTATTCCTTTGTAATAGTTTATGCTTATACCCTATGTGGGTTGGATATGTTATGGTAATACCTACCATAGTTGTATCTATTTTTCAATAATTGTGAATAGACACCGCCGAGTTTTTTCTTGCCAGTTCTTTCTCTCGGTAGATATGCTTTTTCGAACTGGCGGTAGATTTTTCTTAAAGGAAATAATAAATTATATAATGATAAAGCAATAATTAATGGTAAAGATAAACTTTGATTTGGAGGGACTTTTCCCTGAATAAAACAGTTTATTTCCTTATACAATCTTTTATTTTGTTTTCTACCTTCAACCACGCCCTAGCTTTTTGATAACGAACTAAGGTTTAGGCTCTCAGTAGGTGATTCCTGACTCTATTGTCTCTATACTTCTGAGGCTAATCTAGCACGTGCGGGTCAATTATTAAAGCGCTATAATATGCGATCATCTTTATAATGAACTTGGATGACACCCGCGACTAAAAATCCTGTGAGAACCACAATACCTATGGTGGGAACTCTTTGATTTTCCGGGATAAAAAGTATCCTAGGTGTCTCCTTCCCCAGGATCCAAGCTAACTTTACTTGCTAAATTTGTTCAAAATCGATTAAAGGGATGGGCCGTGGGGCGCGGCCCGTGATTAGCTAGCAGACAGACATACACACTTTCGCTTTTATATTAGTATCTGGATGTCATTGTTTTTTATTAAAAACAGGGTGGCACGGCCCTGACTGGACATTTATTGTAAAGTATTCTAAGAACTCACACCATTCAAATTAAACACAGGTCAGTCGATAAATTCTAATAAGGAGGTAGTAGGTACCTACCTACACGATATTTGCCCAATATGTAAAAATCTACCTAAGTAATAATAGATGGTTAAAGCCACAAAAACATGAATTACTTATTATGAGTTCTACTGAATGATATCTGCAAAAAGTAGTAGTTACTTAGTTAGGGGCATGCTACACGCTCAATGTTTATCACGATATCTTAATCAAGAACCGTGATCCCCCAAAATAGTAGGTAGGTACCTATATCAAGATCCATGATCGCGATCCAGATATTGTGGCAAATATTTAACGCCTAGCATGCCCATTATTAATAGTTTCCCCTTCCAAAATTTTCAACAATTTTATTTGATCGAGACAAAATGGTGATAACATCTTTTTTCAAAATACGAAATTTCTTAACCTCCAAGCTTTTTACTTACATAATTTATACTAGAGACAATAGATAACTTAATTTTTAAATAGGTCTATATTTTAACAGTCGCAATATATTTCTTTTTACTTTTTTGCATACAACGAGTATTATACATCTATATGATGATATTACGTATAGTCAAATTATTTTTTATTGTTTTTCCAATTTAAATGATCGTTAAGACTGTATGGTAACTTTTTTCTTATTTTATTCGCTATTTATACAAAATATTTACTTACGTATTGCGTATTGCACAATAAATTTTTTATTATATTAACTTTGTAAACCTACGTATACGGAAGCACTAATAAATTTTTGTATCATATTAAAATAGAATATATTGTAAAATATAATATTTTCTAATACCCATATCGATTAAATTAGCTAGTAGGTATAATATTGTGGTACATAGATCATTACTCTGAACCAACAATAATTGTCACCAAAAAATACTCCTACACAAAAGTTGTCAAATGTTTTAAGTTCAGGTCTACAAATATTTAAAGCGAGTTCTATATTACTTCCATTCCAACACAGAATTTTTGGGTTTGGGGGTAACTACGTCTAACAAAATTTACCTAACACGTCTTACAGAATCTATTGTTTTTCATAACGTTATAAAACATTTTAAAACTTTCATGTGGGAGTAAAAAAAAATTACACGTATGGAATTAACATTTTAAGCTTATAATTTTACTAAGTTCTAAATTGTTTAAGTTAACAGATAAACTAGATTATCGAATAGTTTTTGTAACAACATTTATAGACATGTGAACAAATGAAAACTACATAATTTATCATACTAGGTACTACTTAGATACAAAATTTGATCAAGCAGTTTTTTTTTGTTTAAGCGTAACCCGACTTAGGATTGGCATATCACAAAACATAGCTTTTAGCTCCAACACAAACATTAAAAATCAAAAGCGCTATGCTACACGTTCAATATTTATCACGATAGGAACTCGGAACGCGGTGTTTGGAAATATCCGTGATCTGCAAAAATGTACTGAAATAACTATCATCATCCATCAATGTACTGAACTCGACGTATTACGACGATTTACGAGTATAAATAATCACGATCCAAGATTGCTAACCTAATATCGTGATGAATATATTGACCGTGTGCCATGCGCCTATTGAACGTGTAGCACGCCCCAAAAAGTCAGCGGAATGCAAAAAGTGTCGCGATGTCTTTTGGCTAAATAGAAGGACAAAACTTGAATTTTGTATTCTTTTTGTCCAAGGGTCCGATCCCAATCTGAGAAAATACGGTCCGAAATGGAGTAACCTTATTTTCTCGGATTCGGATAAGAGGCGGTCACTAAGGGATATACTACACGTTCAATATATCGCAGCACTTGGATCTTGATCAAGGATTGCGATCCAAATATTGTGATAAAATTGAGTGTGTAGAATGCCTTTTTTAGACATCGAAACTCAGTAGGTGTACATACAATTTTTTCCGATTGAGTTTCAGATCGGTTTAGTGATCAATAGATACATAATATTATTTTATGTTTCAGTTGTAGACAATGAAAAACTTTACACTATATCAACAGATCGATAAAGTGGCCATTATAATATTCCCTTACAATCAGTCTTTCCGATATTCTTTTCATCATCAATCAACCTCGTCGCTTTTGTAGCGTATAAAATAAAGCATTCATATTACTGAGCTCTGCGTTCATCCGTGGTTGCTATCGTCCTTTTGTAATATTTCGTAGTAGTTGTCAATTGTGTAGTTGAATAGTTGGAAATCATATCTGAAAATCATAACGGCATCAAATTAATACCTACTGAATACCATAATTCTATAGGTAATTACTAATTAGGGTTACTAAACGTATAAATTAACTGTCGACTGACATGCCTAATATCAACGTAGGTTAACCTACAAGCTTACAGCTCAAACCGCGCTGGGTTTTAGAAACTTGAATTTTTGCTTATGGGGTTTGTCTGTAGAGTTTCACTAAAAAAAAGATTTTCATCATCCGAGCCAAACCGGGACGGATCAGGGTTCGTTTCCACTGAAGCGGAACGGAGCGGATACATCAGTTGTTTTCGACCAATAATTGTCTAATGAACACGTTTCGTCTCCGGTCAGGTCTTTATGGACAAATTTTGACGACCTCCCTAATAGTGGAAATTAAACGGACTCTTACTAAGCGATTCGCTTCCTGCTTTTCAATATGAACTGCTAGAATATGGAATGACTTTCCAGCTTCCATTTTCCTCGCCAGTTACACTATTGAAACCTTCAAAAGAAAAGTGAATAGTTGGGCGTGCTCAAAGAATTCAGTTTAGCTTATGGCGCGCTTTATCACTTTTTTTTAAATAGAAAATAGCGAGCAAACAAGCAGGCGCGGGCGGGTCACCTGACGTTAAGTGATTACCGCCGCCCATGAACACTTGCAGCACCATAGGAACTGCTGATGCGTTGCCGGCCTTTCAGGAATTTCTTGGTCCGCCATTTGAATAACCCATGTTGTAATCTCATCATAGTGTAAGTATTTGGTGTAATTGCAATCAAGCGCATAAACCTGTGTAGTTAAAAATCGGTCAAGTTCGAGTTGGACTCGCACACGATGGGTTCCGTACCAACGTACAAGAAATAACAGTAATTTTTTTAATGTTAATGGCGTCAATTTTGAAATTTTTATTATTTGCTGTTATAGCTTATAACGGCAATAGAAATACACCTGTGAAAATTTCAACTCTCTGCCTTTTACGAATCACGAGATACAGCCAGCTGACAAACAGACCGGACAACCCACCACTTCCTTTGGCCCCACCAACCGAGGACACTCGTACTTGCTCGGTGGCTCTTTCCCAGGGCGCCTTGACTCCCTACAATTTTTTTTCTATCTCATCCTTGTCCCTATGAGTTTTTCTCCCACTTCTGGGGCACTACACGCAGGTCCCCGTGTGCCCAGCCGTCCGGATCGGACGGAGCACAGCGGAGGCTTAGTAATAGGGTTCCGTTTGCACCCTTCAGGTAAGGAACCCTGGAAAAGGTTTACTTACTTGTATAAATTGTACAGGCCGTCGAGTTGCGATTTCTTGAGGCGCGAATACAAATGATTGATGTTGTGCAAAGTGTTGGTGCCCTTGCCACTGTTCCTCCACTCTGGCTTGATGACCTCATGCAGTCGCGCCATTTGTATCAGGAACCTTTGATCTTCCTGCAAGAAAAACGAGCATAGATACCGTTAACTGAAAATATTGCATACCTACTGATTATTTGCAATATCCCGAATATACCAATCCCGAAATACCCGTATGTTGGACCGAATTTTGTCGGGCCAACATACGGGTATTTCGGGATTGGTCGGGCCAATATCTCTTAAATTCGGACCAATATACTTAGGTATCCAGGAGAAACAATAAACCTTTTTTTTACTTATTCAGATAGATACAAGTTAGCCCTTGATTGCAATCTCACCTGGTGGTAAGTGACGATACAGTCATGGAAGCGGGCTAACCTGGAAGGGGTATGACAGTTTTTAATATACCCATGCCCCTTTGGTTTCTACTCGGCATCGTACCGGAACGCTAAATCGCTTGGCGACACGGCTTTGCCGGCAGGGTGGTAACTAGACACGGCCGAATCCTCCCATCAGACCAGACCAGAAATTTAGAAATTATAACATTCCTGCCAGGAATCGAAGCCGGGACCTTCCACTAATAAGACCACAGCGCTTACCACTGCGGAAGGGAGGTCGTCAAAAACCTAATTCACCTAAAGCTAATTCATTCGTCGTTTTGGTCTGCCAATTCGAAAAAAAAACAGAAGTTCCTAAGTTTCCTCACAATTTCTTACTACTTTGATGTTACCAACCCACTATAATGATTTTATTTACAGTTATTATCGCACTTCTTATATGCAATCGTGATACTAATTGAATTTTGTAATATGACCAATTTTATACCGTTCCATTAGCTTTCAATGCAAACTGCAGCGCCTGCGTAATTTGACGTAATTGCACTTCATATTTGCAACGCTAGTGTGGAGTTTAGCAAGCAACCGTGTCACTTATACTAATTGCATATAGGTGGCATAGAATTCCTAAGAAATAAACGTATGCAGTCACACAGTACAATTAGTATTTAGACTTCGAATATACTAGTATCTACTTTATGGTGTCGAAAGTTGGGCTATTCGCGCTAGAGAACGACAGGTTGGACCGGCCCGTCCATAAAGGTGATCTGGGTCCATACAGGGTATAGTTGAGAACGTGGAAGGCAAAACACCACGAGGAAGATCTCCTATCCGCTGCGCGCTGGTCAGATGAAAACAGATGAAAACTGGCGTGCACAACAAAAACAGGACCCGATGGAAGGATATCATTTACCACAAGATGTCGACTCGCCAGGAAGGTAATCACGATCCTCAGTCATGAGGGACCGACTGGAGATAGAGAGAGAGAGAGAGAGAGAATAAAAGTGAGCGTGATAGTCTAATCAAAAATACACTCTATGCCTACATCCTGTCCATTCCATCCCTTGGAGATGAACCAAGAATGGACAGGAATGCAGAGTTCCAGCCAGCACAAATCACAACTCTGCTACGTTGTGTTGAAATGGACAGAGGTTTTTATGCCATGAGTCACTTACATATGCGATTTGTTTCTTTCTTTAGGTATTTGTTTTTTTTTTAAAGAAAAAGTCTGCCACGCTGGCTCAATCCGCATTGGGCCAGCTAAGCCCTTCTCACTCTGAGAGGAGACCCGTGCTCAGTAGTGGGCCGGTAATGGGTTGATCATGATGATGTTGAAAAACAAAAAGATGATGCAAGTACATAGGAAAGCATTTATTCTATAAAAGATCCCTACCAGTAATCCTTGGCAGTGGGAGAGGTTGTAAAGGAAGAAGAATAGATACAACAAAGATAGAAGAGGAGATCTTCTAGAATACATGCCTCTTTGGCCACAATTTCGTCGCGCATCTTTGCTGGTGTCAATTATTTTCGTCTGCATTATTACCACAATCAATATCTCGCAGAAAGTTTTAATTGACGCTTAGTTTGAAGTCAATCTTCTAAAGGAAATTCAAGACGACACTCGGAAACTTTCGAACTTTGGTTTGACGTCAAAGCTAAAGAGTTTTTGTTTGTGAAGGGCGGATTTTTAACGAGGAGACATGCAGTTAGCATTATCAACTTACGCTAAGGTATACAATATCTAAGATGTTGGTATACCCAACAAGTTTTTATTCCTGTCGCTACCTACAGGATCGTAATTTGTAACTGTGAGAACTTTTTTTTGTCTTGGCTGTAACCGCACGAGCTTGAATTAAATTTAGAGTAATTTTTAAACTACCAGTAAGAGTGGCTGGTATGGACGCACAGCTGCGCTGCCATAATTGGGCCAGACTGAGGAAGAAAATTGTCGAGAGGCTGTCGATACAAATCTCTACCTTTAGATATCACCGTGATCATTAGTCCTAGAAACCAGTGATAAAAAGACAAAACTAGTACATGAGAGAACTTTCCCTAGAATTCTCAGAGATTCTATGTCACTATACAAGGATTTCCCTGAAATTCTCCCGAATTCTACATGACTTTATGTAAATAAATATAGTCCGCGACAGGTCATATCGCAATCGGCGTATGATTCGGGGGGACGCTCCCGAACACCCGGACGTCATCAGCGTTCGCCCGAATCGGCTTAGCGCAGGGCCTGTGCTGGTGTGCGGGGCGTTCCCTCTTTAGTTGCGATCTCCACCTGTCGCGTACTATACCTAGAATAGTTATGCTTACGTCAAGTGTCTCGAATTTAAGTATGACGTCGAAGTTGAACTTGCACGGGGTACAGAAGTCCGTGTAAGGAGTCCAGTGCATGTCCAATGCCCGCTTGACTTTTGCCTCGTCCAGCACGTACGAGACAAACTCTTCGAACACGGGATACCTCTCCGTGGGTGCTGGCTTGGCTCCTGACTGAAAGACAAAAATTAATCGGCTTGAATGAGCAGTTGAAAAACTTGATAATTTTTAGGGTTCCATACCTCAAAAGAAAAAACGGAACCCTTATAGGATCACTTTGTTGTCTGTCTGTCTGTCAAGAAACCTACAGGGTACTTCCCGTTGACCTAGAATCATAAAATTTGGCAGGTAGGTAGATCTTATAGCTGACATTTGGGGAAAAATCTGAAAACCGTGAATTTAGGGTTAGATCACACAAAAAAAAATTGTGGTCATGAACATGTGATTAGTTTTTTCAATTTTCTAAGTACGGAACCCTCATTGCGCGAGCCTGACTCGCACTTGGCCGGTTTTTTTGTTTGTGTTTATTAAGGTGGCGATGCCTGGTGGAAAGCAATACGCACTACGCCTTCAAGTCACACGCAGCGAAACAGTGTGGGTTATGGTGATGCGTATTGCTTGTTAGGGTTCCGGGTACCCAAAGGGCTAAACGGGACTCTATTACTAAGACTCCGTTGTCCGTCCGTTTATCACCAGGCTGTATCTCATGAACCGTGGAAGTTAGACAGTTGAAATTTTCACAGATGATGTATTGCTGTTGCAGCTATAATAACAATAACAAATACTAAAAAACAGAATTAAAAAAAAATTAAAGGGACTCCCATACAACAACCGTGATTTTTTTGCTCGTTTTTATAGATAATTGTACGGAACATACGTGCGCGAGTCCGACTCGCACTTGGCTGGTTTTTTCTTTCCTTGTTAATAAAAGCAGGATCGATGCATCCCGTACGTTGCATACAAATTTATCTGGCTCTAGAGGATAGTAGGAGGCAAGATTTTTGTTTGCTGTGTATCATGGGCTTCCGAAAAACAAAGTAACACCTAGATCCTAGATACTTCCATCCAACAAGGTGGAAACTACTTTCAGTTGAAGGTAAACTAGAAAGAGAGTGCACAAAGAGCACGGATGATTCCAGACGCCATTAGTATTGAAGTCCGATGTTTAAATATGTTCAAGTAAGTATTATTCCAATTTTTTACCACAAATAACCAACCCATTTATCCTTTCACCCTTTTTCGTACTACTTAACCCTTGTTTGTATCAAATCCATATCCATACTAATATTAAAAATGCGAGAGTGTGTGTCTGTCTGCTAGCTTTTCACGACCCAGCCGTTCAACCAATTTAAACGAAATTGAGTACTTACAGAGATAGCTAGCATCCCGGGGAAGGACATAGGCTCCTTTTTATCCCAGAAAACCAAAGAGTTCCTACGGGATTTTTAAAAACTTAAACCCACGCGGACGAATTCGCGGGCACCATGTAAATCTAAATATATAAAACGAAAAGGTGACTGACTGACTGACTGATCTATCAACGCACAGCTCAAACTACTGGACAGATCGGGCTGAAATTTGGCATGCAGATAGCTATCATGACGTAGGCATCCGCTAAGAAAGGATTTTTGAAAATTCAATCCCTAAGGGGGTGAAATAGGGGTTTGAAATTTGTGTAGTCCACGCGGACGAAGTCGCGAGCATAAGCTAGTTTAATAATATGAGTGCTGCACTTACTTTTCTGTACTTCTTTATTATCCTACGCCCCATCTGGTCATGGAAGGACTTAGGCCAAGCATGAACGATTTTATCATTGTAAGCTGAAGCCAGCCTTTCCAACGGATGCCTCACAATGAGGAATGTGATCGAATCACCTTGCGCCTTTCTTATCATTTCTACTGTAGGCCTGGCGTATTTCTTTCTAGCAAGTTCTAGAGGGACTTCTTTTGTTCTGTCTAGGAATGCGGCGGTGTAGTTAGCCATTAAGTTAAAGTTGTACATCCATGATGTTGATGCGGCTTTGAAAATGTTGCACCTGTTGAGATACAAAAAATGTTTGTTTTAATAATATATCTCTCCGTAAAGATTACCTATCGAAGCCATCGAGATTTGGCTCTCGGTAATTATTCGAATGTCAAATTCTTAGATTAGAAAGTAAGGAGGGTATGTTATGTAGAGTTATGGTCAAACTTTTGGCTGAACAAATAGGGTTTTAAAAACAGCCGAACACTTGAATTTAGGTGAGCCAGGAAGCTAAAGTGGCAGTGCAGACAGCTAGAAGAACGCGTAGACGATGGGGTTCCAACTACCAAGGTGCTTGAATGGCAATACCGTACATAGTGGACGGACCATCTCAAATGAACCGTTGGACACAAGCAGCAAGCAGCAGAAGATCATGTTCTGTCATCTGTGGTACAGTACGCGGCCGCGGTAGAATGACATGTCCGCTTTGTAGAGCGTTGTCTCTGTCACTCATACCTATATGACGTTTTGTCGGTCTCAACAACAGGGACAACGCTCTACAAATCTGCTATCTCCTTCAAAAGGTCGATGTACATTACTTTCGGCCGCGTACTGTAGTCTATGCAATACGACCGGTATCTAGTATTGGTACGAAACGATAGATGGCTGCCGACAACAGCTAATCGGTATTACTCCAACCACCGTACTCAAAGTCGCTTAATCGTTTCTTAAGTTTATTTAAAACGAGACAGAGCTATATCTCTCACATAAATCTGTCTCGTTTTAACTCAATCTTAAGCGACTCTGAGTACGGCTGTAAGATCCCTTGATTCAATTGAATTAGACGAGGTTAAATTTTACCTAATAATAAATTAATCTTAATAAAAAAGTTCTTACCAAATAACATGGTACTGCCGATTGATCAAGTACTCCCACGCGTACGCCTTATGCGATGAGCTATCTAAGCCAAGTCTCGAACATTCGCTCCTCAGGTACTCTCTCCTGGCGTCCATCCTAGCACCGACATCCAGGAACTTATCGCGTAGTAGCAAACCTTCTTCGTGGGTACCATTTTCGAAGAGGTACTATAACAAAAGAAACACTAAATTAGTAACTAAAGCATGCAAGGAAGAGTGAAGGCACACGATAAGTCGTGGCGCCTGATGCGGTGCCGCTGCGTCATCCTACATAGAAATCGCTGTACCATGCCACAGGATCCGTTACGACGTCGTGCTGCACCGCACGCGCAACGGACTTGGGACCAGAGAGGCGGGGAGGTGGTGGTGCGTTGCAACGCCATACTTTTTGTCAGAGCGGCAACGCAGTGCCCATGTGGCTAGTGGCACCCAATACTCAAATCCACAGCCGTGCGGCAGCGCCGCAACACACGGGATACGCATCGAGTGGCCTCAGTCTAACCGCAATTAAGTCTGGACCACTTAGTAAAATAGTTATTTAGTGTTTACTTACTAGTTACTTCATCATGATCAACCCATCACCGGCTCACTACAGAGCACAGGTCCCCTCTCAGAGTGAGAAGGGTTTTTGGCCATAGTCTACCACGCTGGCCAAGTGCGAATTGGCAGACTTCACACACCTTTGAGAACATTATGGAGTACTCTCAGGCATGCAGGTTTCCTCACGATGTTTTCCTTCACCGTTAAAGCAAGTGATATTTTAATTACTTACTTAAAAACGCACATAACTCCGAAAAGTTAGAGGTGCGTGCTCGGGATCGAACCCCCGACCTCCGATTGGAAGGCGGACGTCCTAACCACTAGGCTACCACAGCTTACTACATAGATATTTATGAAACATATGCATGTTTCAATAGTAGGTACCTAGTGCAATTTAACGCGCAACGAAAACTCCGTTATTCCTGTCCGTTGCCATCGATCTAACTTCACTAATTGCCCATCACCTAAATACCTACATAGCCCATACACACCCGCCATGTAAATTAGTCATAATTGCCGTGCAAACTACAGAGCCACGCCTAAATAATAACTTTTAGAGTTCCGTGCATTAGGTAGGGCATCCATATTCTCATGAGTAATATCGATAAAAGTGTTTGCTTTCGAACTATTTATTCCTATATTCCATACACAAAAGAAGTCGTGTTCATTTATTTCACTGACATAAAAGAACAAATGTTGCGCTTACTTCGCTCGTGCTTATGACCTTATGCTTATTCATTTTCATTATGTTTCGCTTAAGGATAATTTTAAAAAATAGGAGAAAGTAGTATTTCCATTTTCAGTTCGTTTCATACTTTTTATAGTGAATATGAATTCTACAAAACGCATCAGAAACTGTACTCGCTTCGCTCGTGCTTATATTTCTTGATGAAATTGAAAAGACCAGCGGCTTAAAATGTAGCTGTGATATCGCCCTAGGTCTCCACTCTCCGATAGGTTTTGTCTGTTTGATTGTCAACTTTCCATAGCTCAACCGCTGAACTTATTTTGTGTGATGCTGAGATACGGATATGAAATACTTTTTTCCCGGGGAAAAGGTGACCTGAGTCTACGTACAGTACGCGGCAGAAAGTAATGTACATCGACCTTTAGAAGGAGATAGCAGATTTGTAGAGCACTGTCTTAAAATAGGTATGAGTAACAGAGACAACGCTCTCCAAAGCCGAAATGTCATTCTAAAGACCGATGTACATTATTTTCTGCCGCGTACTGTATCTATCTACTTTAGAAAAACTTAAAAGTGCAATTCTACGTGGAATCGCTACGGAACCCCACGTATGCAGTGCTTCATATTTTTGCTCTATAAACCCACATAATAACCTACTACTAATGATATTGTGACCTTATTAACACGCGACGCTATTCATTAAGCAACGTTTATTATCGGATGTAGTAATTAATAGAGTATTAAAAACTTCCATATTATGTTACACTACCTATACCTAACTGCTTAATGAAGCCCGAATGACGTTAGTGTGGACTCACACTATAGATTTAGGTGCCTATAGTAGCGAATAGAAAATCGTAAAACAATAATTTTCGGTTCGAATTTGACTCTACAAAAGACTGAGCTATTAGGTAGAAGCAAAACTGATGCAAGTTATTAAAAACTTTGGCTGAAAATAACTACATAGCACGACCACAACTGAGTGCAGTAATATAGAAATAACTGATTCTTTGTTCTGTGGAGCTCGCAAAAGCATGACCCGTTAAATATTTGCTATAGAAATTTTATAGGTAAGTGAGCCTCATTGAAACACGTATCCTAGTCCTACAGAATGCACCTTATACCTACATAGGACGTTCACAAGTTTTGTGACCCACGACTCAGAGTATTTTCACTATTGGTTCTCAGGACATGACTGTTTTAAATATAATAATATAATCTAATCTACCTCATGGCAATTATTTAATAATGATATTATGTAGGTACCTTAATGGCTTATATTATAGTATAATGTAAGTAGGTATGTTATATATCCATACGTGCGTTTTAACGTTTAATTATTATTAAAATATGTCAATTGCTAAACATTATTAGGAAACTGCAAGCCTGAGAGTTCTCTATAATGTTCTCAAAGGTGTGTAAAGTCTGTCACTTGCACTTGACCAGCGTCAAGCGTGGTGGACGACCTAAAGTGCCTAAACTCTTCTCTTTCTGAGAGCGACCGTGACCGTGTTCAGTAGTGTGTCGGCGACGGGTTGAAATAAATGGTTTATAGCACCGTGTTATTATATAAGAGTGTGTCAACTTTTTTAATAGTGAGTACTGAGGTGACATAAGAGTTATGATAATATGGTAATCTAAGGATATGATATGCAATTCGCATAGCTAGGTAAGTATGCAGACATGGTGCAGACTCATTGTTCGTGGCAGTAATTATTCGAGTCACGAACCTAGTCGCCAAGCTATAGGCTGTAGGCAGTTTTATTCTCTGGGAGCAGGGGGGATCAAACCTTATACTTACATCAAAGTAAAAAACCGTCAGGTGCCGTCAGTGTATGGGAGTCCTTGCTAGAGTCGATACAATAAAGATGTTTTAGGTTTTCGAATTTCGAAAACGTTATTCGTATTCGTTTCGTTAGTCTGGACCACGTATGCACCCAGACCACATAAGTAAAGGTGCCTCGAACGTTGGAAGAAAACCTTTTTTTTCTCGTGAGGAGAATCCGTCATGGATACCACTGGCCACGGGGGAGCACAGTGGTTATGTCGGGCACCTACCGACTAAAAACCTCACGAAGTTCTACCCTACTGCTGACGACGGAGCACAAGGGACCGAACAACACCTTGTTACTCCACCAGCGGATGTCCGCAACAACAGACCCACTGGGACACTACGTGCCCCCTAATCACCGCATGACGGAACCATAGCACGCCAACCAACCCGGCGACCACACCGTGAGCGACGGACCGCCCCATGTCCATCATCCACAGGTCCGCCCGAGGGTTAGCGCTCGCGGGGAGGGCAATTCCCTTTCCACGTTCCCCATCCTCAACATCTCCCTCGCCTGTCACCAAACTGAACAGGCAAGAAACCGGTGGGGCAGCCAATCAGGATGGGTGTTGAAACACTCATTACCAACACAGCCACACCCTCCGCTCCTGGGGCTATGCCCCATGGGTGCGTCTACTGCGCCCTCTGCTCGGGACACTCAGAGGGACGCGCGGACGACACCCTCTCTCTGCCAGGTCACCTACCGACCTTTGCCAGGGCCACTAATCTAACCTCGAACGTTAGATAAGTAGGATATAAGTAGATTTTAGATAAGTAGGTATTGGGGCCGATTCTCTTGTAAACAGTCTCTAAACTAAACTAAATTAACAGGTCTAAATCTAGTGCTTTGCTTTTCCGCAAGCAACATTATGAAAGCTGGGATATCAATAGATTTAGACGTGCCATTTTAGTTTAGTATAGAGATTGTGTACAACGGAATCAGCCACAGTGTTAGATTTCTTTAGCTAATAATATTATTGTACTTACCTACTTACTATATGCGGTAGATACCATGTCGAAATTCGAAACAAAGACTTCTTGCTTTTGATGACCTAAGATCACGCTAATTGGTTTTCAATAAACTGCTAAAATGTTAAAATAGAAAAATTTCGTGTTTGGCTATTTCGAGTGGATGTGTCAATTGGCTTAGGTAGCTGCATGAGGCAAGGTTTAGTCTTTTAGATATACATCATTACGAAATTGGTAATCTAGCAGGTCTTTTTATATCTGGTTATTAAAATAGAGCTGACGTCACAGCATTCTTGTGTATTTAATCAAGATCATGGTTGTACATGATTTTCCTATTGAAGGAAACAAGAGAGAGCTTTGTTAACGCCGCGACGTCTTAAAAAAACGCTGTATCTGTAGTGGCATCGCACCATTTTCCTAGGAAACTAGTGCTTCAACTAGTTTACCGCTAGTAATCAGTGTAGAGGCAAATCTACTGAAAAATCGTGAGCGGAAAAACGTTTATGAAAGAAAATTTGTCTGTATTTTTTCATTTCAGCGGCGTTCCGAACCAGTGGTAAATTAAAACTACCTGACTATTCATAAATACTTGTAAAAAGTTTACATGAATAAAAAAACGTTCTATTCTATTCTATTCTATTATATTTGTAGTTTTAGGCTCAACAAAGATTATTCTTTTAAAAAATGACGTCATACGGAAATAGAGTGCGAACGCAAAATTATTTCAAAAATCCAAAGATATTTCCGCGGACAGGACGCTTTCCCGGCAAATTCCGTATCAACAGGGCAGTAATTTGGCAACTTTTACTTAGTGTAACTTCCACTCCTCTAGGTCTCCTCTCTCCTCCGCCAGGTTCAAAGGTCGAAGTGGAATATCCTCTATGTAGGAGTCAACTTCATGCGCAGAACTTCTGCTAGATTTTTCCTGACAAATAATATTGTTATGTCAATAATTGCGTCCCCAAGGTTTTGTAGTAATACGAAGCGATTTCTAATCCGAATCGCTAAGATTTGGAACACCCTTCCAGCATCAGTTTTCCCCTCCAATTATAATATGGGTACCTTCAAGTCGAGAGTGAATAGGCATCTTCTAGGCAAGCGCGCTCCATCTTAGGCTGCATCATCAGTTGCCACCAGGTCTGATTACAGCCAAGTACTAGCCTATAAATTAAAAAAAAATGGTTCGTACAGTTCGCCTGTCTGTGCTCTGTTGCCGTGTGAACGCACTCTTCACTTTCTACGCCACTTGCTGGCTGTGTGACTATGGCTGTATGATTGACTTTCACTGCATGTCACGTTTAAAGGATTTCCTTTAGCGCGAATATTTGTGTTTGCATTTCCTACTGAAGTTAACTACGTAATTGTCTCAACTCAACCGTCGTTGATTTTCGCAAAATTGGTTTAATTAGTGTCGCTACGCATAGGCGTTTATAAAAAGCCGCCTCAATGCATCATCATCATATTACTTAGCCTGCGGACGCCCACTGTTGAACATAGGCCTTCCTTAGTGTGCGTTACCACCCCCTGCCCTTAGCCTTCGGCATCCAGCCACTTCCCGCCAACCTCTTTATATTATCGTTGACCTATTCGCGTCTAAGGGTCGCTACGCGGTCTCTACTAACTTTTAGGCTCGTCGGCCCTATTATAAACATGACATGCCCAGTGCCCACTACCACTTCAGCTTGCTGGTGCAGTTTGGGATAATGTTAGTGACCTTAGTTCTCTTGCAGATTCCTTCGTTCCGGATCGATACATCGACAAAGTACCTACTTAATAATAGTAGAGACTGCGCGCACATAGTCTTTAATGCCCGTGATAGTGCATATGTAATTAAAATTATAGATATAACTGGGCCAGAGCACGTCATGAGTAGATATTCCGTGCTGCGACCGCCCGGCCCTGTACGTTTGACTGAAAACGCGTTTCACAACTCGCAAAATTACGTTCGTTTAGTCTGCTTCCTTTTTGCTCCTCACCCCACTAAGGAGCCGAATATAGAATTTTCTTGTTTAAAAGATATGGAAGAGCGGACAATAGTTGCGCATGGAATAACCGGACTGAATATATTCACCTATGGAAGCAAGACAGAAGATGGAGTGGGTGCAGCTTTGACCTGTTGGGAAGATAGGGAAGAAACGCATAAAAAAGTTTCGCCTCGAGGCTTAATGTACAGTTTTTCAGGCAGAGCTGTACGCGCTCTATCAGGCAACAGAACATGCCTTTAAAACGACCGGAAATCAGGTGAATATATTCAGTGATTTTAGATCATCTCTAGAAAATACCCTTACCCTTATTGATATGTACTTAGAATAAGGTATATTCCGTAATATCATACAAACCTATAAGTATCATGAAATAAACATAAAATTCACAATAATAGTGATGGATACTTCACTCGCTCCATAATGCTTCGTTGGAAACCCATATTTTTGGTACGGTTCATTGAACAATGAGATCGCGAAACAGCCCTTTGTGACGGCTACCATAATGAAATCGCTTCTCATGGCATTACAATATTAGTATAGCAATAAAATAATAACTAGGTATGTTTAGAACATTAGGTATAGTATCATATAATTTTAATTTTAATCTAAATATATAAAAGGAAAAGGTGACTGAATGACTGACTGACTGATCTATCAACGCACAGCTCAAACTACTTGACGGATCGGGCTGAAATTTGGCATGCAGCTAGCTATTAAGACATAGGCATCCGCTAAGAAATGGTTTTATAAAATTCAACCCCTAAGGGGGTGTAATAGGGGTTTGAAATTTGTGTAGTCCACGCGGACGAAGTCTACTAGGTATATAAAAACTGTAGTACCTACTTACCTTCTTATCGAAACGAATCAAAACGACAATCTAAAGTTTTACATAGCAGGTGACAAAAAATATGGCCTTTACATAATAATTGGTGACAATAAATATATTTGCCTTCACACAATAATAAATCATCATCACGATCAACCGATCGCCCACAGAGTAGGTACTTTGTAACGATCGTCGGCCCACTACGGAACTTTAGGGCCAGCTTCGTCAAATGTACTAGCATTTGACGCATGCCAATGACGTCGAAACCTCGACGTTTTGTTAGAAGTTCCCGTGAATTGTGCTACGGTGGTCTCACGCTCCCGTTACGCAATGAACCGTGCCAGTAATATGGGTTTGAGGTTTCCAACGGGAACTTATGGTTATGAGGTTGATGACATTTTACTGTTGTCTGCTACTATTTTACCCGAGACTCGTGTGACTTTCATTGTGAATACTCCGTTCATTGTATTGGGAAAAGTGTCAAAATAAGTCCAATGGATCAACGAATAGGTCCTAAGTTCAACCTAGGATTTCATTCCCGGGATCTTGGAATCAATAATTTCCAGGGAATATAATATCGTATCCGGACCTCGCACTACACTAGCGGCACGCTATGATGGCCGGTTTGACACATTACAATAGTGATGTGGAATGTCAATTTATTCTCGAACAAAAAACAATTAAGTTTTGTTTTTGTACCTGATTAAATAGGTTTAATAAAACAAAAATGTATATGTTTATTTAATTTATTTGAACGAACTGAATATTTGAACGAAAATGAATATACATACTTTATATGCACACAAGAAACATATGAATACAAAAGATACCGAAAAAGGTGCCACAAAAGGCCATAATTAATCAGATTCGTCCATACTACTATTTTCACTGTCGTCACTGCTATCATCACATACATTAATAATTATATGTTCGTTTTCTATAATATTATCTATTTTCACATCTCTTTCATAATCTTCCCTTATTAATTTAACAGTTCTATTCACAACCTTTTCCCAGTCTCCTTTAGTCACATGTTCACAAGCTTCTTCTAATAATTTTAGCATTTTTTTTGTGGTAAATGGGGGTTCTGTATTGTGTCTTGCAGCATATCCCTTAATTTGAGCCCACACCAACTCAATCGCATTATACTCACAATGGTAAGGCGGTAACCGTATAACTCTGTGCCCATGTTCTAATGCTATTTCGTCAATGACGTATCGGATCTTGGTTGGTTTGTTTTCTTTTAAAAGACGTACTAATTCCGCTTTTAACATATTCATGTTTGCATCTACGCCATTTTTACGAAGCCATGCGACGATATCAGCTTTCTTTTGGGATTGGGCAGGTGGCTTGTCAATTTGCATCGAGTGGTATGGGGCGTTGTCCATAATTATAATAGATGGTTCAGGGAGGCTACACAACATTGAGGTAAACCATTCAGTAAACTTTTCTCCATTCATGTCTTCATGATAGTCTCCAGTGGTTTTTGACGCAAAAGCCATGAGAGAACCTTCGACAAACCCGTTGATGGTTCCGGCGTGACAAATTATAAGTCGCGATCCTTTTCCTACAGGAACTTTGGAAGTAGATGCTGCTGTGTCATCGTTCCAAGAACGGCCTACAGTATGGTTAGCATTAAGCCATGTTTCATCCAAGAACACAACATTTTGCCAATTTTTGATTTCTTTCACTTGCCGTAAAAAAGTATACCTTGCCATCGCTATATCAAATCTTTCCATCAATATTTTGCGTTTGTTACATTTTTTGTATCGAAATCCAATGGTCTTCAAAATCTTCGTTAAAGAACTTTCCCCACCGAAGAATAATCCAGCTTCCTTCAGTGAATGCACCAACTTTTTTCTTGTTGGATACTCCTTCTGTAAATAGTAGCCGTAAACATGTCTTCGGATAGCATCGGCATCAAAGCTATCGATGCCTACGACTGGTTTTGCTCGTTTTCTCTTTTTTGGTGTGTGAAGTTTATTTTCTTCTGTGCCAGTCTCGCCATATTTTTTTTTAGTTATCCGTCTAACAGTTCGTTGTCCAATATTAAGCGCATCAGCTACGCGTTCAACCACTGACGTTATAGGTAAAATTGGCCCTCCATTTTGAGCTTCACGATCGAAATAGTTACGAAGGCGTATTAGGAACTCACGTGTCTGACTATTTAGAACAGTTCTCTGCGTACGTTCGGTCATATCGACGAAATCCACAACAAAGGGCTTGAACAGAGTCCAAATTAACGAGCAAGGGTCAACAGTAATGCAGTATCAATATTTGAAATCCAAAGCCAGGTCAAAACTATATCACAATCGCATTGCACTGACAGTTTATACTTTTCGAAGCAACGTCAATTCGAAACTGCTTTGTTTTGCATTGAGCATTGACGCGAGTTTGCCGGAGGTAGTAGTTGTGCTAGCCAGCGATCCTATGTGACGATCGTATTAGATTCCATTTTTAAAAATTTATTGATATTTTTTTGCGATTTCAGAGGTTTGTCCACATAGTGAAAATTGTTCATATTCACAAGTACATTCACCCCTTAAATGGTGCAAACTGATTTTTCTACACTTGTATACATTTAAGAAATCAATTTAATAAATAAATTTTGAGTCCTAAACCTAAAACTACATTCGATAAAATTTATGAATCTCTGCACATCACTATCGTCAATAAAGTAATACAATTATTTCCTTCAAAGTCGTTATCAATTAATACGGAACTTCATGAGCGGACAAACGTCAAACCGGCCATCATAGCGTGCCGCTAGTTTAGAAAGCGTAGCGTTGGAACAAGACCCTACTATGACCTAGGTGGACACACGACATCAAACGAGTTGCAAGAAGCCGCTGGATTCAGGCGGCGCAAGACAGTGGTGTGTCCAGCATTGGAGACATCGGTTGATAATGATGATGATGATGATATCGTTCCCAAAGTCGAGAATTTATTGGGAATTTCCGGGAGTTCACGGAACTTTTTATGTGATTGATGTAAACCTTGATAAAAATTAAAATTTAAAGCCCGTTGAACTCTTTGCAACGTGTGACAAAAGGAATAGAGTAGAGAAATCAGTTACCCTGAAGAGCTTCAAAGAGCTCTTGTAAAGGCCTATGTCCAACTGTGGACGACTACAGGCTGATAAATTGGATTGGGATTGGATTGGAGTATTAGTTTTATTTTAACTACCTAAACCTAGCTATAATAGCTAACTATTCTGCAAGTGACGAAGCGGTTCATTTGAAAATGTCTCGTGCTATGAACACAAACAAGACTGAAGTCGCAGTTAAATTTTCTACACGGCAACTATAAACCTAAATATACCAACATAGATTAATTATTGGTCTCGCTCCGTATACCAAATAGGTATTCTTGTCGTAAAATCGATCGTCGTAAAGTCCTGTTGTCAATTTACAATTCAAAAACTCAGGTAGGTACCTCGTCAGTACCTGACATGACTCCTTTATA
Source organism: Maniola hyperantus (assembly GCF_902806685.2). Lineage (NCBI taxonomy): Eukaryota > Metazoa > Arthropoda > Insecta > Lepidoptera > Nymphalidae > Maniola > Maniola hyperantus. The sequence goes on from NC_048555.1 coordinate 7,427,099, forward strand.
GATCCAAAATAATTTGCAAGTAAATAAAAATAATGCGGGTAGAATGCAAATTTTCATGGAATCGTCTAGATTAGCGCAATATTAGTTTGATACCACTCTAACGGTTCCATCAAAAAAATTGTTAGTATAGGTAGGAATATTTATAATCTACTCATGTGATAAAAATACTGATGCCAGGATGTTTAATAAAATGTCTAGGAAATGTGTACCTAAGTACCAGGTCTATCTATTTACTTAAGTATATGAAGATGTGAGCGACGATGGGGCGACTGTTCGGCGTCTATTCCACCGTGCATTGGTTCGTCAATCAACCTTCATTCCCGCGAACTGTAGACAAATAGCAGTACAACCTACCTATTCTCAGATATCATAATAATTTACTCACATAACTCCGAAAAGTTGGAAGTGCGTGCCCGGGATCGAATCCCTGATCTCCCTTATCCAGTAGGAAATCAAGGAAAGCGCATTAGTGTAGTGAGACCAAGTACAATAAGGAAAAATTCAAACACAACTATTTTAGACTGACCACATAAACTTAAACATTTTAAGAGCCTTGTCAATTTTCCTTATACGTTTAATAGTACCTACGTTGTAAGTGTCGACTGACCTTGACCACAAATCTAGATTAAGTCATTTAACATAATCAAGTTTTTCTAGAGGAAGGACAACCCTTGAAGTCAATAGTCTAGAATCTAGATTAACTATTACCAAATATGACCGCATTCGTGTCATGAATAGGTATAGCCCAGTCATTTAAGAAACTTTATAAAGACCTCGTCTAAATCTAAGTTATCTTAAGCCAGTTCTTAGGACTAACACACACGACTACTTTTTGTCAAAGACCGATTTTATTTGAAACGGCATCCGACCTTTTTATGCCGATTCAATCTTACTGTCGGCTGTCGTTTGTTAGTTAGTGCTACATTGCACGGAAATTCCGTCGTCAATCTTCTACAGCAGAACGCCACTGCCCAGCGATCCGATTAAAAATCGGATCGGTGGGCAGGAGTTGGAAATATTTAGTCCGATCTCAAGAACATTTTTTTGTGGGGTCAATTCTCTATATTATCGGTCAATTGCATTAGGTGTTCTTAAAAAGCCTGAGCAGGGTCGAGACTGGCGTACCTACATCGGCAAAAACCGGACCTAATTAAAGCCGATTTTATTTATTTATTCACAAAATCCGACGCTAACGAACATAAAAGCGTAAACAACACAACAGCTGCATTAATATAATGCTCCAATAGGTACTAGTACATTATTAACAAAGCCGTAATCGCACATTATTAAGCCTAATAAACCCAGCTATTACTGGTTGAAGGGACAAAAACGCTCTCATATACGACATGACGGTATATTCGAAGATTTAAGATACCGTTGCTTTATGTCTCGGGCAAGTTTTTACGACTGTCATTAGCCTTTATACCCGTTTTGTGGTTTGGATATTGCGAGCGTGAAGAAAACAATTTGCGCACTTGTGCCACTTTGTACGGCATTGCCGAATAGATATAGGGTGTTAACGTTAAGTACCTACGCTTGTCAACGTCAAGTTGTATTGTAACTCTTTAATTGTCAGTTGTTGAATTTATAACATAATTATATGTAATGTACTTACCCAATGGAGTACTATTTATAGCCTGTGCTAATGGTGATAATGAATTACGTAGACCGAAATTAAAGCTACGGGGGTTTCAAACGCGCCCCGGTCTGAATAGCTGAAGTTCACAACAAATTCAATACTTTTTCAAATATAACTTTTTCACAGCTTTTCCCTCAGTCTCGTGTGTGAATAAAATGTGTGTGTGAATCTAAGGTATTAGTAGGCTGAATTTGATTATAATATAATTCAATCATCAATATAATATTATCTTTCTGTTTTCTTTTTATACATCCTGTATTTGGTATAATTACTTAGATACCTAGTAATAAATTTTAACTTGATATACAGCATAATTAAAAAGTGCAAAAATATTTTTAATGCCAGTCAAGCAGGGCTATAAATTTTAACCAAATTATTATTTCACGCGTGTTTTAAAATTAAATTCACCATAGACTGCTAAACATGGTAGGTATAGTCCGCGACAGGTCGAGATAGCAATCGGGAAGGGAACGCCCCGCACATCCGCACAGCTCCCCGCGCTAACCCGATGCAGGCAAGCGCGGGTGTGCGGGGTGTGCCTGTTATACCCCGATTGCCATCTCGACCTGTCGCGTACTATACTTACCTAAGTTCTTCGCAATTGCTCGAGATTCTACATTAGTTAAGTTAGGTAAATTGCGGGTCTCATCTAGTAAATAACAGCCAAAAATTACAGCTAAGGATATTTTATAATCTGCATATATAAGCTGCCGATCCGCTTATTGTATTGTCCTTTTCCTTCGTAACGTAGTGTCAGCAGATTCATTCCACGCAGGAAACGTGATTTACCGGTTCGCCACCGCGCACCTCGTGCGGCAGTACGGACGTTGTTGGTATGGAATAGGTACGGACTACGAACACATCCATCGGAAATTGAACCACCTAGCCCACCTTCCGTATGTCCGTGGTATGTCCTGTCTACTGTAGGTACATTCTTGACAGGTATAAATAAGTACATAATGATTAAGTATGTGCTTTTATTCGTCATTTAAATAATCATTTTTCTAATAATCATCATTTTGGATTTGAAGCTGCAGCGTGATACTGACATTTTGTAGATGTAGTATGATTATTCCTTTATATTTCAATTTATTGATGAGGAAATAATTAATTATATTTTATATAATATATTATTTCGTCTTCGTTCCGGATACATTCTCTACTACTACTATCTTACTATCTACCTTACTCCTCTACTCTTACTTTTTTACCTACTTTTTAAGATTTCTTTTTGTAACCTGTCATTTGTGTTTTGTGGTGCAGTAAAGAATATAGGTACAATTAGATACATATATTGGAGGGTCGATATTGAAAGAGTTCTTACTGTCTGTAGACTCCGTGAAAAGAAACGTATGAGCTTTACTCTACGGAAGGTAGCCATCTTTATTTTAGTTGTCAGAGTTGGATTTTGACAGACACGCGTAGGTTGTCTGATTCAGAATTCACTCTAGCCTTTTTATTAGAATTCAGATTAGCTTAGGTAATTCGAGATAGGTAGCTTTTAGCGTGAATAATAATGATCGTGATATTTAATTCTGTGATTGTGATAATGTAGAATGTTTGTGTTAAATCGTAACCTTAAAGTAATTCTAACCTTTAATGCTATCCGGTGACTTTGTCTGCAAAGCACTATTAATAATGTTCGCGTAGTTGTTTGACGAATATGGAATATTAATGATTGGTGAATATTAGAGTAATTCGTGAGTTAACGTTTGGCTCAGTGGATAGATTATTATAAGGACATCCGTTAAGGTTATTTCTGCAGACGCTAGTGATTTAGAGTGTAATTGGAGATATACCGGCAGTTGAGATAATGATTAGTTTGAAGTGATAGTTTAGTGCGATAGTAACTTGAAGTTAACTTTGATAGTAGGTACCCGCTTTAGAATCGTATAACCCGGTTGGTAAAGAATCATTGATGACTCTCTTGTAATGTTGAAATGGATTAGACAATGAGCTGCCCATGAGATCGAATAGCTTACATTCTACCTGGTTTCTGTTGTGATCGCTTATTTGGGTGGATAGTAGTCGTGGCGCGTGTGGCGCACGATGCTATGGTGTTCTGTATGCAGATGTGCACAGAGTGGAGAAGGTAGAGCTATTGCGATATTCTGAATTAGTAATGAGAAGTCAATTATAAGATCTGGTTTAGATCGTAAGAGAGTCGATGCAATGATCCTTTTAAGAGCGTTCATGAAGTTGTGATTGATTACCTTGAGATGATTAGATAACGGAGTAGGTCGTGACTTGATTGAGAGGTTGCAATAGCAATTGCGCCCTAATCACACGATGTAGTGTTTAGCTTAGGTTAGCTAGTTTAGAGTGAGGTGAGGGGTCGCTGTGAGGGGTGGTTGGAGGCGACCATAGGTAGGGTTAGGTTAGGGTGATCTGGTTGTGTTACGTTGATGGTTTCCATGTGCGATACGTTACTGAGAACTATTTGTAAGAACATGGATTAAAGTACCTACTTATTAATTACTACCTTCTGATGTCGGCTAAAGATGAATAATAATTATCAGCCATCCTCCTGTTCTCCGACACATATATTATACATTCTCTATGAGTTTAAAAAAAAAAGAATATTAGTCAAGTTGCGGACTAATATCTCGTATCGATTGATTATGATGATGATGCTTAGGTCATAATTTGTTACATAGAATTTAGATTGTAGGATATGGTAAGTAAATAGAGAATGATTGCATGTATTCATGCAAATAGCTCGCGTGCAGTCATGGGATGTCGGTTTCGAAATCGCTTGGTGGTTAGATGGTTAAATCAATACCATTGTATCTCTAGGCTATTTTTCTGTAACTATAGTTACCTATAGAGAAATAATAAGTATAGTACGCGACAGTTGGAGATGGCAATCGGGGTATGAGGCGGGGGGATGCCCCGCACACCCACACGTCACCCGCGCTATTCCGCACCGGGTTAGTGTGGGGCGTCTCCACCCGGATTGCCATCTCCTGTCGCGTACTACTAGCTACTAGTTTGTGCATATTATAGAAAACTGATGCTGTGATAGCCTAGTGGTTATCCGGACGTCCGCCTCCTAATCGAAGGTCGGGGTTCGATCCCGGGCACGCACCTCTAACTTTTCCGAGTTATGTAAGTGAAGGAAAACATCATATAGACATGCTGAAATGGCTATCGGGGAAACGCTCAGCAGTCAGTCAGTCACCTTTTCCTGTTATATATTTAGATTTGAGCGTGTTTTTATCGTTCCGTTTCGAACGTTTCGTTTCGTGAGTGAACGGCATTTTTGAAGCGATGGATTGTCACTGTACGGGAGCGGTGTGCAGGCTCGACCGTACCAAAGGGGAGATTTCCCACCGAGCGGTTGGTTGTGCTCGGTAGCGCCAGCTGGGCCGACGGTTATGTCTTGAAACTTCTATATATAGTCCAGATTGCAGAAAACTCCGTTAGTGCGATTACTATCGGCGGTACATTTGTTCGGGACTACGTCATCGATTAAACAGCGCCATCTAGTTTCTATTGTGGTAACCGCCACAGTCACGATTTTTTTAAGACTGATCGAAGCGACGAATCGTACCGTGTATGGAACCCTTTATAATATATCTAGTGTGTATCACATGCAAGACATTTGACTGCTATTTAATTACCATGTTCGCACTTCGCACACGCCTAACTACTCGTAAAATAAATATTTACTGGATAAAGCGCTGTAACGAGCTCAGGGTAAACAAAACGGAGACGGTTTATCCTTCCTTAATTGCGTAAGGTGCGTGCAGATTGATATACCTACATAGAATTTAGGGTTCCGTACACGAAGGGTCCCTCTTACTAAGCCTCCGCCCACATCCGCCAATCATCATGACCCATAGCCGGCTCACTACAGAGCACAGGTCTCCTCTCAGTATGAGAAGGGTTTGGCTGTACACCACGCTGGCCTAGTGCGGATTGGCAGACTTCACACACCTTTGAGAACGTTATGGAGAACTCTCAGGCATGCAGCTTTCCTCACGATGTTTTCCTTCACCGTTAAAGCAAGTGATATTTATGCATGTATGACAAACCGGCTTTACTCACGTATTTAGTCGATAATAATAATCGGTGTGTAATGGAAATCACTCACGATAGTTCAAACGCTAATATAAGTGATATTTAATTACATAAAACGTACATAACTCCGAAAAGTTCGAAGTGCGTGCCCGTGCTATATTTTATTTTCAAGAAATTAGAGATCCCAACGAAAATTGTCATAATAATAGTAGTGCGAAGCCGGGGCGGGTCGCTAGTTTATAATATTATGGGTGATAGTGATTTTATTAAATCATTTACAAGTAAGCTAGTTTTCCTCCGTTAGGTAACTAGGTGCTTAGGTACGTAGTTTTCACAAAACTGCTTTGAGAATTACCTACGTAGATAAAAGGCTTACTAAAGTAGGTATCATCATCAGCCTGTGGATGTCCACTGTTGGACATAGGCCTTCCCTAAAGAGCCACCACACCCGGTCCTCAGCCTTCCTCATCCAACCCCTTTCCGCCAGCCTCTTTATATCGTCGGTCCAGCGTGCTGGAGGGCGTCCCACACTACGCTTGCAACGCGGTCTCCACTCAAGGACTTTCCGGCTCCAACGGCCATCGCCTCTACGACAAGCATGACCTGCCCACTGCCACTTCAGCTTGCTGATAGTTTGGGCTATGTCAGTGATCTTGGTTCTCCTGCGGATCTCCTCATTTCGGATTTTGTCCCTCAAGGAAACTCCGTACATAGCCCTCTCCATAGCTCGCTGAGCGACTTTGAATTTGTGGACAAGGCCGTTTGTTAGTGTCCACGTTTCAGCACCATAGGTGAGGACGGACGGGAAGAACACACTGGTTAAAGACCGTCTTTATACTATTAAAGTAGGTATGCAGGGCTTTAAATTTTCTAATGTGCGCGCGGCCTTATTTGATGTGCTAACACCTTGGCCAAAGCAAACACGTGTTTAGTGTCATATCACCTCCTGACAGTTAGATGGCTGAATTAGCAGGAATTTTCACATTCCTAGTTTAGTACGTAAACAAAAGCCTATGATACTGATGAAGCTTGCTGGAAAGTTAGGTAGGTAGGTAATAGGTATACCTACTTGCAGTGGCGTGCAGGTCATAGAGGCATAAATGCACTGCTTACCCCAGTTGTAATAGCTCAATGCAATACATTATGACCTGCCAGTAAACAGGTTCCTACCTAACTAATGCCTACCCTGGCTTCAAACCCTGTGCACGCCACTGCCTACTTGTGTTGAAATATTATGATAACATGATTAAGAAGTTGCGAGGGGCGGCGACGGAGCGACGCGGACACAGGTATTAATGATTTGAACCCATCGCTGGCCCACTACTGAGCACGGCTCTCTTCTCAGAACGAGAAGCTTTCAGACAGATTGGCAAACTTTACACACTCTGAGAACATTATGGAGAACTCTCAGGCATACAAGTTTTCTCACGACGTTTCCTTCACTGTTAAAGCATGTTATATCACCGTTTTTAATACCAACGCCGCTGTCAATAGGTACGTACATGTATTTTAGGGTTCCGTAGCTCAAAAGGAAAAACGGAACCCTGATAGGAACACATTGTTGTCTGTCTGTCTGTCAGTCTGTCAAGAAACCTACAGGGTCCTTCCCGTTGACCTAGAATGATAAAATTTGGCAAGTAGTTAGGTCTTATAGCTGACATTCGGGCAAAAATCTGAAAACCGTGAATTTGTGGTTACATCACACAAAAAAAAATTGTGGTCATGAACTAATAATTAGTATTTTCAATTTTCGAAGTAAGGTAACTATATTAAGTGGGGTATCATATGAAAGGTATTCACCTGTACATTCTAAAACAGATTTTTATTTATTTTTATGCATCATAGTTTTTGAATTATCGTGTAAAATGTTGAAAAAGTACGACTGTATTACGAAACACTCGTTGCGCGAGCCTGACTCGCACTGTCCGGTTTTTCACTTGTTTCACGATTTCATTGTAACTAAGTTCGCTGCAGTAACAAATATATGTATAACAGATACCCGAGTGCAGACTACGTACCTACGTAACACTACCCCAGTTCCAAGTTATTGTTCTAAGCAAAAACAACCCGGCACTAACGGTAAGTGTAGTTAGTATGAAACTAGTTTACAACGTTCAACACACTCATATTAGCTTTATAATCACGGTTATGCAAAAGAGATCTCATTAACGTTAACCAGGAACACAGTTGGGTACACGTGTACAATTTATTACACACAGTTTATATTTTCTACTAGATGATGCTGGCGACTTCGTCTGCTCAAATCCCTATTTTTTCCGTCAAATTTCCAAAAATCCTTTCTTAGCGGATGTCTACGTCATTATAATAGTTATCTGCTGCTCGATTGCGGTAGAATGACAGTTACAATGTCACGATAGCAATCACCTCTGATTGGTTGACGCTTGCTTACAATGCATTGTTGCAACAAGAATCGCACAAATTCAGCCAATCACAACTATTGATATAGTAGGTAATAATGATTGATTCAGGTTTTACGAAATCAACCTACAGTATGCCAAATTTCAGCCCGATCCATCCATCCAGTAGTTTGGGCTGTGCAGTGTGCGTTGATAGATCAGTCACTCAGTCAGTCAACTTTTCCTTTTGTATAGAAGTATGGATTTGTGAGAATGATAAACAGATAAGTTGCATTGGAGTCGAAGACCATTTAAGCGCATATTTACCAGTTTTCACTAGTTAATACAAGCTAAGCTAAGGTATTTAACATAGTACCTACATTATGCAGCAGAAAACTCGGAACTCTTAAACTAGAAAGAAAATACCTACAACAAAATCCCTGTAAAATTGCCAAGGACTTCGTAATTTCCGTTTGTATAAGATCTACAGTCTACATAATCACAAAATGAAAATTCACTGATGCAATTACTTTATTAGATACTGGATCTCACTTCAAAGCTAATTCATTACGACACATAAGACCTTCCCACGTACAGTGTTCAAATTAAACGAGAGGCATCTCATCATAAGGGACTAGGCTAGGGTTATCACAATAAATATGAAAACAAAAACAAACGAAAAAATTTGCGAACAATTTCTTTATGCAATAAGACGACCGGCAAGGACGAAATAGACGCATTTTCTTTTACTTAATTTTCCGCTGATGTCCGCATCATACGAATTTTTTCACGATTGAAACAACTCATTAGTCAATGTAAACTTTAGCGAAGCACTTTCTATGTCACAATCATAAACGATAAAGCCATATTAAATAAGTATTTGTCATGATTTTTTTATTATTATTCAGATACAAGTTATCCCTTGACTGCAATCTCATCTGGTGGTAAGCGATGATGCAATCTGAGATGGATGCGGGCTAACCTGGAAGGGATATGGCAGTTTTATTAAACACATATCCCTTTGGTTTCTACATGACATCGTACCGGAACGCTAAATCGCTTAGCGGCACGATTTGCCGGTAGGGTGGTAATGAATCATTCATGATCGCACTAAAAAGAGCACCCGCCGATTTGGCCCTTCTTCGTTTATTTGAGTAAAAAAATATTTATTTCTATTTTTGTTAAGCAATAGGTTTATTGTCAATCACCGCAGTATCTCTGGCAAAACTAATCGTCTTATTGACGTTTAAGATCTATAAATACCTAGGTATTATGTTTAGTGTCAACCCTAACTGTGAGCGGTGCATTTGCAAGGCCGAAGTCTGCCGCAATGCGACATTTTCCAACACCTAAAGGCCTAAAAGCCCTTGTTTCGAGCACTAAAGCAATGGGCGAAATCGTTTATTTGCAAACACTTTGTAGCTTTGACATTTTTCAAATGTCGTGCTCAAGTATAGTGATGATATAGTATAGTGATGCTAATGATATTAGTAAGCTTTCAGTATCGTAAAATGCCACTATTGTAATTTTGGCATTTTGCATTTTTGGCGTTGTGCATCTAAACGGATTTACTTACGTAGTACTAAGTCGACGTTTAAAAAAGTTACACTGAGGGTGCTGGATGAATGTGTCGTGCTTAGCTTTCGTAAAGCTTGGGAAGCGTAAATCAGACTGACCTGACGAACCAATAGCGCCGGCGGTAAGGACGACAACGATGCGTGCAACGTGCGGAACGTCGAAACTTATTTTGTACCACCAAATAATACCAGTGCGTGTTGCCAGTGATGACATATGGATCCGAGACATGGTCGCTAACTATGGGCCTCATAAGAAAGCTCAGAGTCACTCAGCGGGCGATGCTTTGCTTGGAGTTTCTCTACGTGATCAAATCAGAAATGAGGAGATCCGTAAGAGAACTAGAGTAACCAACATAGCTCAACGGGTTGCGAAGCTGGAGTGGCAATGGGCAGGGCACATAGTTCGTACAACCGATAGTCGTTGGGGTCCCAAGGTGCTGGAATGGCGACCTCGCACCGGAAGACGCAGTGATAGAAGACCTCCCACTAGGTGGACGGACGACATCAGACGAGTCGCAGGGAGCCGCTGGATTCAGGCGGCGCAAGACCGTGGCGTGTGGAAGTCCCTACAAGAGACCTATGTCTACCAATGGACGTCTATCGGTTGATGATGATGATGATGATGATGATGAAATAATACCTATTATGTGGATCGTTAAATCATTTGCGCTCGTGCTGGTCCAAGGTCATAGTCAGAGTTCAAAGTTGTTATTACCTGACGCGTACGTTAAATATAGAGACATCAACGGAAAATGCTCATTTACGAGCTAAGTATTTTATACCTATAGACATATAGGTATATGAAATAACATGTCAGGCACGTATCTCATGTTATACGTACATAAGTATGGTCACGGATGTTAACCGCACATAAATACCTACCTTCCCGATCACTGGAAGAGTAAGTGTTTGGCTGTTACAGTGCGACAAGGCTATCTTGGCGCGTGGCGAAAATCGGAACTAACGTTGCCGTGAAGTGTCCCCTTTGTTCTTGTTTGTATGTTCTAAGCCTTTGTTCTCCAACAGCGCCCCCCTATCAATGTCATTCAAGTGCCAAGAGAGCCTTGGCGCACTGTAATATGTGAATTTAACGGTTCATCGATTCCCTTACAATTGCCAAACTACTCATTCGATTTTGATAAATGAAGTGTCGTTAGTTTGAAGAGTCATGACGCATGAGGTCATGAGTCATGACCTTCATAAGTAAAGACGGGAAAACAACGGAAAACGCCGTGATTTGATATCTCAAATTCAATATTTGTCGTGGTCTAGGTCGGCTCCGCGGTTCTCAATGCCATGTCATGCCTACTCATAGTCCATAGATCTACCGCTTTCAAAGTACCTACTTAGTTTCTAATTTTCTGCCTGTAGGAATGTCTTGCTACATTCAGTACGAATGCTAAAATAGATATTTTTCATATTTTAAGAATTCTGTAAAAAATATCGCAGCGCCCTTTTCAGCCAGGCGAAAAGTAGGTGCCTTTACTCATTATAAGAATTTAGGGAGGTGCGTGGTTTTCAGAGAATCGATTATTTTAATTAACTTTTTTTTGAATTAACATATTTTTTCTCAGATTTTGAAAATTTCTCCGGGTACCTACCTCTATCGTTTCTATTACCTACGATTTAAATATATTAATATATTTTAAATATATTTATAATAGAACAAAACATAGGTAAAATGAACTTATTAAGTGTAAGTAATTTGTAAACAAAATATCACCTATTAGAAGTAATTGAAAACCTATTCAGCTCTTCCGCTGGCTTTAATAGACAGGCCGGTGCTTAGGTTTAATGTGAACCATTAAGGGTGGATCACACTGCGGGAATACCTGGTAATGACACCATTACGGTTGTGTTCAAAGATATTAAGTGCCGAGAAAGTCTCCGAAGTGTTTACAAGTTCGTTTAGTATGGACAGCACATTATATTATTAGGTACTCAGTAGCTGACCCATTAAAACTGTATTATTAGTCTTTCTCGTGACTTCCTGCCTTCATCATAGTGTGCCTTCATATCGAAGTTTAGCGGTTAGAAAAACATTCCTAATTTTCTATATATTGTGCCATGTTCGTCAAGATTCCTTTTCTGTCTTTCAGAAGCTCTTTTTCCTTTTTCTCTTTTTCTGGGAAAGGAATCTTACTCTCCAGGATCATCTGTGGAAACTCGTATAGGTACATAATAATTATTATTTTGTCCACCACCCACGCTGTTTATCTATAACGCTTAGTACAAGCTAAAACTTGGATAAGAATAGAAAAACGGGTAGGATATTATCCAGACAACCTTTTGGATTTCAGTGTGAGTATTTTATTAGATAAACAATTAATTAGTAATTTAGACTCTACAAATTTATCAAGCTGCAATAGGTTCCTAGCGTATCTATTGAACTTTATACCCGTGCCCCGTGTTGGATGCAAAACAATTTAAATCATTGTGCATTTTATCTCATCAAACCATCTTGATTACAAAGCTATTATTACATCTACTAAGTATGTAAATTATGTATCTATAGAGAAGGTAATAAGTATATGTATTAAATTGTCACATCACGTAGCATCACGTAACTTACTATACGAGTGGGTATAGATACTATTACTAGTACCATTATCCCTATCGATAATTCGAAATTCGATGGTTTGAAAGTAGAACGAACAACTTAATACTTTAGTTCTGGTTTAAAATATCAAAAAATTTATTGAAGACTTACTTTGAATCATCATCATCAACGCCAGCGTGGTAGCACGAGGCAACGCATCGGCATGATGAATTATACGAGTATAAAATAACTAGCTGAAACCCGCGACTTCGTACGCGTGGATTTAGATTTCCAAAAATCCCATGGGGGCTCTTTTATTTTCCGGGACAAAAAGTAGCCTATGTCACTCTCCAGATCTTCAACTATATCAACATTTATAATATGAGTAGTAAATAATTTACAATTAGGAGGCCCGAAGAGGCACAGTGGTATAGGTGAATGATGGAAAAAGGAGAAACAGTCGCGGGACAGTAGGTTACAGGCTAATTTAGATTAGGTTTGATTACTGTGAATGGAAAAACGGTGGATAGAAAGATTGAAAATGACTACAAGCAGAAATGGAATGTAACGAAGCTAAGTAACAAAAACAAATAAGCTGAGGTTGTAAGGGAGTGGGAGATACAATGGTCCCTTATCACTGAACACCGATCACTTCCAGGCAGCCCCCGGGTAAAGGTCACGAGTCACGACACAATAGAGATGAACTAGGGCTGTCACGAAAATACACTATAAATAAATATTATTTAGATAATATAAAAAAATCTGTCAGAAATATTATTGTAGTATGAGCATATTATAAAAAAAATGCTTGAATATTTCATAGGTTTGTTAGAGTGAAACTTAAAAAGACAGAACATTATTATTATCTAGAAAGTTTATTTATCATGATCAACCCATCGCCGGCTCACTACAGAGCACGGGTCTCCTCTCAGAGTGAGAAGGGCATTGGCCATAGTCTACCACGCTGGCCATGTGCGGATTGGTAGACTTCACTCACCTTTCAGAACATTATAGCGAACTCTCACGATTTTTTCCTTCACCGTTAAAGCAAGTGATTATTTAAGTGAGTATTTAATTAGTTATTTAAACGCACATAAAATCGAAAAGTTAGAGGTGTGTGCCCGGGATCGAACCCCCGACCTCCGATTAGAAGGCGGACGTTTTAACTACTAGGCTATCATAGCTTTAAAGTTTATTGCTGCGTTAGTTTGTTAATTTGCCTACTCTACACGTAAAAATACGCGTGATATTGCATGCAGTGTGCGATCAGCTTTAGTCAGGCACATCATCAGCAATAAGATCGAGGTCAAGGCTAGATTTGTCACCAGTTTAAAAAAACAGGTCGTCAAGCGCGAGTCAGACTCGCTCATCGAGGGTCCTGTACCGAAAAGAAACATAAAAATAGAAATTACGTTAAATTAATCTACCGTCTAAAATCAAATCTCTTTTACTTGGGACTGCAAAATTAAGTTTAATTGTTACGGTCTATTGCAAATTTCTAAAAAAACTGTACTAGGTACAGTGCGACAAGGCTCTCTTGGCACTTCAATGACATATTGACAGAGGGGCGCTGTTGGAGAACAAAAGTTTAGAATATTCAAACAAGAACAAAGGGGACACTTGAAGGCAACGTTAGTTCCGATTTTCGCCACGCGCCAAGATAGCCTTGTCGCACTGTATATAGCTACATAGTTAGAAACTTCATTCTTATTTAATACTAGATGATGCCCGCGACTTCGTTCGCGTGGATTTAGGTTTTTAAGTATCCCGTGGGAACTCTTTGGTTTTCTGGGATAAAAAATAGCCTATGTCACTCTCCAAGTCTTTGACTATATCACTATACCCAAGCAAAAAAAAAACACGTCAATCCGTTGCTCCGTTACGACGTCATTGAAGGACAAACCAACAAACCAATAAACCAACAAACAAACACACTTTCGCGTGATAATTATTATTCACTAATGGCTCCGCTACCGCCTTCGCTCCCGCCCTGTCACCCGCTGACTTCGAGGCCGCGGCCTTAGGGTCTTTTTTACCGTTTAGCACGGAATCCTAAAACCGAGTATAAGTACATAATTGATGAATTCAACAACCGACCACGAATAGAATGAATAGATGATGCGATGCGCGCCACCGGAAATTAAGTTAAGTTTACGCTTGTTGATCATTAAGTATTGCAAAAAAAATTATAGGCAGATAAGTACTAGACACTAGATAGGTACAGTAGCCTGTAGAAAATGTTGTACATCGACCTATAGAAAAAGGTTTCGGCTTCGTAGAGCGGTCTCTCTGTCACTCATACCTATGTGACGTTTTGTCGGTCTCAACGATAGAGAAAACGCTCTACGAAACCGCTATCTCTTTCTAAAGGTCGATGATGATAAGATTACTTGCCGGGTAGGTACTGTATTTTGATTTGATTGGTGTTTTCCCTGAATTCCTGCAATAGAATGATACATATTGTTCGCGACAGGTCGAAATGGCAATCGGGGTATGAAGCAGCGGACGCTCCGCACACCCGCGCTGTACCGCACTGGGTGTGCAGGGTGTCCTCACCCCGATTTCCATATCGACCTGTCGTACGTATTATAATAGTCACGAAATTTTAGAAATGGGCGTTAAATTCAGTTTCAAAAGAGTGCATCATCATTCATCATTTAGAGCCTCAATAGCTCAACAGGTAAAGGTAAAGTGGACTGAAAACCGAAAAAGGTCGACGGTTCAAACCCCTCCCACTATTGTCGTACATACTCTTAGCAAAAGCTTGACGCTTAGTTGGAGAGGAAAGGGGAATATTAGTCGTTAAAAATGGCTAATATTCTTTAAAAAAACACATTCTTGTAAAAAAAATTAACTACTTACCTACACAGACAGCTTTACTTTTTAACAGTCACTTAAAAACCGCTCATTTCGCACTTACAAAAAAGGACTGCTGATGAAATTATTGAAAAAAGCTTTCGGAACTGATTGATGCTGCTAAGACCGTAATAAGCAAAAAATAAGAAAGAGTATTCAAGTAGGTACTTTATTAAGTAAGTCCGTTCCGCAAAAACCTTTTTCATTAAGACGCTTTAAAATATATCTCCGAGCACTTATACTATACTCTTTAAATAATTAAATACCTATCTACTGTGCAATATTTATTAGGGTGCGCCAACAAATAAGACTAGGTACATAATATTTCTAAGCTGCCCTGGTGAACATCGAAATTTTTCTCTCCGTAAGAACCATCCTCGTACCTACTTCAAGGAATATTATAAAAAAAGAATTAGCGAAATCGGTTCAGCGGGTCTCGAGATTTGCGATGAACAACACATTTAGTGATTCATTTTTTATATTATAGAGATTCGAATTTTCTAATCTATCAAAATGTTATGGCCGTGAACTGTTCTAAGTAATTATACTGGGAGGCCTTATGGGCTTAAAGTAGGTAAGTACCTATTGTCAAATTTTCCCACACTGTTGAATTGGGGTACAGTTCAATTCGTTTTATTTCCACCTCACCGTTAGCCACTAACCTAAGGTAACGACATGAATACAAATCTGTTTCTATTTTAACAAGCTTTGAAAAAGTATAGTAAGGTAGTAGAGGTATCAGGTAAGTAATAATTGTCTTTCTTATGATCATCATGATCAACAGAGGCTGAGGACGGGTCTCCTCTCGGAATGAGAAAGGTTTGGCTATAGTCTACAACGCTAACGGAGTGCGGATTGCCAGACTTTACACACTTTCGAGAACATTATGAATAACTCTCAGGCATACCTACAGATTTCCTCACGATGCAATGTTTTCCTTCACTGTTAAAGCAAGTGATTTTGAACTGCTTAAAACGCACAATATTTAATTCCGAAAATTAGCGGTGCGTGCATGGAATCTAGCTGCCGAGCTCTCAAATAGGCGGCGGAGGTCTTAACCAGGGTTGTCGCGGATGCGGATTATTAGAAGTTCACATCCGAGGATGCAGACGCGGATGCGGATGTCTGAATTAATACGAATGATTCGCATTTGCGAATATCCGTAACACCCCTGTTGGTTATCAGTGTAGGTACACTTTTTGATTGGTCAGTTAGGGAGCGAAGTTAGATTGGGCTAGAATTCACGCGCGAGGCCCGCGCCACTCTCGCCCCATCAACTTTCTTTGCAGGTCGTTACTTGTTGCAACTAGGAATCCGCATCCGTAAAAGCTCCGCATGAATTGATGTGAATGTCTGAATTAATGCGAATGATCAGCATTCGCGGACGCGGATGCGGATCTAGTAACTAAGTAGTACCTAGCTAACTACATACTTACATCTATGTCTAAAATATGTTTGTTATTAATTTACCTACACTACACGTCTCCTAGACGTCGCGTCGTCGCGATTCGTGAGGTAGGAAGTACCTACTTCAACATACATACCTATTCAAAACTGGTTTTATTACAAAATTTACACAAGCCAAAACTTGAAAATTAAGTTATACGTAATATACAATCTTACATAATAATATATAAGTGCATACGTAAGTAGGTAAATATGTCAACAAGAATTCACAAATTCAGTTTGACCACAAAATATCAACGCAATAGGATTTTCGTTCCTAGGTAGGTACTTACCTATACCTAAATTATTTTTACAGAGCACTCTTACATTCTTAAAATACGACTATAATATTTGCATACCCACCTACTAGGTAGATGATGCCCGCGATTTCGTCTGCGTGGGAACTCTTTGGTTTTCCGGGATAAAAAGTAGCGTAGATGTCCGTCACCGGGACTCAAGCTGTCTCTATAGGTACCCGTTAAAATCGGTAAAACTGATGGGCCGTGAAAAGCTAGCAAACAGAGACTTTCGTACTTATAAGTATGGATTAGACTAGGTATATCTTACAGATTTTTTACAAAGGCCCATTTTGTAGAAGCATTAGGATTGCATTTTGTATTATCATAGTACTCTCCAACCTAGACCTCATCATTGCTTTTTATTACGCATGATTGTCGTCAAACGCAAGCCTATCTTGCTATAAAAAAATCATAAGTAGGTAGGTACTTAGATATTTTCTTTATTTATTTGCTTGGTGATAAAAAGCTGGCTTCGATTGTTAGAAAGATAAAACTTTTGAATTCGATACACCCGGATAGAGAAAACACTTTATCAGGCCAAGGCTAATGAGCATCCAATATCCAAGACTGGGGCCTCTAATGCCAAGGAACGCATTAATTATGATGTTAAAGGTCTCGAATACCCATACCTAAAGCTATTTATAAACAAAACACTTGAGTAATTGGTCGTTTTCCTTGTTTAAAACCGGTATACTTACTTATTTATAACTATACCTATATATAAAAGGAAAAGCTGACTGACTGACTGATTGACTGACTGATCTATCAATGCACAGCTCAAACCACTGGACGGATCGGACTAAAATTTGGCATGCAGATAGCTATTAAGTATTATGACGTAGACATCTGCTAAGAAAGGATTTTTGAAAATTCAACCCCTAAGGGGGTAAAATAGAGATTTGAAAGCGCGGACGAAATCGACGAAAGACTTCGCTTGTGATTGGGGCTACGCTAAGGTTTCTGACATAGTAGGTACCATCAATGTACAATAGGTAGGCTACTTACCTATTGAATGAACAGAAAGAAATGTCTGAAAATAATTAACATTAGTACTATTATAGACTTATAGAGGCACAGAGTAATAATATAAGGCGATAGTAGGTATGTATTGATAATTTATTTCTAATCATTGAACTTATCAAATCAAGAGCAAATCAATAGATACAAACCTCTCAGTAATTACAACAGCTGTTTACGTCACTAATTTATAAAATTAACCACGTATTCTGTCCTAAGTTACTAAGGGATCGACTGTAGTTAACAGTCCACTTTCGCGGATTAATTATTATTATTGAGCATTAATTTACCAACGAGTAGGTAAATAAAATACTTTTATTTTTAATTATATTTAGTGCAGAGTGGTCGTGGTCATCACGAAGTGACGTATTGGGGGCAGATTTTATACGCCTCACGAGCATTCGCCACTTCTCCCTGCTGGCTGATAGTCTGGTACATTCGTGCAAGGGACCGCCCACAGCGGACATCGTCACTTCGTGATGACTACGACCACTCTGCCAAGAGTGTTACGACGAAGAAGATATTTAGTGCTCCAGCTCAGCTGAACTTTTTTAAGGGTATATAATATTATACAACAAATAATTTCTATACACAAACACAACACAAGACGGAGCATGGAACCAATTTATTCGCTTGAAGCAATGTTATACTTGCAATGTGTGTTTGCCTTTATCCCGTAGAATGTGGAGAAATATATAAATGTCAAATGAGCTTGTTGGCTATCATTGAGAGTTGAACATCTGAGTTACCGAATCACCCCACAGACAGCGTTTGACTAGGTCACTGTGGTTTGACTCTTTGAATGTTTTTGTCTATTATACGCCAAGCCCCTTAGATGAATGATTCCAAGCCCGCACTGCGTATTTTCAATGCGCCTTTATTTCTCGTAAAATTATTTGACATACCTATATGGAAATTATATGAAGCCACACGCATACGCACGAAAAAATACGTACTAACGCCGTCATATAATTTCCATATCACAGAATTCTGCGGACAAATCGCGCAGTGAAATTTCACAGTGCGGGCTATTCTCAGGGTCACGACATAGGGTATACCACTGTGTCTCCACTCTCCGTACTAGAGTCTATATAGATAGAACTGCATACGGCTCAGTCAGTTGGCTGTTCGATTAAGCAGTTATGTCAACTGCAGTAAAACTACATCCTAACTTTTGGTTTACAAACAAGATGGCTAGCCATCTTGTTTGTAAACCAAAAGTCTACAACAAGTAACAATTCTAAGTTCGAATTCACTTTCAACTCCAACCAGTAACAATTATTCCAAGTCAGATTTCACTTTCATATCAAGTTAATATGGTCATAACAAGAAAATGTAAGACTAGAAATAGTGTCTACGTTTAACACCTATGTATTTATCGGGATAAAGGCAAGTGAATCGTGCAGAGTCGTCTTTAGACCTTTTGAAAGCGTGTGCAATGTTAGCGTTACGCTAAGGCTACACTACTCCACTTTTATAGAGACGACATGTTTCAGTAGGTGTTTAGAAAACAGTGCCATTGTAAGTTTCATATTCAAAGACGTGACACTCGAGTTAGGTTAAAACCTATTTAAAGTTTAGGTTAGGCCTATTTAAAATCCTGTCTGTCTGACGTCATAATTAGTTAAAAATGATAATAATTGAAAGCAGGTTTTTTAGACTAGAGAATTTTATTATATTGTGTTAAAAATCTGTGGTAATTCCGTGCATAATATATTTTAAGAAATTTTGGGATCCACTTCGGGAATTGAAAAAAGAAAAAGTTCATCATTCAGTGTCTAACAATGAAGAAATATTGAGAAAAACAAATTGAATAAGAAGTTATCTTTGATTATTAATTCATTAATTATAGATACTTAACTAGTAACGATATTCGACAATTCGTCTTTTTCTTGTCTAAAATCAGAAGGGGATTTTTTGAAAGGGGAAGGGGATGTAGCATAGCCTCAACTCAACACTAGTGTCGATAAATATTCCTTGTTTTTTACCTGTGTCCGTAAAAATGTGGGCGTTAAATATGTTCCATTAATTTTATAGAAGTCGCTCTGCAAAAAAAGAAATCCAATTTGAGTGTGTTTTACCTGTTTTTGAATTGTTCTAAGACGACACGACACGAAAACATGAACATATATGTTTTATTTTATTTCTTTGATCGAATGTCGATTCGGGCGTAAAAACTAAAGTAAAAAGTAACTGCCTGTGTATAAAATAGGTAGGTGCGTTCAAGATAATTCGATTGTGGAGTAAAATGAGATAATTAACTTAAGTAATTTTTTTACGCCCGAATTGTTAGAATAGTCTACAACTATAACTTTAATTAAATTTTAAATTGATGAGCATAAATCAACTCAACCACTCGCAACAAAATTAGTTATTTAGCGTCATTTACCGTCAATGTAACACAAAATTGTCCTTGATTAATTATTATTATTTGCATTATTAAGTAGTTGGTTATTTTAAAGAGATACTTATTGGACTTTTACAGTAACTTGTGTGCTAATAAAATAACCCTTGACTCTTCTGATAACTTCACTCACAAACGTTAATGTTAGTAATGTTGTGAAGTTGTGACTTGTGAGTATAGTACATTCAATATTAACTGACGTGTTTCCACTTGAGACCGTCATTAGCAATAACAATAGGATTAAGTCGTGGCGGGTGAATTCAAAAGTATCAACACTAGTTGATTTGCAACAAAATATATAGGGTTGAACCAGCTCCTTTACAAGTTAGCAGGGACTCTACTGCCACCGCTTAAAGTAATGATGTTTCAGTATTGTTTTAGTATTTTCATACAAATCTTTGTGAAAATGTATAGACAATATTAAAACATTGCTCTTTTAAGGCTAAGCGGAGGTTGTAACTAAGGCCTCAGATCATTTCATTATTATTAGCATTTGGACTGATATAAAATGTATAATGTATTTTGCTTACCTCTTGATAGAAGACCCGTTTGGAGTTGTAAGTCAGATTGTACTGCTGATCAGCAACCATCAGCAGTATCGTGAAGGGAAGCAGGAAGGTTGCAGCGGCAAGGAAAGCTACACATCTCCCTAACCGCATCACGCTCACGTTTCTTCTCCCCATTTTTATTTATTTATTTGTTTTTAAATTATCACCATCACTGTCTGTAGTCTGTACTATACCTTAGCACGAATCTTTACATTGCAATTGCACTATTAACACAATTTTTTTTTTCACATAGTATTTTTAGTATGGTTTTTCCTGTGATATTATAATGGTTAATATTTTGAAATAGACAGATTTTTTACTCAAATAAACTTTTACGAGTGCTTTTGAATCGTCAAAGTCTATTTCATACAAAATCTACTTATAGATTAATAATAATAATTTAATTACTTAACTAGTAATATTTTTTTATTTAAGTGGCGCATGAGAACGATCATTCGCTGTTATTTAAATTAAGGGAGATCTCGAAACCAAAAATATAATATTACCGGGCCTCACACTAAAGCTTGTCATCAACTACATGTTAAGAAGATAATAAAGATTATCATTATTAAAACTTATATTTTATTAACGTACCATATTCCAAGTGAGGTGAGGTATGTTAAAAATTATAGCCGAGGCACAAAATGTTAATAGGTAAATAATGATTAATTATGTTAATTGGCGCTAAGTTTTTTATGTTTCTTATGTGGGTAGGATTCACTTTAAGATAAGAAATACCACTAAAGTGTAAGACATACTTGAAAGAATTAAAAAGTTGAATTGGCGGTAGACAGGACATATGACAAGGGAAAGCAACGAAAAATGGACACAGAAAATAACTGAATGATTACCTCGAGATGGATAAAGGAAAAGAGGAAAACAATACAGGCGATGGGAAGACGACATAAAAAAAGTTGGAGGAGCAACATGGAAAAGGACAGCGCGTGACAGGCAAAGATAGAAGTTGCTGGAAGAGGCCTATGTGTCGAGAGGACACGCTGATAGCTAAATGAATAAAAAAATTCTACTTTATAAAGACTTCTGATGTAGGATGAGACATGGCACGTGCCCGCCTCGGTCTAAAGAGAATACCTATTCTATCTTCGATTTCATAAAAAATCGAGCAGAAAAGAAAGAATCAGCAGACAGGCACTTATAAAGCGCAAAAACGAAGTTCGTTTGTAAGAACGAGTGGTCAAATTGCTTTAATATCGAAAAGCAATTTCCCCCAGTACTGAAGGGGCAATCTTTGAAAAATTAAATTTGATTCTGCGAGGAAATTCTATTTCAAGTCAAAGTTCAAGAATTCTCTGATACTTGTGCCTTCTTTTGTAGATAGGTACATGCTCTTATTATGAGAGTGCCTATTATTTAGATTATTAAAAAAAAATTCAGGCCCTTTTCTGATTAGTTGGTACAGCAGCGCAGAGGTGCAGTGTGACATTAGAACGCTCAGTATACGCGGTAGGTACTGAG
Organism: Maniola hyperantus; assembly: GCF_902806685.2. NCBI lineage: Eukaryota > Metazoa > Arthropoda > Insecta > Lepidoptera > Nymphalidae > Maniola > Maniola hyperantus. Next base: position 7,449,280 of record NC_048555.1, read on the forward strand.
AGCTTGCCAAGTGCCTATATTTCTATTAAGCGTTCCTGAATTTTCCATCAAAATGACGGACTTTAAAAATCTCTCTGTGCGAAAGTGGAGGCGGCGCGGTATGCTTTTGACATCCGAGCATGCTGATATCGCACCGCTGCTGCACCGACTAGTTAGAAAAGGGCTTTAGCTCATAAAAAGGTAGGCTTTGATAAAATTAATAAAGATGTACTTAATTATTATTCAACCATACCTATTACATATTTATATTAAGCGCGCTGGTAGGTACATACTCGTATCATAATACAAACCAGTATGTTGCCATGCAATAATAAATACATTGTAGATGAGTGGTACGACTAATTTATTTTGGAAGAAATCCAAGTGTTGCGAATGCTTATAGAGATAAAACTCATTCGTCTTTCGCCAAGTGTATTGTTATTGATTGCCTACGGTACTGGCAATTAGTTTTTTTTTAGTTGTTGACTAGCGAACTCTAAGGCCAGATTTATTTTCACCGGGCCTGGATGGAGCAAAGTACAAAAACTTGTAAATACTATTGTAATTTGTAGCATTTATTTGGTACTAGCTTATGCCTGCGACTTCGTTCGCTGGACTAAACAAATTTCAAACTCTTTGAATTTTCAAAAATCCGTTCTTAGCGGATGTCTGCGTCAAAATAGCTAACTGAATGCTAAATTTCAGCCCGATCCATCCAGTAGTTTGAGCTGTGCGGTGATAGATCAGTCAGTCAATCAGTCAGTCAGCTTTTCTTTTTATATATTATATACTAGATGATGCCCGCGACTTCGTCCGCGTGGATTTAGGTTTTTAAAAATTCCGTGGGAACTCTTTGATTTTCTGGGATAAGCCTATGTTTTTCCCTGGGATGCAACATATCGCTGTACCAAATTTCGTCAAAATCGGTTGAACGCATGGGCCGTGAAAGGCAGACAAACAGACAGACAGACCGACAGACAGACGGACAGACAGACACACTTTCGCATTTATAATATTAGTATGGATGGATTTAGTAATTCATGCTAGACAGTGCCGCAGCTGTGGTTGATCCGGGCCCTAATGTATTGGTTGCCCGGCCACTGCACGGCCCTGTCTATAGGCGGCGTACTAAGACAAATCATGCCTAGCATGTTAGACCGTACAGACAGATTAGTACTCATAGGTTCTGAGTATTTCAGTCTGATTAATCTTATCTGACCAAAACATAGCCCAAGATCCTACGGCGTGATCTAAACACCCATCTGAATGAATGAAAAATAGCATATAATATATTCAAAATGCCAATAAAGAATACAACTTCGCCGAGTCGTCATAATATTACAAATTGTACAAACAAATATTACAAATTATATGTCATCGAGATAATGATAATACTTATTACAAGTTATAATAAGTAGGCAAAAATGATGTAGCCCACTACAAAGAAAAATTGCCAATGAAAGATGAAGATAAATAAATTAAACACATGATCAAAAACAAAAATGCAAAAAAATCTTACAACATAGCTACTCGTACCTATTGGACGTGACAAATTGCAGGATAATTCATTTTCCTATGTTAGACAAGCATTGTTTGTACTTTGTAGCTATAAAATGACTTGTAAATAAAGAGTTCTTAACTGAATTATACATTTTAACATTTCTTTTGGATGAGCTCCAAGATTTTTCTATGTCATCGAGAATGATAAAGTTTATGATTAGTGAAGACCAAACGGCATATCGCAAAAAAAATATTCTATTACGGAACGCGGTCTACAGCATATCGATAAAATGGTACTTAAAGCTATTATTTGTTTATTTACTAGCGACCCGTCCCGGCTTCGCATGGGTGCAATGTAGATACCTACTCCGACATTTTGTTCAAATATCGTCATATTTCATCAAATTAACACAAACCAATATTAAACTAAACCTATAAACCTTCCTCTTAAATCACTCTATCTATTGGTGAAAACCGCATTAAAATCCGTTGCGTAGTTTAAAAGATCTACGCTTTCATACATACAGACAGCGGGAAGCGACTTTATTTTATACTTTGTAGAGATTTATGCGTAAGAGATGTCAGGCGCACTATTCGCCACTATCAGTACCCTTATTATAAATGCGAAAGTGTGTTTGTTTGTTGGTTTGTCCTTCAATCACGTCGCAACGGTGCAACGGATTGACGTGATTTTTAGCATGGGTATAGATGAAGACCCTGGAGAGTGACATAGCCACATAGGCTACTTTTTATCCCGGAAAACCAAAGAGTTCCCACGAGATTTTTACAAAACCTAATTCCACGCGGACGAAGTCGCGGGCATCAGCTAGTAATTCCATATAACCCAACCCCTGATCGGTTTTAGCATCGCACCGGAACGCTAAATCGCTTAGCGGCACGGCTTTGCCAGTAGGGTCGTAACTAACCGCGACAGAAGCCTACCACCAGACCGGACCAGAGACAATTTAGAAATTATAAATTCCAAAATTGCCCCTGCCAGGAATCGAACCCGGGACCTCTCAGTTATAAGACCACAGCGCTTATGACTGCGCCGGGGAGGTCGTCAAAAACGTGGTCACTTTTAGCCACGCCATATGCCATCAGGATCATGCAGCATCACTTCAGCAAGTTTTCAACCTGATTCCTTCTTCACCTTTCTACTATCGTACCGCAAAGGCATCGCCAAGGTCTGCACCCGTTCCTAGTCAAAATTCCACGGATACGTACAAAGCGATTTTTCTCCACATTTCTGATTCGAACCGATAAGATTTGGAACAATACCCTTCCAGCATCAGTTTTCCCCTCCAATTATAATATGGATACCTTCAAGTCAAGAGTGAATACGCACTATCCAGGCAAGCGCGCTCCATCTTAGGCTGCATCATCAGTTGCCACCAGGTCTGATTGCAGCCAAGCGCTAGTCTTTAAATTAAAAGAAATCGCTGTAAGCTTTATAGATCGCTCAAAAAGACAAAGGAAGACATCCCTACGAAAGTCGTGCTGCGTTTGTCTAAGTTTTTGTACAAAAGATCCCCTAGTCACGAAACGGCACGAACATCGATTGCAAGAACGATTACATGCGCATTATTTCATACTTACTATCTTCTTTGATGATAAGATTGTACTTTTTCTGCCTTCATAGTCTAGTCTATACCGCTATAGAAGAAACGCTACCGTTACAAGTCAGCCATTGAAAGCTGCTAGGTGAACTGGGTGAATCATCTTTTACGACTTGAAGAGTAAGAAATTAAAAATTATATAATAGGTACTAGCTGATGCCCGCGACTTCGTTCGCGCGGATTTAGGTTTTTAAAAATCCCGTTGGAAGTCTTTGATTTTCCGGGATAAAAAGTAGCCTATGTCACTCTCACTCCACTCTTGACTATAGTCTATACCCAAGCCAAACATCATGTCGATCCATTGCTCCGTTACGACGTGATTGAAGGATAAACCAACAAACCAACAAACGTAAGTAAGTAAGTAAATAAAATAAAGTGTAGTGATATGGGTAGTGATAATATGGGTAGTGAATGTGATATGAGTACTGGGTAGTGATAGGTACCTACTTAATCACATAAATTACACAAACTCGTAAAAAACACAATTATTAAGCAGAAGCTAGGTATTAGGTATACAATAGATGATGACAAAGTTGTGTGCTAGAGCCGGCTCGCTCAGCTTTTAGTTAGTTGCCCACAAGTTAAAAGCAATGATGAGGTCTAGCTTCGAGTGCACTTGCCTAGAATGTGTCTAGGTATATTCACGTATTCCAGTTACACGTGGCAGGAAGCGCGGTCGCCGGAAGGGCGTTCCATGTTCCACAGCTTAACGGTTCGGTTCTAAGAAAGGTACCTATCACCCGTGCTCGCCTTCAGCGCGGGGGCTGTGCAGGTATGCGGGGCGTTCCCTCCCCGATTGTCATCTCAACCTGTCGCTAGTATAGTTAGATAGATACATACGATTTAAGTAAGTAGATGAAGTCCCTACAAGAGACCTATGTCCAGCCGTGGACGTCTATTAGTTGATGATGATGATGAAGTAGATGAAAAATGGAAAATTTTCATGAAAGGAGATCGCCCGTAAACGGGCCCTCCTTTGTGGCGTCGTATCAAAACTTAAAATTAGTTTTAAAAAATGTGTTATTTTTTACGATTAGGTAGGTACATGTTTTATTACGACTTTTCTCCTCCTTACCACTTACCCGACTCATCAAATTTAAAGTAGGTACAAACATGCTCTAACTACTTAGTTATTTCGGATAGGCATAACATCTAGGTATTCTGTCGGAAAATATTAACGTCTAAAATATCGTTGTCGAATAATTTAAATAGAAGCTATGTGCCAGTATGCGTCGAGGATGACCACAGAGAGGGTTTCAGTGGGAAAAAGTCCTACATAACCTCAAAGAGATCGGGTATCTTTAGAAGATTTCTCCCCCGTCAACAAAAAAATGTAGGTAAGTAGTCAACTATAAAACCTAATGGAATTACTTTAACCTCTAGGTACATAATTCTAACTGGTTTTGAAATACGCGTTTTCTACTAATTTTACTGACATATTGAAATAGTGACCCAAAATACTTAGATATGACTACAAAACTACTTGCGAAAAGCATTCTTGCTGCTGCAAGCTTGTTAATGATTCCTAATAGTAATTTCATTTTTATATGGTAACTACTAGGTATTTGAAAATGATTACTCTGTTTCCGCGGGCGATGATGAAGAGAGCGATGCTTGGAGGTTTTATTCGTACCTAATGAGAAATGAGGAGATCCGTAGGAGAACCACAGTAAACAACATGGCTCAACGGGTTGCGAAGCTGAAGTGGCAATGGGCAGGTCATAGTTCGAAAAACTGATTTGAGATTGAAAACTGACCAAGGTGCTAGAATAGCGACCTCGCACCGAAAAGCGCAGCGTTGGAAGACCCCTAACAGAGGAAAAATACACTCCTTTTCTTGGGCAGTCGAGTAAAAACACGAGGTAATAAATAAATTACGTAAGTAATGGCTCTTTTTAAACGGCCTTTTTTGTAGAGTGACAAAAATAAACTAGCCAATTGTAAATTATTACCGTACCTACCAAATACCAATTTTGTTAATTATTTCTGATAGTAGCGTCAAATTAGTCTCCCGCTTTTGTCATTTGTGGTCCATTCAGTCGATTGAATAATACGCTGAATCAAGTTTCAAGGCAAACCATTTTTTTGTTTGGTCATTGGCTATGAAGCATTTAAGTTTAAGCATTAAGCACTTAAGTCCATAATTTTAAACTAAGTTTTAATAAAATTAGAATAAAACTTAAAAACTAGCTTTATCTTATTACTGTAAGTCATGCCCCCGTGGAATGGTGCCAAGCCTGTATTTCCGCGCTGGGCAGTCAGGCTGATACCTTGCCCAAAAAATAAGCCAGTATTTCTGTCACCAGATGAGACTATCAACCGGCCGCAGTGAAATGTCTCGTAATTTTTTTTAGCACTAAGACTCCATGGCCCTAGGGTCTCCGCGGCAAACGGAACAAAAATGTGAACTAATTGTGCTTGTGTTTACTTTTTAATGTTGTTTAATTATTGTGTGTCACTAGGCTAATTCTGTACTAGCTGTTTTAATATATTTCATTTTATCTTTTAATTGACTGGCCACATCCGACGAATCTAGATCATAAACAAACATTTAATGGCTGTCGAATTCATAATTTGCATTGAGGAAAGTTTTATCACCACTAAGATATTACGTAACGATAAGACGGAAATCATAGTGGAATCTTCCTAGAGAGACATAATATAATAACTACATATATAACAATTATTAATAAGGGAAGATAGCTGATCTAGTTGAGCTAGTCTACGAACAACAGATTATCGTAACGGGTTTCAACCTAACATTTCAATATTCTTTGTAAAATGGTGGAAACCGCATTGAGATCCACCAACGTCACAAGTATCGTCTTAAATTCAATTAAGTATTATAGCTAGATCTATAGGTACAGACTAGCTATACGATGTGCATGTGGATTATAGAAAGGGAATCTTGCTACATTCATTCGCTTGGCATTGAATATCGCTGCTAAACTAAAAGCGAGCTTGTGAGTTGTGACATTAGAAGCCACCGGTTGACCTCGGCGACAAATATCTAATGAATCATTCCGCATTCGGTTATTGCATAGACCAGGTACCTTTTTTTTGTTGACGGGGAGGAAAACTATATAAGTCCCCGATCTCATTGGGGAGAGATCGGGTTATGTGGGGTCTCTACACTCTTTGGGTAGAAACCGTCATAACCCGATCTTTAGCTATCAAAGGTGCGCAACGCCCATTGGGCTTCAATTTCATAAACTCCATAACACAAATTACCTCAGTTGGTATGTTCATAAACTTAAAAGTCTGAATATTTGGATTTTACATAACCAGTTGCGCAATCAAACACTTTCTGTTTCTTTTTAATCTCGAAGGAGGTGAAGTCATCTAAATTGAAATTCTTTTGGAATTAATTCCGGTTCATGGAGCCTTGCCGACAAAATGCCTATACACTCTTGCTTTGAAGATGCTCAAGTATACATATTGTAGAAGTTAGGTACCTACATATAGAGCCGAGAAATCATACAATAGAAAAAACTTTTACATTTAAGCATTACGACTGCGAATATAAGGAAGTGCCACATGCCAATCGTAAATATAGTGTTATCATGAGGAAGCCACACTTCAAAACTGAGGGAACGACACAAGAAGAAGAAGAACAAGCAGACAGATAATATAGGTTGGTATAAACAGCTTTTCCACCCCGATTTCCATCTCGAACTGTCTCGTACTATTCTTGCGGACTACGATTGGCTACCTAGGTAGGTACAAATACAATTACTTCTGTAAATCAATGATCAGTTATCACTGTTCTCTCTTGCTTTGAAGCTACCCAGTCTAGTTTGTGAGAGTTTTGGTCAACTGACAGAGACACTTAATGTTCTCAAAGGTGTGTGAAGTGTGCCAAACCGCACCTGGCCAGGCGTGGTAGACTATGGCCAAAACCCTTTTCACTCTGAGAGGAGACCCGTGCTCTGTAGTGAGCCGGCAATGGGTTGATCATGATGATGATGATGACAGAGACACTATACTTAGGTAGAATAAAGACAAGTAGTAAACCGCCCACGTCCCGTCACGTACTTTAACGACTCTAACCCACTTACACAAAGGTACTGAATAAATAATTTGATACGGCAATCAAGTGTGGTTTGAAAGTAGTTTGCAGACCAATAATTTGTGCATCCGCACGAACATACAAGTCAATGTTCCACGGTAAAAGCTTTCGTCACGCAACTGACTCATTGAAGTTTATGGAATAACATAAAGTTTGGAATTCACGTTTTTTATTCCTTTTCTTTTACCTTCTACCTACTACCTTCCAAACTTCAAGTTAACAATAACAATGATAAACATTTTCCCATACAAACTTCCATCCCCTATTCAATATTTTTGCCATTAGGGCAGATTTGCAGCAGTTCGGGCATTATAAAAGTGGCATTGTTTAGCAGATTTCCCTTATTAGGAATTTTCGGAGAACATTGTTTTTCCTGACAACAAACAAATTACTGAAACTAAATTATATTGTAAAACATTTTACCGAACTCACAACTACCGAGTCCCGAGTCCCGATTCCCGACTGTCTTCTCGTTTCACCCATGTTCCATAAATAGTAATTATATAATATGATTGGTAGTTTCGTATACATATAAAGTACTTAATATAATAAATAAAATTTTATTTCCCTACAGTCGGTAATAACTTCGTTAATCGTTAACGCTATGCACCTAGCATAGCCGTTGCTATGAGTCGGTAATAGAAACAATCGATTTACTCACTTCATTAGTCATTAAATTATATTTATGATATTCTTCTGGTTAGCGGCTTTTGAGAAGGTAACAATAAAAGGAAGTAAACTACACATTCAACATTTGCATAAGTATACAATAGTAAGTGTGAAGGTAAAATCAATAAATGTGATCGATTTGGATTTTTTCTAAAAGCAGTCGTTAAAACCTGCATTTACTTTACTTTAATAGTTAAGTGAACCGTAGACATCTAATATTACAGGTGATTTTACGTTAAAAACCCGTGGACGAAGTTGCACGCGAAAACTCATAAAATAAACGATACAATATCAACTCTTCCTCATTGCTTCTTCGTGTTCATTGCCGAGGTACAGTGAGTCACAAAATATAGAGTTCATTAAATCATTTTATGCAGGGTTGCCATCTTAAGGAACTAAACTACATATTTTTACTAAGTTAAAAGGTAACGGTAAGAAGACCTATTACGTCTTACTCACAACTTTTCATTCATTTCCAATGTAACTTAATTTATTATTACGTTGTAAATTTTAGCACATGAAAAAAAAAGGTAGATATTTAGGATTTTTTAAATCAAACAATGAATCTTTATTTCCAGAAACATAATTGGAATATGAAAGCGCAGACTCAGAAATTACGTAAAGCGGCGTAAGAAGCTATGCCCTCTCATCGAAAATTACATTTTTGTTCCGTTTTCCGTGGAGACTTTCGATCCATATGGTGTGTGTTAAAAATTTCTTATGAGACATTCCACCGCGGTTAATTGCCTCATTTAGTGGCAAACAGGCTGGCTCACTCTATGCGCAAAAGAATGCAGCCAGTATTCTTGGCACCATTCCACACGGGCATGATTTGTTCAGAAATTAGATATGGGTAAGTTTTTTGTAGCATTTTCAAGAATAATTGGAATAAATAAGTTCAATTTTACTAACTTCTTTCGTACCATGGACTGATATGGGTTTAAGAAAATCTAAAAAGAACAGGAGGTATAATAATATTTTCTACTCTTCCAGCTAAACTGAAAACAGAGAGTTTGGCTGTAAGACCTTAATGAACTCTCATATTTTCTGTCATCACGAGCCCTCTGAATTTCCTTAAGAATTTGAATAGCACAAGAAAAAACTACTACTTAAGCTTCTAATTTCTATCTGTTTTATTGTGGCTATGTGTACAAAACTGTCAATGAAATAGAAAGCTGAGATGTCTTATTTATGTTGGAATTGTTTGTTAACAGTTCCAACTAGCGGTTATGTTTTGATTACGTGATCATGGACACAAAGTCGTGTCCGTAATTCCAGATTATGATCATGACTTCAAGTTCAGGTTTGGTCAGAATATAGATACCTACCAGTAAAGCCATATTATCACTATGTGATTGGGCATTCTAACCCTTTGTATGAATGCCCGACGGGTATCATTGTTTAGGGTCAGGTTTTCCATCTAAAACGAGGTGCCGTATAGTGACAGACTGACAGAGCAGATCCTTGGGTTACAACCATGGATTTAGTAAGTAATAATTCTTAAGAATTAGTGCTTAAAATTTCTTTGGTTAATTAGAACTAAAGAAATTGCAATCAAGGGCTTGTTTGCAATCATAATAGGTAGGTACCTACAAATACAATCAAATTATAAAAATAATAGCTTCAGATAAAATGCCATAAAAAAGCCATTCATGATAAAGCAAGTGGGTACTTAAATACATCAAATGAAAATGCGGAATAGGTACCTAGGTACCTACTTCAACTTATCATAAAAATTAAATAAACAAAATCTTTTAACTTACATAATTTAAAAAGGTCTGAAAGTTACAATAATTTTTCAGGGATGTTTTATTTTTATTAATAACCCTGTCTGATTAGGGATTTTCTTGTCAAATGACTGATAAATAAATTCAGCGAATCTAATTCGCCTTTTTCTTGACGAGTGTCTTTTAGGTTTTTCTTGACAGGTTCAAAATGAAACTATGAAATTATTAATTTACTTGTAAATGCAGGCACTATACAAACTCAGGCTTCCTATCGAATGTATCGGCAGTTTTTAGCTCCACATGACTCAATAAGACAATACCATGAAAGTGGGCCACACTAGTACATAAAAACAAGTCTTGGTGTTTCAACGAGCACAAATTGAGTAAGATGCGACTTTGGAAAGCTATGAAATTTAAGAAAGTTGGCCGAGCGTATCCACGAATGACCGCAGTTCTGTAGATTAGCGTAGTACGATTAAACCTACGATTAAATTGATACGTATTATGAGTCAATAATTGTCAATAGGGACAATAGGTATAAACCTTGGATGGTATAAACGTAGAGCGGAGCGAGACCAATAATTAATCTATGGTATAAACGTTAAATTACCAAACTACTTAACCCATTTTAATAACAAAAAAAACTGGTAACATTAGCCCTTGACTGCGATCTCACCAATATTTAATTTCATGTTATCTTTGATCAAAATATTTTTTTAAAGAGATAGCCAGCAAACGAGCACCTGATGTTAAGTGATTACCGCCGCCCATGAACATTTGCAGCACCAGATCAACTGCCGATGCGTTGCCGGCCTTTTAGGAATTTGTTGATCCGCCCCTTGAAGAACCCCATGTTGTAATTTAGTGGGAACACCGCCGATGGGAGTTGGTTCCACAGTTTGCATGTGCGTGGAAAGAAGGATCTGGCACAACGGACGGTCGAAGTGCCCATTATTATTATCATTTATTATTGTTTCTCAACTCTCTACTTCTAGGAGAGAGCATTGAAGTGGATGCGCAGGTTGAATAACACCTAAACATTACTCTTTTGGGTTTTATCGCAGTCAGGCAAAAAATACAGCAGAAACCAGTCATATTTTTCTACATTTTAAAAATCTAATTAGGTATGTTTCATAACGCCATTAGGTAGGTATTATGATGAGGTTTACGTAGGTAGGTACCTACCATGTGTAGGTAGATATAGTTCGCGTCAGGTCGGCATGGCAATCGGGCTATGAGGCGGAGGGGCGCCCCACACACCTGCACGTCACCCGCGCTTTCCCGCACTGGGTAAGCGCGGGAGCCGTGGCCCGTGTGGGTGTGTGGGCCGGCCGGCGGCGTCTCCACCCTATTGCCATGTGGAACTGTCGCGAACTACAACCAACCTTTTGTTTGTCAAACTTATAAAAGAATGGCATTTGTGTACCTATTGCCTTGAATTCTTAAACGTATTTTTATAGCATCAGATAAAATGCCATAAATAAGCCATTAATGATTAATTATAGGCGAAATATAAGCCTAATAAAAATCATTTGTATAATCTATTGATATAGATAGAATATCTATATTATTTTTATTTAAATTGTTATAATAAAACTTAAGTAGGTTAGGTATCTACCTATAGATATAGCCTGATTACCTACCTATAGGTATCTAGCTTGATTCCTGGCATTTGTTGCGCAATAACATATTGTACATTCATGGTTCCTACTAGGTATAGGTAGGTATCCTAACATAAATGTTTAGGTACCTACGCAAGTGCCAACAACTGCACAAAGTTCTAACTCGGTCCAAGATTAATGATTCTCGAACGCAGAGATTACAAACAAACAGACAGACATCCTACATATTAATTTTGATATAGGGACCTACCTACCTACAAGAAGAAAATTATGTTAGGTTGGTAGGCTACCTACCTATACCTACCTATGTACTAAGTATGTAGATTGTAAGTACTTAAGTAAGTAGGTAGTTAGGTACCTAGTACCTACTACATATTTGTTTCATGATCAACCCATCACCGGCTCACTACAGAGCACAGGTCTCCTCTCAGAGTGAGAAGGGTTTTGGCCATAGTCTACCACGCTGGCCAAGTGCGGATTGGCAGACTTCACACACCTTTGAGAACATTATGGAGAACTCTTAGGCATGCAGGTTTCCTCGCGATGTTTTCCTTCACCTTTAAAGCAAGTGATATTTTAATTACTTAAAAACGCAAAGTTAGAGGTGCGTGCCCGGGATCGAACCCCCGACCTCCGATTGGAAGGCGAACGTCCTAACCACGAGGCTATCACAGCTTTTTTTATTTTGTTATGCACACATATTTGTTTACTTAATATTAATTTAAAATATGTAGGTAGTAACTAATTAATTTTCTTTATAATGCCACATGCAAACTATACCGACTTATATAATAGAAATAGATAGTAGGTAGGTACCTACCTACCTAGGTAGGTATACCAATTAAATACCTACTAATTATTACCTACCTTTTGTTGTAAACATTTTGATCTACGTAGGTAGGCATTCAATTCATTTTATCTTGGGTTACCTACGTCAAATACTATTAGTACCTACTACTTACTAGGTACCTACCTACTTTCATAAACAAAAAGTAATTCTTAGGCGCAGTCATTGAATTATTATGCACTAATCTCTATAGGCGCAGTGCAGCGGTGAGAAAGGTTTTGGGTTCGATTTCCGGACCATTCAATTTTGGAACCAAAATTTTATCTACTTTATTGTAGTTCTACTCTCTATCTAGCTGATGCCCGAAACTTTGTCCGCGTGGATTTAGATTTTTTTAAATCCCATGGGACCTCTTTAATTTTCCGGTATAAAAAATGGCCACTATCACTCTCCAGGTTTTTAACTATACCCATGCAAAAAATCCGTCACTCCGTTGCCCAGTTGTGACGTGATTGAATGACACACCAACAAACAAACACACTTTCGCATTTATAAAATATGTTTAGTGATTAGTAAATAGATTTTGATTTTGATTTTCAGCTAGGCACCCAATTAGCTAATATAATATCAGATCTTATCGAAGATGAAAACCTTAAATATAATACAGTCATAGACCATAAATCAATCATACTAAGTAGTAGGCAATAGGTACCTACCTACCTACTATCTCCTCTACCATCTTACCAAGGAAAATCCAAAATCCATCAATCTAGAAGACAAAAAAAAATCTAAGACTTAAAGTTGCAAATGATCGTTCTCATAACATCAAAACTATTAAATAACGAAAGCCTTTGCAGAAAATCTTTAATTTCCCTAATATCAAAATTCTTATCGAAAGTTCATTAGAATTTAGTAGGTATATCAGTAGATAGGAATCACTGCCAACATAGAACAAGACAAAAATAGAGTTAAGAATGCTTGAAAATTAATAATTTTAATAGATGGGCATTATATTATTATGATCCTGGTTCTTCTCAAAGCCACACATGTGTTTTCACCTTCGAATATAAACATTGAAACAAGCCACTTTACACAGGGAAATCGTTTCACCAACGTTCCGATCTCTAAACCGCAAATTAACCAACGTAATTACAGTAAATAAACATTTTTTTAATAAATAAAAGCTTCGATGTTTACCAAACGTGCGGTAGGAGTCGCATGTACTTGGATCTTAACGTCCGCGCACGATGGCAATCGCGTCGGCACTGGAGTGAGGAATCCGACTCCGTATCGACCTCATAACAATGAATGGAGGAGGGCCAGCACCGCAGTCTCCCGCTGCAAGCTCAGTACTGCACTGCAGCTTTATTTTTGGCAAATTACTTTGGCGGAATCCCCGATGGCGGAGTCCTATAGAAAATTGTGCCAAAAGGCCGAGGTTGGTACGGGAGTTTGCAGATTTTCCATATCGATGAAAAATTCTAATTTCACTAACTCTACACAATTGTCGATTTTACAGGACTGAAGAGCTATGACTAACTACCTAGCATAGCATAGCAAAAATAGTAGATAATTTCAATGCAGCAGTTTGAACCGTAGATAGGTACGTTGATACGTCAATCAATTAGTTTCTCCTTTTTTATCTAATATACTTATAGGTATTATAGACACCATAGCCTGTGTCAATTCATGAATTGATGGAGAAGGCAATTACAGAGTAGTAGGTAGGTAACAGTCACAAAAAATACAGAGTCAATGAACTGTGGCTTGATTCTTTAAATTCCTTTCTCATGATTTGCACAATCTTCGCTGAGTTTTTACAGACTTCCAAAAAGGAGGAGGTTCTCATATAGAGATGACACTGACATAATCACAGCCAAATTGCTAAAAGTCAAAAGAGATATGGATAACCCACTGGTTGCACTTGCGAAACCCAGATGTTTATTTTGGTTGAGGGATCAAATTTAGACACACATGCGTGACAGGCAGCCGCTGCTGTCTGAATGACCTTGTTCCCACGGTAATAATTGTATCTTCTACTGGATGATATGGACCTGGAGGTCGAGTCACGGCCGCACAGAAATAAACTACTATCATCACAATGTCACCACACTGATTTGTTACATTGCGACTTGCGAGCGGGAGCTCGTACGAGTAGGTAAACGTAAATTATATAAACGTATGCAGTCTTGTGCATTGCTATGATGCGGTACCTACGCTAAATCTCGATCGTGCAAATATATTCATAAAATATGGTGTAGCTAAATACTAAGTAACGAGTTTGCAAACGTGGCCTTAGTATGCCGTTTATCCGCCCTCAAACAGCCACTCTAGGGTGTAGGGAAAGTTTGTCACTATAAAAAAAAACCGGCCAAGTGCGAGTCAGGCTCGCGCAATGAGGGTTCCGTACTACAGTGGTTTTTTTTCGACATTTTGCACGATAATTTAAAAACTATGATGCATAAAAATAAATAAAAATCTGTTTTAGAATGTACAGGTGAAGACCTTTCATATGATACCCCACTTGATATAGTCACTTACTTCGAAAGTTGAAAATACTAATTATTAGTTCATGACCACAATTTAATTGTTTTTGTGTGATCTAACCCTAAATTCATGGTTTTCAGATTTTTCCCCAAATATCAGCTATAAGATCTTCCTACCTGCCAAATTTCATGATTCTAGGTCAACGGGAAGTACCCTGTAGGTTTCTTGACAGACAGACAGACAAACAGACAGACAGACAACAAAGTGATCCTATAAGGGTTCCGTTTTTCCTTTTGAGGTACGGAACCCTAACAACATAAGTAAGTAGGCACGAATTCGCCGTCCGACGTGGATAGACGGGTACACTTCCGAGTTTACATCTTAGTAGCCAGAAGTTTGGGTTTGAGCCCTAAGGCTCGACGACATCGGAGGGTAGCGTCGTCCTAAGGGCGCCTCTTGTGAGACTCGGACCTCGGCTTAGGATTAGGAAGAATGGTGTGTGGGACTGAATTGGTTTGTCCGCACGCCCCGTACGTTAGGCCGTCACGTCGAGACGTGGTAAGGGCCTACGGCCGGGTGACGTAAGAAATTGGGGGCCTCGACTTCGAAGGTGGTCTCATGATTATAAGCGGGAGGAGGCCAAAATAACTCCCTAAAAGAATGATAGTATTTATTTTCCAATTTGTTAAGTAGGTAGGTACCTATTCAAAATCTGTCTTGTTATGAACTCTCTCTTAGATATGCGCAAAGTCAAACAAATAATTTCACCTATACCCTCTATAGTCTATGTATAGATTTCAGCATCAGATTAGACGTTCTAAAGTTTAGTTTTTCACTAAGTTGTTTGTTAGTTTGCGTAAGAACCTCCGTAATATGCGTAGTCTACTTTAATCTATTACTTACTTACTTTTAGAAATACCTACCACATGCGTTAGTTAGTCGATACAAAATGACACAAAGTTAAAATGGCGCGTGCGGAGTTTAATTTTACGCGTTATAAAAATCTATTTTATCAAAGCATTTCAATAATTTCAATAAAAATATATGTAGCATTTCACGCTGATAGGGTCAATTTCGTTGAATAAGTCATTTTTATCAGACTGATAAATTGCATCCGTTTTCCATGACTGTCCAATCAATACGAGTAGGTATAGTAGCAGAGGCGGATTTGCAGTCTTGGCCGCTCTAGGCCCCAGGCCAGAGCCGCCCCTTTCCCAGCTCTCATCATATTAAAGACTAACTTATGCTCGCGACTTCATCAGCGTGGCCCACATGAATTTCAAACCCCTATTTCACCCCCTTAGGGGTTAAATTTTCAAAAATCCTTTCTTAGCGGATGCCTACGTAATAATAGCTATCTGCATTCCAAATTTCAGCCCGATCCTTCCAGTAGTTTGAGCTGTGCGTTGATAGATCAGTCAGTCAGTCAGTCACCTTTTCCTTTTATATATTTAGACTACACAGTACTTAATGAATTTACTTTATTGTCAATTTTCATCGAAATCGATTCAGAAATTTAGTTAACATAGCTGGTACCTAGTTTGCAATATTTTTCGACCTTTCAGGGATAATTGCACATTCAAATAAAACATTTAAAACGGTTATCTGTATATATACAAAAGTCCTGACTGACTGATCTATCAACATACAGTTCAAACTTACGGACGGATCGGGCTGAGATTTGGCATGCAGATATCTATTATGACGTAGGCATCCGCTAAGACAGGATTTTTGAAAATCTAACCTCTAAGAGGATGAAATAGGGGTTCAAAATTTGTGTAGTCCACGCGGATGAAGTCGCGAGCATAAGCTAGTTTAAATATATATAAAAAGACTTGTTCTGACAGACAAACTGATCTATCAACGCACAGCCTAAACTGCTGGGTTTAGAAAGATGAAATTTTGACAGTAAGTTCCTTTTCTAACGTAGGCACCCACTAAGAAAGGATTTTTGAAAGTTCAACCCCAAAGGGGGTTAAATAGGATATGGAAGTTTGTATGAAAGTCATTTATTTTTAAAGTTACATCGATAAAAATTGTTATAGAAGCATCGATATAAATGACAAGATATGGTCAAGCTAACAAAATTTTTCACGGTTTTAGAACCAGATAAATCAGCGCCACCTCTTAGATAGGTACTAATGAACGACTCGTTTGAAATCCAGACGTCACTGAGGTTGCATTGGTGCTAAAGCACCACTGAGTCAGTGCCATTTTGATTGTTCAAAAGCCCTGTCCATACGAAGTAATATCAAGTCAATCTCAATGTATGTATGTATGTGGCTTTCGGTTAAAAATAAAAATATTATGTAAGTATTTTATGATTTTTGAAAATTTTACTTCCAAGGGGGTAAAATAGTAAAAGTTTGTATGAATGTCCGTTGTTTTTCAAGTTATTTCCATGAGAATTGGTAAGTATGTAGGTAAATGAAAAAATACGTGTTTCAGGATTTTTGAAAATTCCACCCCCATGCTTTTTTTTACTATCGTAAAGTGCTGACAACAATACTTTACTATCATTACAATCTAGCCTATGAGAGAGGCTAATAAGTAATATTATATTAACCTAAACTTATAAACGTAATTACTATACCTAAGAATCGGTCTATTGAGTCTTTATTGGTAGACACTTTGTTCTTGTGTTCTTTAAATTGCACTAGCACTATATGCTTTCACTTTGTTCGTGTGTTCTTTGAATTGCACTAGCACTATATTTAAACCCCCACGCTGATATTCTAAATCCCACCCGAGTGAAGCCCGGGCAGATCAGATAGTGTGTTACAGAACTCGTCTGCACTTAAAGGACTCTGCTAAGGGATTGGTCAACTTAGTTTGGATACGCGAGAGTGAAGACTCGAGTGACTACCAGATGGTGTCCAGATGGCAGAACATCGTTTAAAACCCAAAACTAAGATTGTCATTAGGGTACCCGGACCAATAGATGAACATTCGGAAATTCGGAATTCAACTAAATAGTCGTATATTTTTCTAATCACATAATAATATGTACTGAATAATTAATATTTTTTCTTAATGTTTTTAATGTTTTTTCAACTCCCCAATGAATAAAATTTTAAAGTCACTAGTAACTAATAAAATAGGAGGCACTGGATGTCCTCTACTAGTAACTGTCAAAAGATCTGCATTTATTAAGGACAAAAGTAGATTCATAACAATATCTTTAAAAAATCGGCCAAGTGCGAATCAGACTCGCGCACTGAGGGTTCCGTACTGCAATCGTATTTTATCGACATTTTGCACGATAAATCAGAAACTACTGACTAGATCTCGTTCAAACCAATTTTCGGTGGAAGTTTGCATGGTAATGTACATCATATATTTTTTTTAGTTTTATCATTCTCTTATTTTAGAAGTTACAGGGGGGTCTCCCCCCTGTAACTTCTAAAACACATTTTACCACTTTGGAAGTGTCTCTCGCACAAACTATTCAGTTTAGAAAAAAATGACATTAGAAACCTCAATATCATTTTTGAAGATCTATCCATAGATACTCCACACGTATAGGTTTGATGAAAAAAAATATTTTTTGAGTTTCAGTTCTAAGTAGGTGAGCCCCAAAATTTATTGTTTTTGTTTCTATTTTTGTGTGAAAATCTTAATGCGGTTCACAGAATACATCTACTTACCAAGTTTCAAAAGTATAGCTCTTATGGTTTCGGAAAAAAGTGGCTGTGACATACGGACGGACTACAGACAGACAGACAGACATGATATTATACATTTATAAGGGTTCCGTTTTTTGCTATTTGGCTACGGAACCCTAAAAAATCTATAGCATCCATTAGCATCTTTAAAATTCATCGGCACCGTAATAATAGTTTTTTTTTATATCACGTAGGTATAAGTTTTGTAGTGATCGCTCTATATTAGTTTTCTCAAGGATTTACTTTATTAATCGCGATTTCTCAAACAGAAATTATTTAAATCACTCAAACACTCGGACATACACCCTATACCCTACGCTATACCCTATCTGTATTGTTTTGCCAAAATGTATCGCGTAAAGTTTTATGGTCTCGTTTTGGTGGTGTCGTCCGTCCCTCCTGTTGTTTATGAATAGGTTTTCTGTAGCATGTGCGTTCGAACGCAACATGAGACCTCATAGTAACATTTGTAAATATGGGTTGTAAGTGTTTACACTTTTGCCTTTCTCGATCCTTGACCTATTGTTCCGTTCACGTAAAAACAATGATCTATTGTCCTTTTATTGGTTGCTTACGCACTTTCTATTAGTGATTTTTCTTGAACTTATTGATTATTTATATAAGTTCAAGTTAGTTATAAGTATTAATATGATGCATTGCAGAGCGGCCGCCCCTAATATGTGGCCGCTCTAGGCTCGGGCCTATTGTGCCTAAGGGCAAATCCGCCACTGTATAGTAGGTACGCGATAGGTCGAGATGGCAATCGGGGAGGGAATGCCCTGCACACCCGCACACCCCCGCGCTAACCCGGTGCGAGATAGTGCGGACGTGCCGTGCGAGTGTGCGGGCGTCCCCCCGACTCATACCCCGATTGCCATCTGAACCTGTCGCGGTCAGTAGGTATATCAAATATCTCAGTGCAACATTTTATTTTGAACGAC